>NC_135580.1:42474105-42777136 GCF_965152235.1 Eretmochelys imbricata
TGGGTACTCTTACTGTTTTTATTATTTTATTTTGGGTATGCATATAGTCTGAGTCTCTATTGTGATGTTTTAAAAAAGGTTTCCAGGCAGCTTGCAGGCATTTCGCTCTTGTGACTCTTCCTTTTAATTTCCATTTAACTAGTTCTTTTTGAACTTAAATGCTGTTGTGGTGGGTTTCTTTGGTGTTTTCCACCCTACAAAGATTTCTAAGTACTATATCACAGAGTAGTGTCTGCTGGTCTACAAGTCCTGTGGTTCTCTAAGCCTATGTTACAAACTATAATCAAAATACATTTATCATGTTGTATCTTGTTGAAACCTCTCTCTCGCTTTCTCTGTCGTTATTTTCTCTGACCATTACCTTCATGACCGTGCATTGTTACAGCTGGAGTAAGTAGCTGAGATAGAAATCTCTAATAAGCATTTCTATCTCAGCTACTTATATGGCTCCCGTCATTGGGGTATTTGAGCACTTTCCAAGTATTTAGAAATAACAGCAGTCTCTCCTTTCCCTACCTGTAGGCAAAATAGCTTGACAAGTAGTTGGGTTTTTTTGTCGTGGTTTGTGTGAGAGTGGGGTATGTGTCTGTCTACTTGTTTGAGAAGGAATTGTGTCAGGAAAGCTAATTGAAAGAGATGGATTGTGTATATTTTCTGAACACAATGAGGTTAATGGTTATTCAGTGATCTCATCTGGACATGAATTCTCTCCTTTGGCTGGGACCAGCTCCCATGACATTTCTGCCTCTTGCGCTCCTGAGCCACTCACTAGTGATCAGCGTTATTTTGGTTCCAGTAGAACACGGCTCTTTGATTGGCCATGCCCACTGAAGAGGAAGCCATCTCTTAAAAGGGACATGTAGAATATTAGGATGGAGGAGGTGAATCAGATTGTGTTCAACCCAATTTTAAACTCCGAAGTCAAATCAAACCTTTTCTTTTCAATCCCATAAAGGTGTTAATTGGATCGCCACCTCTCCATGAGGTCTGGGAGCCATATAATAGCAACACTGCTATTGCTGCTCTCCCCCCCGCACTCCCCAATTTGTTTATTAAGTCTTTTTCCTCTGTCATAAAAATATACGGTGTATACCTATCTTTCTGTCTATCCATATGGCAATGACTTGTTCAGAAGTCCGGTGTTTTGATTATTATAATACACTGCTGCTCAAGTGAGGGCAGTTCTTCTAGTTAAGAAAATACTAATTGTAGATCAGAAAAAAATCTAACTGGTTCCTTTCTAAGGAGGATGCATTGTCCTTAGATGCATTTTTGCAAGTGATCTGTTCTTGTGCTTGCTGTTTGTTTGGACAGGCATGAGGTTACAGGAAAGATTGATTTTCCTTTGTGAGACTGGTGTTTTTTTTCTAGTGCTACGCATGCTAGCTCACAGAGTCATCAGTTTTGGCAAATCCTGTTCTAGCTTTAAAAAAACAAACAACAAAAAAACAACAAAAAAAACCCGTACCTGATTTTATTTCCTTTGCTGTCTAGATCATTAGTGAGCTATCACCTAATCCCCTAACTCTGAAGACTCTTACTAACAAACCTGAGAAGACTGAGTTTGTCTCACTGGGTTTTTAAAAACCGAAAACAATTCCTGTGTGTGGTAAACTTTCTAGTGCAAGACTTATTTTGTCAAGCTTTTTTAGATACTGTTGCAGTCAGTGTAACTTACACAGAGAATTACAAAAAGGGTCTGTCACAGGGTAGCTGGCCCTTGTAACTGAAGCACATCCAACTCCTCTGTGACAGAACAAATGCTCCCAGTTTGGCCAATGAAGAGGGCAGGGCAGCACCTGGGGGCTGTAAAAGGTTAGGGAGAGTCCCAGTGAGTTGGAGAGTCCTGGTGAAAGTCAGGGCATGTCTACACTGCAGCCCTAAGTTGACCTAACATAGTGTGGCTGATGTCCACACTACCCTCCTTCTGTCAGTGGGGCGTGTCTGTGTCCTCACCAGGAGCACTTCCACTGAATGAAGAGTGGCAGTGTGGGGGTCTGAAAGCCAGGGCTCTCCGCTCCACACAGATTCCTGCCAGGAGCCCAGCTGCCCCTCAGGCTTCCCACTCTCATCCAGTAGCAGATAAATTGACTTCCAAGCTCTCTCCTGTTGACTCCGGTACTCCACCAGGGTGAGAGGCGCAGGCGGAGTTGATGGGAGAGTGTCAGCTGTCGACTTACCACAGTGAAGACACCATGGTAAGTAGATCTAAGTATGTCGACTTCAGCTAAGTTATTCATGCTCCCCCAGTCTAGACCAGGTCTCAGTGAAGTAGGGCACGTACATCTGTGGGACAAGGCTGTAGTGTGTACACTGACATAATTAGGTTGATGTAAGTTGCCTTATCCTGACCTAACTGTGTCGTGTAGACCAGGGTTCAGTTAGGAGGTTGGAGCAAAGAGCTCCCCATGGAGGGCCTGCTGAAAGCTCTCTGCAGGCTCTCCCTGGGAGGGAGGAATTGGATAGGAGACTATATGTTTGGGACTTGAGAGAAGTCAGGAAAGCAGTGAGAGGGGTTTGCTGGCCGCCGTCCCTAAGCCAGGGAGCCTGGGCCAGAGAGCTGAAGAGGACTGAAGGCAGGAGCAGCAGCAGAGGGATTTGCCTGCTGGATCTGAGGTGGAGTTAGGGGCTGATGAGGGCAGAAGAGTAGTAGCGGAGGAGCTTACCTGCTGACATGTTCAGGTCCAGAATGCTGGACCCAGAGGAACCATGAGAGGGTCGGGGGAGTGAAGGATGCTTCCCTGGCAAGGATGCTTCCAGCAGAGAGACTGTAGGGATTATTGCTGGGAAGAGTGGGGTTTTGCTCCAGTCAGAAGGGCCGGAGTGCATGTCCTGGTACAAGAACTGTGCTGGAGAGCTGGGGTGTGCCTGGTGGTGCGCACCAGGGTTGCACTGGAGAGCTGGGGTGAAGTGGGAGATGCCAGGGCATGGTAGGGGAACACTGGGGCTGTATTTAATGTGTTGGGACTATGGAGCTGGGAGGAGTGTTGTGCACGGGGGGCTTTCTTTGGTAATAAATTAACCCAGCCAGGGCTGTTGGCTCTAAGAGACTGGACTGTTTCAGGGAACACTGAAAAGGGATCCTGAGGCAGTCATGCTGGTCATACTGTGGCCTGCCGCAGGAGCATGATACAAGTGGCATGGCCCTATGACAGGATCATGGGAAAGATTTCTGGAAGTGAATAATGGTTTTTTGTGTCCAACTGAAGACATATTAGAGATTTCCAATTTTCACAAAGCACTGAGCTCATTATAGTCTGAAAATCTTGTTCCGTTTATTATTTGTATAACCCTATCTCCTAGGACCCCTAGTCATGGGCCAGGACCCCATTTGCTGGCACTGTACAAACGCAGAACAGAAGGATGGTCGCTGCCCCGAAGACTTTTCACTCTAAGTAGACAAGACAGACCGGGGTGGGGCGGAGAAACACACAAGCAAAGTGAACAGTGTGATGGCAGCAATTGTCGTGTTCCATAATTTTGCGGGGTATTTTTGGATGGAATTAGTTAAGAGGGGATCAGTTACGAGAAGGGAAATAGGGCATTGAAGGATAGGGGGTGGAGGGGCACAGGGAAGAGGAGAAGATGGTAAGAGGAGTAACACTGAGGTGAAGAGACTGTGCGGGGAGAGGGATGGTTGGAGCAAACAGACAATCAGCACAGGGCACAGAAATCCAGTCAAAACGGTAGAACATTCTCCAAGGCCCTGTTTCTGCTGCATTGTAAACCTGCTTGTGGACTCGGTGTTTCCAAGGCTGTACTTGATTGTCATTCTGTGTTGTAAACCTGGGCTTACAATTGCTGGACCCAGGTGTCTCAGCCGTGCTAATGAATCCATACTGCACTACGTAGATCACTTGTTTCGGGTCTGTGCCTTGACCTGTGTCCACACTGCAAACTGACAGGGTTGGGACTGGGACTTGGGCTCTGACCTACCCTGCTAACAGGATCCTAGGACTGGGTCCTGGGTTCTTGCTGACCCGAATCATACTCTTGGGGGAATTCTGTGCCAAAAGATTTAAAATTCTGTGCCAAAAAAATTAAAATTCTGCACACAATATTTTTAAATTCTGCACGTTTTATTTGTTAAAATAACACTACATCACACCAGTTTCAAATATTTTGGTAATTGATTTCAAAATACTTGTCAGCAAGTATGTCTGTAACAATACAGAGCCACACAAAAACACCCAACCTGGGGCAGGGGGCTAGGGTGCTGGATGGGGTTTGGGGTGCAGGCTCCGGCCAGGCAGCAGTTATCTCAGGTGGCTCCCGGTTCGTGGGGCAGTGGGGCTAAGGCAGGCTCCCTGCCTCCATGCAGCTCCCGGAAGTGGCTGGCATGTCCAACTCCTAGGCGCAGGGGACAGAGGGCTCTGCATGCTGCCCACACCTGCAGGCACTGTCCCTGCAGCTCCCGTTGGCCACGGTTCCCAGCCCATGGGAGCTGCGGGGCCAGCGCATGGTGCCTCCCTGTGCCTAGGAGTTGGACATGCCGGCCACTTCTGGGAGTTAGGCTCTCTGCCTGCCCTGTCTCCGCACGACATAGCCCTGCTGTGCTGCCGACCAGACTTCTAACAGTCTGGTCAGTGGTGCTGACTGGAGCCGCTCGAGTCCCTTTTTGACCAGGCATTCCGGTCGAAAACTGAACGTTTGGCAGCCCTAACCCCAAAGGACCAGAGGCCCCTCTTTTGGCTGCTTCTGCCTTTAGCAACTGAAGCCTCTGGCTGGCTCCACTTTGCCACTTTCTCCTAAATCTACATGGTGGGGAGGAGGGGAGATGCCCTGAGATCTACTGCCCCCATATTGTATTAGGGAGAGAGTCTCCCTTGTACAGTGTTGGGAGTAGGAGTGGCCCCAGCTGGGCTCCTTTTCAGTGTGTGTCAGGTTGAGTGTTGAAAAACAGAGGCATCCGAAATTACTAATCGTTTTTGCAAATCTCAGCCTATATCTTTACAGAAGCTCAAATTTGTTCTTAAATTGTACATTTATTTGGACCTGAAGTGTGTACTAATGGGACTTGGAGTCTAAGGGGAAAGCATTGCTAACTTCATTGATACAACAAAGCAGTGAAATGCCCTATTGCTCATGTACAAAATAAAAAATTCCCCCAAGATTCAAAAACACTAGTAGAGATGAATAACTTCAGAAGGGGGAGGGATAGCTCAGTGGTTTGAGCATTGGCCTGCTAAACCCAAGGTTGTGAGTTCAATCCTTGAAGAGGCTACCTAGGGATCTGGGCCAAAAATTGGGGATTGGTCCTGCTTCAAGCAGGGGGTTGGACTAGATGACCTCCTGAGGTCCCTTCTAACCCAACCTTCTATGAACCTTCTTATCTATAAATGCAAAACCCTTTTGATGATGGGAGGTTTTTTGGCATGTTGTCTGTTTCCAAACATGTCAAGACTGCAGAGCCTTTTCTTCTTTTGCAAAATTCATTAGCGCATCATAGTCAATAACCTACTTGGCTTTTGTTTTGGCATTGCTTGGACAGTCAGACCATAAATGGCTGGTCTTCTCTGGGTTGGTCTACGCTGGGAAATTAGGTCGACCCAGCTACATCGCTCAGGGGTGTGAAAAATCCAGTGATGTAGATCGTGTCTATACTGAAGCACTACTACAGCTGTGCTGCTGTAGTATTTTAAATGTGGACAAGCCCTCTGTTGGAGTTGTACATGATCCATTGTGGCATCTGTATTTGAAAGGAGATTAGCAGGCTTTCTCAGTGGAAGGTCTCCGCAAATACGGGGAGCTGCCTGATCTGTATTTATCTTGCTTTTGTGGCATTGAATCATTTGTTTCCTTGTTTACATGTACTAGATAAGGTTTTTTTTTCACCTTTTTTAAGGACAGAGTTCTCAAACCTGGGTGTGCAAAGTCATGCTCTGAAATCCATACCTAAGGATCTAAATAAAACTGGCCTGATTTTTCAGCGTTGTTGTGTGCCTGCAGTCCTATTGATTTATGAAAATCAGGCCACTTTTATTTGAATGCTTTAATATGGCCTTCGGAGCCTTATTGTAAGTACCACAACCATTTATTCTCTTCTGTCTTCACTTCTGTTTTACTTGGGGATTGGAAATCTTGTTAAGAGTCCTACCAGAATAGACTTTGTTAGTGCTGCTAATACCTTACATGGTTTTCCTCCTGGGAAACCATGAGGGAAGCTGGAAGAAGTTCATCTGAAAGCCATTATGCATCTGCCAAAGAGATATATTTATATTAATGAAACAAGTATCCCCTACTCTTCACTAAGGGGGAAAATAGAACAGCCCCTTGGTTCCCCGAATCTTTGACGGAAGGACAAGTTGGGGAAAAGAGAGGGTTGAATACCCAACCCCTTTTTACTGATTGGAGAGAATGAAAACATGATCACACAACTCTGAATGTCACATTAAGTTCCATATTTAACATCCTTCTATCTTTGTCATCTAGCAGCAAAGCCGTGTTTTAATTCATTAGCCGTTAATGTTGGTATTCTAATTCACATTGCTGCAAAAAGGCTAGAAACAAGCAGTTAAATTTTATTTCTAGTCACATGCGGTTGTATTGTTTAAAGATGTGATTAGATTAATTGTGTGACCTTTTTGCCTTTAAATGTGGTAGTCTGTTAATTATAGCAGTTTCTTTTTGTCTCCTGCACCTCTGTGTCAAAAAACCACTGTTTGTGTTCTCAGTGGAAATGCTGCGTTTGGGGCCCTGTACAAACATCTTGTATAAGTACTTTGCGCAGGAAGAACTGGTTGCCTTGGAAACTATGATGCAGTATTTTTCGTTTCTAAATCAGAGCATTAAAAATGCTTCCCGGTCCATATGATGTCTGGATTCTTTGTTTAGCTACAGGAAATGATGTTGTGGACCCTTCGTAGTATTGCTGTACTATGGCACCTCTGATTCGCACCCCTGGCGATATTCAAGACACTGTCTCCTGCTTATATGTCACTTCCCATTTCTGTTTATTTCACTGGCCTCTCCTACCTGCTTATAACCATTTCTGATTATACAAAGCAGGAGCACTTATCCTAATGTATCGGGAAACCTTTTCTTAGTGTGGGAAATTGTTGAAGTGGTTCAGAAGAAATTTCACCTACTATAGATCTTAGCCTTCTTAAATTTGCCTTTTAAAAATGTTTACCCCTCCTCACCCATTAATTCATCAGCCCATTCCTTATCTGCACCCCACTGGATTTTCTTCCTTAAGATCCCTGTATGTAATTTGCTACCCATCTCTGACATCAAACCTTGGACGACTACTCCACTGTTAGCTGTTAACTTCCCCCCCAGAAGTACTTGGTTTGAGCTTCTATGGTGTAGATGACTCCTTGGTACTTAACTGAACTTTGTAATGCCTCTAAATATGGAAAGCACTGATACTGAATGCACATTGACATTGCCAGAGTCTCATGGTATGAAGGTAATGGACTGGAGGATTGGTGGAAGGGAAGTATGCTTTGGTGTTGGAAGAAGGGGATTCGGGGGTGGGGAGCTTTGGGACATTTTTTTTTCCTTAGGAAGATGATCTAAAAGATTTTAGTAAGTATGCTAGAGCTTTTCTGAGGTCTGACCATCGCTACTATATGCACTGCACCGTGGCTAGAAGACTCACAAGAGTTAAGTATATTTTATTTCTTCCCAAAGTAGTCAAAGGTGTTTTTCATACAGACCTTTTAAAACTCCATTAAGTGGTTGCTAATGTTGGAGAAATTGGACGCATAATGATGATTGCAAATCCTGGATATGGGTAGCTTGACCCTTTTATCTCTTCCCATAATTGACACTTTGGTTGCCAGAATTAGAAAATTGCACCATTGTGTAAATCTGTATTTGTTTCCAGAATTTCATTTTGCTGTGTGCACCCATGGTTTGCAGTCTGTCTGGTGTTTATAGTTCTGTTAGCATACCTTACACTTCCAGAATACAGACTGTTCTTTTAAAACAATAAACAACTGTCTGAAGATAGCCAGCATTATTGTAGATGCTGCTCTGTCTTACTGATTATCTGTTGACTGTAGAGTTTCCTCTTAAAGCTTCATCCCACTTCAAGGTTCTACTCCTAAGTTTCTACCTTCAATTCAGTTTAGAATATCAAAATATCTTATATTATTTCGAATCCCCCAAATGTGCCCCACTTTTGGGATGCATATTTAGAACATTTGTCAGGCAGTCTCTCTTACCCATTAAACCCTGATAAATCTAGGACAAAGGATTCCAAATCTGAATAGCACGCAAATGTAAAAAAGCAAAGGAAATAGTTGGTATAGAACTAGACAAGTCCATTAAACAGCTGAATACAATTAAACAGCTAATTTTAGTATTGCATTATCAACAGGAATATGTGTTTATTTTAAAGTAATTGCAGATCACACCAAAATGAAAGGGGAATGTCTTGAATCCCCCGCAGAAGATTTCAGGGGAAAGTGATAAATAATGACATTCTTCTATGTAATTAGATGCCATTCTGGTGGAAACAGAGTGCTGTACTAAAAAACAATATGCTTTGAAAGGCTGAATGCCTTTAACGCTTTTTCTGGGGATGTTGTTACAGTCCCATGTTTTGATCTCTTGGCAGCAGCTGACAAAATAAGGCAGATAGACCTATTTTAAAAGCCAAAGAGACAGGTACAAGAAAAGGGCAGGAGTTAAATCCATCTCAGCTAGAGGACTCTGGTAGGGTATGATTTATGAGAGGTGTAAAGTGTGACATGGCACAACTTCCGTTCCTTCACTTTCATTTATCGTCCCCATCACATGGTCATTAGGAAGGAGAGATCGAACCTGATATCTTTTTTTCGTAACCCTGATGCAGTATTCATAAGCAAAGCTAAAGACCAGGCTAAATGGTTGCCATTACTGTGCTTTGTTAATGATACTCTAGTCCTCTAGGCCAAGGATTGCAAAGAATGCTACACACATTTAGGCGGTGATGTTCAAAGGCACAAAGGACACCTAAGTGTACAATTCCCATGGAAAGTTAGTAGGGGTTAGGTTCCTCACTACCCTTTGTGATTCCGAGCTTTGACAAGTTTCCTCTCCTGGTTCTGCTTTTTCTCACTTCAACCTCAATCCCAACATTTTGCCTTCACAAAGCCCAATTTCAGCTCCATCATTCTCCCACCCAAGGAGGATTGAGTCATGTTAGAGCCCTTCTCCATCAGGTATCAGAAACCTAGAGTGCATGGCTGCCTTGTAATGTGAGTTGATGAATGTTCTGTCTCTACAATGCTCTGCTGATCCCCTGTTAGCAGGAACCTGTGTTGGACTTTGTATTCTGTTCCTCCTTTCCCTTTATGCATCCTTCCCTATTCTGTATTGCAGATGTCCTTTCCTTCCGCAGCCTTGTGTGTGGTGCAAATGTACAGGAAACATGCAAGCCCCCCCTCCCCCCGCTTCTGTGATGCAAACAGCCACTCACTTGAAAGTATGCCTAACGAGAAGGGGTAGTACAGATTTGCTGCATGCCCCCTCTTAGAGCTCAGAGGGGAAGCATGTATGACTCCTTGATGCACTTGTAAGGAAATGGATATTATTTACCTTCCTGCAACTTGCCAGCTATTCCTGTGTTGATGGGGAGCTTCATCCCCATTTTCAGTTTCCATTTCAAGCACACAGATTGGTGCACACTGTGAGTTTGTGCATGTGGCATGTGTGTATTAGTATTGTTATGACTATTTATTGGTTTTGTGGTAGTGCCTAGCAGGCCCGGTTATGGAGCAGGATCCCGTTGTGCTAGGTGCTGTACAAACACAGAACAAAAGGACAATCTCTGCCCCAAAGAGCTTATTATTTTAAAAATAATTGTAGCTAGATATTTATTTTTTGGGCCAGGTACATACTGCACTTGCCTTACTTTGTCAGCACCCCACCCTAGCTTGTTCCCAGGACTTCCCCCTCTCAAATAGCTTGGCACCACCCCTCACCTTAAAGAACTCCATAAGGTCCAACCCATCCCAGTTGCAGGAAGCTTCCCTATCCAGCTGATTCTCTCTGTTCCCCCCTCTTCCCTTCAGTAATAGGAAGCACCCTGACCCCACTCTTCCAAGTGCTGCAAACTCAGCCTATTCAGCTGTCTAACCCTCCCATCCCAGATGTGTGCTGTGGTTTATGGAAGTCTACCTGAGGCCCTGCATGTTGTATCAGGCTCTACAAAACCTAGCACCAGCTCTACTTGATTGTTTCCCCATTTTGATACTCTTTAGACCTTGGATCTGTCACTCACTGTGTTCACAGATTCTGTCCAATGCCTAGCCCAACCGAGCCCTGCCTTTTTTGGCCCATAGGTGCAACTGCTATATGTGTTCATAAATAGTTAAACAGGACACTGTTGATCTTGATCTTTTCTCCCTTAAACCTGCTGCCTGCTTATTTAAAATTAAAAGAATAACCCCAAACAGAGAGGATTTTTGTATCTGCCTTAATTTTAAGCACTCTCCCAATCAACCTGTAAGGTGACTTCATGTCCACGGAACCGCCCTGCCAGTAAATCAGAGATGTTCAGGATATCTGCCATTCTGTACACGCATGCTGCTCCTCTGCTCTGTTCTTGTGAGCAGGCAAAGCACTGAACCATACCAAAGAGCCTGTTTTATCAGAAAACAGGAATTCTTGTATATTTCAATGCCCTGTCTGCTGGCAGGGATTTAGAAATATTTTCAGCGCATGCATGCCTGCAGATCAAACCAAAGTCAGCGAGGTTGATTATTCAGGTCCAGTAGCTTAGATTGCCTTGCTCTATCCCTGTGCTGTGCAGAGTGTTCACTAGAATACTTGGGTAAAAGCCAATAGACACAAGCTCCCTTGTTTAGTAATGGACTATTCCCTACCCCCACATGGGAAAATGTGCTTGTGCTCCTCTCTGCTCCAGACAGTGAGCAGTGCGAGTTTACTGTTAAATCCATAATGCAGACATATCCCAGATTAGCTGGTTCTTTTTTCACTAAGGCTGCCCTGGGCTCTGCTGTGTTTAAATATTCTTTGTCAGTACTTAAATGTGTGGTTTGCTCACTACAGTGACCTTCATTGTACTACTAGATTGTGTGCCTTGTGTTACAATGTTAAATTAGCATTATCAGCATGTAGTGAAATCCCAGGGACATAGGGGACAATGATGTAATGTCACACACCAGATGCTTCTCCTGTGATTTACACTGGTTAGAGCCCTCATAGCACACACTCTGTGTTAGTGTTGAACTCTTATCCCTTTCCTGTGGTTTGCCTTTCCATTAAGCTGACACTGTCTCAGCTTTCTCCTGAGCTTGGCTTGTTCAGAAGGATTCTCCCTCAAGGCCCTTCTCTTGCTGCCCCTCGGTCACTCTTTCCTCTCAGACTGCTCTTGGGCTTGAGCTAATGAGCAGCATCTGATCTGACGTGTAGGAGTCAGCAAAGTAGATCTTGGTGAACAGAAATTTGCACACGAAATATTGAGACACATTTTTAACCTTGTCAAGTTATAATATTGACCTCCCAAGAGAGTGGTTCTTTTTGTGGAAGACCTTTTTATATATATATTTAAAAAAAAAAAAATGCTTCCCAATGCTAGAACTATGAAAGGTGGGGAGGATGCTAGCCCTGCAAAACTTGCAGTAAAGAATAGTGTGAGTATGATATGTTACTGGGCTTCCCTGTGGTGTACTGGTTCTCTTTGAGATATATGCTATGTCTAATTCTGAGATGGACTGACTTTCTTAATAAGATTAGTTAAAGGAAAAACAGCTTCCATGTTAGGGAGTCAAACATTCTCAGGGCAAGAAGCTATTAATGAATCAATTGTGATGAATTTTTTTTAAAGAGAGTCTAATGAGCAATTTCCACTTGTAATACAGGAAGTGGTTATGTTGCTGAGAACATACATACTTTGTGACTCTAGTAGTGTGACAGCCCAATAGCAGTTGTGGATGCTTTTCTAAAGCATAACGATGTGGTTAAAGCAGGTTGTACACCAGTTTTTCCAAGAGCTTCCTTTCTGTCTGTCTCATAAGTGACTCTGCCTCTGGCCCAGAGGCTCAAATGCAGATTGTAATTTAAAAACAAATAAGTGTCAGTTTGTTCATGGTGACAAATGCTGCTTCTCACCTTACACGTATTTAATCTGCTGGGCTGAGATGATCTGTGGCGCAAGTGATCTTTACAATGTATTTTGTGATGGTTAATAGTTCTCCTTTAACTGAAAGGCAGCATCTTTAACTTTTGCTTGCTGAACCTTGCTCTACTAGAACATGATGGCTGGTGAGGCAGTTTCTTTCCTCACGTACCCTTACTTTCTTCATTTACTCTCTGGCTTTACTCTTCCATGGTTTCTTTGCTTCTCCTGGCTCAAGCAAGTTTTTTTTTCTTCTGCAAAATTCCAAGCATTTTTATCTTGCCACAAGGATTCTTTGCAGAGATCTGAATTCCATTTTCTGTTGTGTCCTTGTGCTAGAGAGAGCAGCCTGCTGTACTGTTCCTCTCACAGAGCAAGTCTGCTCTCGCTGCACTGTGAAAAGGCAAATGAGAGGGGAATTTGCCCAGTTCAGTTGATTTTTCAGGTGAAAACAATCTTTAAGTTAAGAGTTTTATGAGCTTTGACATTTCTGAATCCTCTCCAAATGCTCATACCCCAGCTCATCCTCTCTATGCAGTGTTAGCATCCACATGAGGCAACTTGCTGAGAGAGCTGTGGCTGCACTTTCTGTTACAGGAACCTGGCACTCGTTTTAAGTAATTCACTCATAAGCGTTAATATTTTTTTTTTGGCTGTAGTTGCTTGAGTA
Source organism: Eretmochelys imbricata (assembly GCF_965152235.1). NCBI lineage: Eukaryota > Metazoa > Chordata > Testudines > Cheloniidae > Eretmochelys > Eretmochelys imbricata. The sequence goes on from NC_135580.1 coordinate 42,486,849, forward strand.
GCATGACCACCATTTTTTTAAAATCCACCCTCACTCACTCTCTCTGCGTCATGTCTGTGATCACTAATATTCAGCCAAGTCTATTTTTTCACGGCCGTTGCCATGTGGCATGTTTTCCCCACCTCAGCATTGCTGGTAGAGATCCCTTAACTTCCTTTATGAATGTGATTGTTTGGGTTTGAATAGTCACTGCTTTGAACTGCTCACTCTGTGATGGGAGAGAGCTTAAGTTTTCTTCAACTTCCTTACTCTCTCGATGAAGAAGGAGTGAAGAATTGATTATGCACTGATCCCACAGCCTTGGGAGTTGGCAATGTATTGCGAAGTTGTATGTGTTGTGGAAGCCAGGGGGGGAAAACAAATTTAGGTTAGCTTCTCCTAGAGGTGCTTGGGGATTGCAGTTCTTCTGACACCACTCACATTCTTGTCTTTGCAGATATACCTGAGTAATAATAATTAAAATATCTGTCCCTTTTCAGCTGGGAAGTAATCGTGCAGTGAAGTTGTGTAAAAATGAGGTTAACAGTGTAGGATCAGATTATTTGCTGGCTGGGATGGTAGAGGTGGGACTATCAGAGCCAGTCATTTTCCTGGAGACAAGTTAGTACAGCCTAGAGGCTGCTCTAACATACACCAGATGGTAACTGTCCTTCTTGCCTTCCTGACATGCCCGTCTGCACTGGAGGTTGTGGAGAGGACGGTGTAGGAACTGGCAACACTGTCTCTACATCTCATCTGGCCTATGCTATACCAAGGGAATTTCTAGCTAGGAAGATAGTCTGCCCGAGCAGAACAAAGGGAACAGTGGCCAGAGCCAGCTGCTTCACAGGAAAGTGCTAAAGTCCCTGAAGTGGGAAATTATTGAATCACCTATACTTAGGGAAAGTTTCTTCCTACCTCTGTCAGAGATTGACTAATGCCCTGAAGCATGAGTTTATTTCTCTTTCAAACTCTTTTCTCTTTTGTTCCAAGCCCCATGTACCTTGAATGTGTGTTAAAGGTGTATTGGAATATGATTTGTGGGAGCTAGGGTAATGTTTTGAACACAGATGGTTGATAAAATCATTGCACCCCTATCATTAGGCAGCTCTTTAAAACAACTGTATCCCTGTCCTCTCTTTTATTTACTCCAAGGACTGTCCCTGAAAAATTCAGCTCTTCTGATGATTTTCAGACTTCTTAAAAGAAAGTTGTGCACAAATATGGGCGCAATGCACTTACATTTATCAGGCATTTTATTCCATAACTTCTAGTTATATAATTTTCCTGTTTGCTTTGTTGTTGATCCTTATCACAAATAAATAAAAAATGGTGAATCTCTGGAATCTGACCAGCTTGCTCAGAGTAATATGTATATAAGAAAAGGTATGAAGTGTGTCCTTGTCATCCTTACTGGAATGATATTGTCACATAAAATAAGCAGGATACCCATGTGAGATTACCTTGAAAGACCCTGATCTGCATTTATTAGCTGTGCTTCATAATACCGTGTGTGGGCTTTAAACAACATGTTGTTCTCTTCTGATCTCCTCCTACCTCATCTGACTAATGTTTTTGTTCTTCCTTTTCACAGGAGGAGCTGCCTCCCCCAGTGCAAACCAGGAGGTCGTCTCTCAGTGGGTTATGCTACTTGACTATGGGCCTCGTTGTTTTGCTCATGGGCCTTGTGTTTGCATCCATGTATGTCTACAGATATTTCTTCATTACCCAGGTACTATACAATCTGAAAATTCCAGTTCTCTTGCCTCGCCGCCCCAAATAAATTTAAGCAGCCACAACACGTGCCTCATTTATTTTTTTAAAAAAGAAACTTTATTTTGGTAGCACCTACCTGTCCCAGCCTAGATCAGGGCCCCATTGCACTAGGCGCTGCACAGACACACAATAAGAGACAGTCCCTGCTCTGAAGAGTACATGAAAACTTTCCAAAACCAACAGAACTTTTTCTTGCAGCATAAAACAGTAGGACAATTTCTTTTTGATTTTTCTGTACTGTGTCACAACATAACTGGCTTTGCTTAAGCTATCTATAGCCCTGTCTTGCGATTAGCAGTTACATTTGATATAGTGCATTCCATCATTCAGTACATACAAAGCAGGAGCTGTATGTGACTTTTATACACGAAGTTGCTTTAAGATGATTTTCAAAATTATGAGACTGATTTCCAGCAAGTAGATTCCCATGCATTTGTCTACATTTGATTGTGCATGTGCAGAGTAGTTGCATAGGCAAATATATGTAGCTAGTTTGCGCTTATATGCAAATGCACATGGCTTTTGCCGATTCCTGTTGGGCTGTGTGTGTGTCCACGCCTACAAATGCACTGACTTGGGTGGACACAAAATGGGCATGGTTCGATACAATCTCACCTGTATATGGAATAGCAGGAATACACAGTCCAGAAGCCTTTTGTTATTCCAGGGTAAATGTAAATGTCCCGTCACTCCTATGTCACAAACGTAACTTTACTAGTCTTAGTCATAAGCCATTTTTAAAGAGTGTTTTGCCAGGAGGGAGCAGAAGAGGTTGGAAAGAACAGGGAGCTTAAGAGTCTCTCTCTCTCTCTGATCTGTATGTACAGCACCTAGCACAATGGGACTCAGGCTTCTGGCCCTACTGCAGTACACATAGCAAATACTAGTACTAAAGCACAATAGGAAATGTTATTGGCAAATCAGTGTGGATTTTCCATGAAGCCTGCAGAGATTACGTGCCTTCTGTTAGGTGCCTCCTTCCTAGTCTAAGTACACAGCAGTTAAACAGCAGCTGTTCAATACGCTGCAAAGAATATACATGTAAGGGCCCCTTTAAATATGCATGGGTGGGGTGGAAATTGTTTTCTGTTATGTAGGTCAGATTGCCCTCAACTCCAGAAAGAGATTGGTGTATTATTTATATTACAGTAGTGCCTAGGGGCCCCATTGTGCCATGCACTATATAAATACATAGTGAGAGAGACAGCACCTGCCTCAAAGAGCGTAAATCTAAATAGACAAGGGAACCAGGCATAGACACGTGAAATGACTTGGTCAGGGTCTCTCAGCAGAGTAGTGACCGAACTTGGATTAGAACTCAGACCTCCGGAATCTCAGTTGAGTGCTCTAGCCACTTGGCCACACTGCTTCCCAATATAATGCTATTTAATGTGAAAGCTGGGATTTTTTTTTGAAACCTCTTGAATGTTCAGCTCTTCTCTATCGTGGCAGAGGTAATTTAAACAACACTAATTGAATAGAACGGTTTTATCTAATGAGTCCCTAGAAACATTTGAGGACAATGAATTAATCATCTTCTTTGTTGAAAAGGTGACTTGTAAAATATAGCTTTTGGTGACTATTAGGATCTGTGTGCTGGGTGGGCCAACCAAAATTCAGTTGATTTCGGGAAGGAGGGAATGTAGCTTATTTGTAGACACGGTTCTAGGGCAAAACCTGCCAGCTATTTCAATCTTGACTTGAAAATTTCTATGCCATTGGTGGCCAGTTGCTGCTGCTTGTGGTAGTGCCCTATTACTTTCCAAACATACAAGAAGGGATGGCCCCTGCCCTGAGATGCTCACAGTCAATGAATGAGACAGACAAGTAAATGGAAGTCAGGGAAGAGGAACAACAAAGGGATTTTTTTATACAAATCATCTAGTCATTGTAGGCAGCATATTCAAAGTGGGATTTTGAGAGAGAGATCTTAAAAATCTAGGGGGCAGAGGCTTGTGGTTAATTTAGGTGGGGTCAAACCACACATAGGAGATGGCATGGAAGAAAGGACAGCTAGGTGATTGCCCAGGAGACTGAGAAATGGCTGGATAAGGGTGAGAAGCTCAATAAGGGAGGGTGAGGGGAAGTTGCAGTAAATTAGTGCCCCAGATTCAGATGCCCACTCGGGTCACAATCGAAGTTGTCCACATAAAATAAGAAGCCAGATCTGTGTATGATTGATGGTTTCTGCTCAAAGGAGACTCGACTGAAGGACATTGATGGAGCTCTTGTGGGGAATTCTGTACATTCTGTGCTTGTGCTGAAGCAGAAAGGAGGACTTCCCCTCCCCCAATCATTTTCGTAAGCGCTGAATTCACATACTTTGTTTAAAAAAAGAAAATCCCTTGCCCTCATTTTAAGAGGCAGAGTGCATAGCTTTCTTGCTAGCTGAATTTCTAGCCAAAAATACCCCGAGTCATAGCTGTATAGGGGCTTTGTGATGAGGACTGCTGTCTATTGAACAACTGTTACCAAATTAATTCTCCTGAGCACTGCAGGATCTGTGTGTCCAGCTTTTATTCACTCAGCAATTTTGTCTTTTATATGTTCCCTTGCTCAATATATTGCCTTGCTGCAAAATTAATTTCTAATCTTCATTTTCAGATATACAAATAGGTTATCTCCATCTGTCTTTATAAATGAGCTTTAAATCCCGTGACAGATTTCTGACATTTTTTTCACATCTTACTCGTAGACACAATTGCTGGGGTTATTTTTATGTTGGGATTGGTTTACAAAAAGCCTGATGTCACATAACATTTAAGCTGACTGTTGACTGGGAGGTGGACAACATCCAGTATCCCTGCTATCTGAACAAAAGGAGGTGAATAGCACTAAGTGTAAGATGACCCATTCAGTGTTTTACATTGGACATCTTAATTGTGTGCTGCATGCAAAAGCAAAGGATAGTTTATATCCAATAACAGAGAGAAGCCCACTAAACATTGACTGTGGAGCTTACTGGCGTCAAGGCTGTGTGTGCAAGGTCTCTGGTGGTTACAGTTTGCCCATCTGGTCATGGAGATCAGACTCCATCCTTTTATCCTACTTTTGTTGTTGTAATCCATGGGTTAATGAACAAACAGGGTCCAGTGGTGCCTGCTTGTAATGAATTTGGGTAGAGTGAAACCATATCTACAGTAAAGTAGAAAATTCCAAATGGTTTCAGTGCATTGAAGTGTGCAAACTGCAAGTCCAGTTAGAATGAACCTCTCTGCTTATGGCAACCGTAGCTGTTCTATGGAGGAAGATAACACTGCTGTAAACTCTGTTCCATTTCGGTTTGTACGGTGGGTGGGAGGGTTCTGCTGCTTCTATTGGACTAGAAAACAGCTACTAATGAGGGACGTTTTTGCACTGCAGTGACCCGACTAATAAAACACATTGACAGACTTGTTCCTAAATGTTCACAGGGACATGTTCTGTGAAACGAGCTTAGTGGCATTTCTTTGTGCCCTCCTTCAGTGCCATGTGAAGTGTTGTTTCTCTATGAGATTTGTAATGGAGTGTGTGTGTGCCATCTCCACTTTGTTCTAGTTTCCACAGCTTCCCCGGGAGAGCGTGTTCCACTGTGGGGTCCTCTTTGAAGACTCTCTCTACTCGCCATTTAAGGGGAAGTTGGAGTTGCATGAGGATGTAAAGATTTACATTGAGGAGAACTATGAGCAGATCAACATCCCAGTGCCCCAGTTTGGGGGCAGTGACCCTGCAGATATAATCCACGATTTCCAGCTGGTGAGGAATTTCTGTAGGCAATGGTTTTTCGTTAGTATAGTTAAAACATAAGAGCTGCCATGCCAGCGCTGACTGATCATCCACCAGAATCCTGCCTCCGACTGTGGAAAATGGCAGGAGTTTAGAGGGAGGCACAGAAAGTATTGATCACCTAATTGTGTAATACTAAACCATGTAGGAAATTTGTTCCTGATCATTGATGTTCCTAATCATCTGTTGGTAATCGTGTTATGCCCTGAAGTATGAGAAGTGATATTGTTTCCACGTATAACCTTATGTGAAATGTCCCAAGCTGTTTGCCTCAATATCCCTGAGCACCGAGTTCCACGGACTAATTTGGTACTCAAAGTAACTTCTTATCTCTCAGATTTTTACTTTCGATGTTATGAGTTTGAGTGCATAACTCAGCTTTGGTTTCTGAATGCACCTTTAAGACTTAAGTATGACATCGAGACCATATTCCTAAGAGTTGCACACTGTGGACTCCTGTCTAAGTGCTTCCAGGTTCCTGTTGGAGTTCCAAGGACCCCCACTATTTCCAATGCTTTACCTGCTGAAGGTACTGTCACAACGACCATCCTTTCAGCTGAGTGTTACTGGGCAGGAATCCTTCAAGTCCATTGGCATCAGTTCATAATTGACGAGAGGTTTCTGTCAAGTGCTGGATTGAATAGCTTCTTTCTTGAGGTTTAAGTGAGTTGCTTCTGCTTTACACCCAGCCCCAGCAGCAGGGATAGCACATAACTGGACTTTGAACCTGTATCTCTCAGAAGGCCGTGCAAAGCCACCACTGTTAAACGAGTCAGATGACTAGACTGTACAGATGGGATCTCTTTAAATCCCATAAATTCAGTAACGATCCATCTTACTGACCTCCCACATACAGTATATAAGGCTAAATCTTTGAAAGTGTTTGGTTCCGCCGTGCCCTGCTTGAGTGTGCAGATCAAACCACAGTGCAGAGAGAGACCAAACAGGTGTTCTGTGGAGTAATGGGAGACGTCAGGCTCAGGAATGTTCTGGGACCAATGAATCCCTCTGATATTCGTGTTTCTACGTAAGTACTGCTCAGATAGCTCATGCAGCAGAAGGCACAGTAGCTGTACAAGCAGTGATGTCAAATATCTGAAGTGTAATGACTTGGTGTAAACCCAGGTTGCTCACACGCTCCCCTGCATTCCACTATTGTGTGTAATAGCATAATTTAGTCTTCAGTCGATCCTACTGGTGGATGATGCCACTGCTCTACCCATTTTATAGGGTTTTGTAATTTTTAGTTCACTCTCCCTTTGGACGAATTAGAAAGATCTCTCTGTTTTGGATCTAGGGGTTGACTGCCTATCATGACATAGCCCTGGATAAATGCTATGTCATTGAACTGAACACCACCATTGTGATGCCACCTCGCAATCTCTGGGAGTTGCTGGTTAACATGAAGGTATGTCTGGGTGCTATTTTTAATAGACTTCTGTTGAGTTAGCTCCTGTGTGTCAGTTAGAATTTTCCCTTGAAAAGCAACTGCTGTCTCTGTGAAAACAGGCATCGGATACAGCTATATTTCTGTGTACAGTTAAGGTTTCAGAGTTTAACTGAAACCTTATTTTTTTGCAAACAGCGTGGTAACTCGGACATATATAAATTTGTACAGGATGATTTTTATCCTTCCTGCTTAGGTTTGTATCTGTTAAGAACAGAGAGGAAATGCTCTGATACCTTTTATAGATTATATAATTGTAGCAGGTTTCAAGGACAGTTTAGTTTGTTTCCCTGTTATATTCTCTTATCGCTAAATGTAACCAATCCCAAGGATAGAAAAAACCAGAAGAGACCAGTTTATGTATGCTGACAGCAGAGTCTAAGGAAAAGAGGGACCCAGGATCGCTGACTGCATAACAAAACAATAGAGAAACAGAAGAGCTAATATTAAATCTAGTCAATGAAAATGCCAGCTTGTCCTTGCTGATAGCTAAATAACAGAGGCAATAACATGCTTTTTCTTACATGGGATTAAAGGTCTGACATTCAAGATGTGAGTGAAACTATATGCAAATCGGGTATCTGTTTGTAAATGTCTGTTTAGCTGAATAATCAGTCATTTGCCTGGGTGAATGCTCGACTTTTATGTGCATTTGCACATGTGTATCTTTAAAATTATGCCCTACATGTGTTTTAAGTGTAGACCTAGTTTTGCCCAGCTTTAAACCCTTCCCTTTTGGGTGAGCTCCCGTCTTGGTGACCTATTGGATTGATAAATGTTAGAACACCCCCTCCCTTCTGGGAAGCTCACTGTGTTTTGGGTCCCCCTGTCGTAAGCATGCCTGAGCTCCTCTCAAGCTAGTGATTTTTTTTTTCAGAATCCTTACTGAGGGAACTGGATGTCTCAGGTTGGTCCTGGGACTGACAACCTTTTACCTCTGGTCTGCTGATTTGAGTCCAGCCCAAGTCACCATTGCCCAAAATTTATAATCTGATGACTGTTTTGTGATCTCTGTGAAACAAGTTTGAGGGTCCCAGTCTGGTTCCTAGACTGATGTCTTCATGAAAGTCAGTACAAGCAGCCCTTTGAAAATAATTGGGTAACAATGTCATGACCTCCTAACTAAGTCCTGGGATTGAGGAACAATGGTGCTCGATCATTTTAGCTCCCACAAATAACTAAATCTAAAGACTGAAGAAACTAGACTGACTGACTGACTGACTGACTGACTCTCTTTCCCACACGTTGGGGACAAGAGGAATTCTGATCTCCATCCTTGTATACTAACATGATAGGTTGTGCTGATAATTGAACTAGTCATTTAGCCTCTTTCCCTTCCTCTAACGCAGGTGGATCAATAACCAAACTTTTATAGAACTGATGTGTTAGCATATAAGAACTTCCACTAATTGATTGATACTGAAGTATTGCAAGAGAGTTTTATTGATCCAGTAGACTGTGCCTGTCCAGCAGCACACACTGTGTTAAGATGGCCTGTTTCCCATTCATTAGCTAAGGAGATAACAACCAGTTTTTTGGCCAGTGGTAATTAAAGGCCTAGGATCTGAAAACTTGCTCTCATTGCTTGATTTTTTTTTCTGACCACATTGAAATTGGCAACTATCAAGTTTGTAGAAGTAAGGGTTGATGGTGAGCAGAGGATTTGTTAAGAAGAGTTAATGTAGACTTGATGAAGGACTTAAGTTAAAGGTTACCATGCATGAAGGACTTAAGTTAAAGGTCACCATGAATAAAAAATGAGTCTTCAAATAAAGGCACAGCTAACTTTGAGTCTGTATTCTAAAGCTCCCAAGCAAACTGCATTTATAATACAGATCATTTTCCTCCAGATCCCTTTCATTGCCAGTACAGCTCTGGCACAAATACCTGATCATTCCTCAATGTGAAATCACGGCTGTCTCTGGAAAATATATACAAACACGTGTATGATTATTCTCTGACTGTTTTGAAGAAAAATTGATAGATGCTAGATGGATCCTTCTCCTTCCTAGGAGTTGGAAGGCCTACCATTATACTGCAAAGTGCAATTTATAAAGATGGTGTGTATGGGGTGAGCTGTCAGAAATTATTTGAAATGGTCACTATCTAAAGCTGTCAGACCAGGGAATAGATACAGTAATCCTGGATATTCTAAAGAAATCAAGAAGTGGGAAGAAACATGGAAGGCCAATCAAGCTTTTGAGGTGTGTTCAGTGTCTGAGCAGTGTTTCTTTTTGACCTTTTAAAATGAATTTAAAATATGGGCCTTGATCTGGATTGAGGCTTGGGGGCAATTAGGCCCCAAATTGTGCTTGAATAATGGCTTAAGTTTCTGTATCCTAATGTTTTAATGATATCGGTATTTATCATAACTCCCTCCACCCAAACACTCATTTATTTATAGCCCTCCATTCATTTTGCACCCTGATGCCTTGTGTATACCCCAAGCCATCTGGTTTCTGATGCTTTTGATCAATTTCCCACAATGAAGTGGGAACAACGATTGGGTGGATGGGATGTATAAAATCCCAGCAAATGGAGCTTCAGACCCAAAATATTTTGATACATCGATTTCAAAAAGAGTGAGCTCTTTCTGATGAGCTATGAGGAGGCAGTTCTGTTTGTTTTCCTGAAAGGGGGTGTAGCTTTATTATATCCTTTCGTATGGGTTTGTTTGTTTGTTTTATTATAATAGATGTATAGCTTTGCATTAGAGTATTTTTGGCAGTAATGCAAGGAACATACCGGCCACATCCTGTATGAGCTAAATCAGGTTAGCATACATATGTTTGTGACCTTTAGCATAGATAAGTGACCTGCCAATTGCACTTAACAGGTCCACCAGAAAGAATGTGGAAATAACCACCACCAAACTGGTTCAGGCGAGAAATAACAGATGTGAGAATGAGCTAATTGTCATTAATACATTTGAATATGCTAGCCTATGGAGTAAGTGCCCCCCAATATTACGTGGGTGAGGAAATTAAGTTTGGACATGAGAGGGGGGGGGCACAGAGTGCTCAGGATCTATAAGAGGGGCAAGCCATCACGTTGAGTTGTTAGTTTTAGGTTAGGTTTTCTGTAGCTTTCCAGCTCTTTCGCTTCTCCTGAGTTTTTCGTCTTCCACTTGAGAATTGAGGAACCTGGATCATCAGACTCTTTTGGCATGCTGGATATGAGGTTGGTCCTTTTATCTCTTACCCCCAGGTTATCAAGGAAGGCTGTGACTATGTTAATCTTGGAAGTTCATATGGTAAATATTACCACATACCTCTAGAACAGTACTATTTCCTTTTTCATTCTGGTTGATTTGTTTTCCATTTGATTACTATTCCATTTATGTTAGTAAAAGTCTTTAAGGCTGCATTTTGTTCTCAGTGTCCTTGTCATACATCCTGAGGGTCCTTGCAAAACTGTGTTATGGGACAAGAATCATATTATTTTCTGATCAGATCAATTGGCGAGCCCATAATCTTTATTACATAAACAATAATATTAATCCGCTAAAAATCCGGCAACAGGACCTCACATTGGATCATCAAACTGATTTTATTTAATTTTTGAAAAAAAAAATGTAATTTCAGAAAGGGACATACCTGCCTCAGACGTACATAATCCAAGAGGAGATGATTGTTACAGAGCATGTCAATGACATGGAGCAGCTTGGCTCCTTTATCTACCGCCTGTGCAGCGGCAAAGAGACTTACAGGCTGAAGCGGAGGACTGCTAGGAGACGTAAGATTCTTGTGGTACTTGATTGTATTGACCCTGTTTTCCACTGTGTCACAGCTGCTGACAGCAGCAATTGACTCATGGTGATGAGCGGTACAGACTCTTTTAAATAGCCACAAGCTTTTCAAAACTTTCCCACCGTTGCAAACACCAGTTCAGATCCACCCCTATTAGTGACATTGGAAGCTCCTGTGTAATTGTGTACTGGCTGCTGCAGGAATTTTTAGCAGTGTGTGTATTAGCCTAATAGGTTGATAAAATGCCCATAAGAGCCATTTACATGAGAGCTTCTGGAACTGAACTAGTATTAGGAATGCGGGGAAAATTTTCAAAAATATCCCTAATATACACACCTATTTCAGTGGTAGCTATTGAGAGCAGATAAAATCTGCAGATAGACTTTAACTGAGCCCTACTGTGGGGCTTATACCACCAATAAAATAGTGAGACTGAAGAACTGGTGAATAGGGAGCACTAGACATTGTCTATGTCGGGATTTATTTCAGAATATTCAGGTATTCGCGATTAACTATTCCACTTTGGAAGTGGATTAGGCTAATTTGGAATAAGGCATACTGATCCCAGAATAAAAGCATCCGCACACCAGATTAACCAGGAATAGATAATCTGCTTTAAAGTCGCACCTGACCTTATTCTGGATTTATTTTCAGGTATAGACAAGCCCTTAGACTATTTTAGTCCCTAAGGTGATGCGATGAAATTCATCTGTGAGTGCCTTATATTCAAAGCTAATGTAGTCACAAAAGCTTTTTAACCCCAGCATTTTTAACTTACTCACTATCCAAAGTCCTTATTCTCCTACAATTGTAATATATGTTAGATTGATTGGATCAGATTAGATTTTTGAGAGGCAGGGAAAGAGGAGGGTTGCAAGCCTTTTAGTATGTTGGTTAGAATCTCCATAGCTTGAGGCTCCATTTATCCCAGGGAGTCTCAGCCTGGTTCTTGCCTCACCTACCAGTTAAAATATTTATTCTACATCTTCTTTTGGAACAAAACATACTCATCATTTCCTGCTTCCTTTCTCTATTAACCTACTGCACCAACAAGGGTAAATGGGTACTGTGATGATACTATGATTCTAGAAATGCTGATAGATATAGATACAAAAATAGGTAATCACGGGCTTTGTTGCAGCAGTGTGGAATAGCTGCCATGCAAAGCTATAATGGAAAATAGGTTCTGCAGTGCAGAAAACTGTTAAGATATTAGGGATGCTGGCATGTGCAATACTTGTTTTCTGAAGAGGTTCAAACTTACTCCAGGACAGTTGAATAAACGGAAACTTAACCTGAGGTGGCAAGGATTTAAGCACTCATTAGCTTCACTGGGTGTCCTGTCGGACTGTCTCTTGAGTAAGACAATCTGGGATGATTTAATTGGGGATCAGCCGTGCTTTGAGCAGGGGGTTGGACTAGATGACCTCCTGAGGTCCCTTCCAACCCTGATATTCTATGATTCTATCTCTTGATTTTTGAACTAATATTAAGAAGATGTGCACTGAAACCAACTTTTCCACACTACTCCCTATCCCTTTCCCCTGCTATTCTAGCAAATGCACTGGGTCAGTAAGGGCTTCACTCTGGTGCAGGGATCCACCCACTTGGTTCTCACTGCAGGACTGTGGCCTAGATATGACATCTGTTTTCTGCGGGAAGTGAATTTGCACAGCTTTCCTTGGTTGATATACAGTTGTTGCCATATTTCAGCATGCTGGAGTTGTTTGCATGTCATCTGATTTTTTTTTTTTCCCCCGCCTCATCCCAGACACACCTACATAATGCAACGATTCTAACTTGGCTTTTGTTTTTGGTCTCTTTTAGGTATCAATCGACGTGAGGCTGGAAACTGTAATCACATTCGGCACTTTGAAAACACTTTTGTGGTTGAAACTGTTATCTGCAAAAAGTCATGAAACAGCTCTTCAAATGTAACCCTCTGCTTTGCTTGCACACACGGATCCTCTCCTTAGAAGTGATAATCTGTCTTACTTTTTTACTCTCTCCCCTGCTTGGGCAGCACTAACTTCTCAGATCCCTTGTGATTATACATTGGACTCTATTGTCTCTGTACTGTATGTACTACTTACTTGGGACTCTTCGTTGGGCTTAAATTTACACAGTAATCCAAAATGCGACTCAGAATAGACACAGCAGGACAGGAATTCCATCCTGGAGGATACGTGCTCTGGGAAGTGCGGGGATGGAAACGGAGGGTAAGAAATAGCATGCCGCATAGAAATGTTTCATTCTGCTGGAATTAGTGGATGGTTTCATGCAGATGTAATGTCGGCACAGAAAAGCCAAAGTAAAATAATGCCATTAAAGGCAGGTTACCATTTGGATGTAATAACTAGCAGAAGGCTGTTAGATGCAGTAAGAAAACAGGTATGAGGTTTGCAAATGCTGCATCTAGGGAAGTTCTGCCAAACTAAGTAGTAACCCTAAAGTGTAAATTCTTGTTCCAAGTCATCCAGTGAGTGTGTCTGCTAAGAGCCTATTTCACAAACAACAAATGGAGCCTTTACACACTGCTTGTGCACATTGCTCTGAAATTATCACAGTGTACTTTTCTGAGCAAGGACTATCTGATTTGGTACCCATTGACCAATCTGCGCCCCTCAGCTGATCTGCAGGCAGGGGGGTGGGGAGAGGGGAGCGTGGATTCTAGAAGGAGCCAAAGGAAAAAGAGAGTGACTAAATTGAATGGAGAGTGATTCAAGCTTCATTGCTTCATGACCACAAAGCAGTGAATGGTACACAAGTATATATGCCCCAGCACAAATAATGGGCCCATCTTTGGGTAACTTTTGATAGCACATTGTGATATTTTCACCAGGAGGACACTGTTCTTCAGCATTTAGCCCAACATACTGAGCACAGGTATTTATCTTTTTATACTGGGCAGACAGGCCTTCTCTTTCCATATATTTTCCTGAAGTAAATAAAGGGACAGAGCCTCAACTGGTATAAATTGTCATTGCTCCATTGCAGTCCCTTTAACTGGTTGTTGAAGTCAATGGAGCGATGAAACTTTACACTGGCTGAGAATCTGCCCCATACAGGTCTAACTACTATAATCCATATTTTAAAAAAAAAAATTCCATGCTTATTTTCTATCTGAATATTTCCACTGGTTTCACACTATCAGAGGCTCGTGGTCCTAACCCATTTCACATGTCCCCTCTCTGTCTCACAGTCTGAGCTATGGGGTATTCCCCTTCTCCATGGGGCATGGAGGCAGACCAGCTAATTGGTTGTATGCTAGGGGCAAGGAACAGCCCAGCTCTTCATTGGAATTCAGCAGAGTTCTCTGCCTCCACTTCTATGCAAGTGGCATGTTAAGGGGGTCTGCTTGTTTGGGGACTTTGAAGATCTTAATGTAATAGTTAAGCAGCTTTTTCAGTTTTTTGACATTCGTTTTCCTTCCTTTAACCTGCCAGGATCTGTAATGTGTCCCTAGCCCATCTTGCAAGCCCAGCCAGTGACCCCAGCTGCAGAGCTTGTAGAGGTAGCAGCATCAGCATGAACAGTCTGTGTTTTTGAGAGACTTCTCTTGCATAGTGTGAAACAGTCCTCTTTTTGTAGCGTCACAAACACTGGTGTGGGCTATTTTTATGCCAATAAGTATTGTCTAGCCATGTGCAGTCTTGCAGAACTACCTGGCCTGTTAAGAGAGACCACTCAACACCCATATAGTTTTTTTTAAAAATGCTGATCTACAGATGTGATGGAATCCCAGTATAGACATCGGAACAAGACCAAGATTTGGTTGATCGATATACTGCATAGAAATAGTGTGAGCTGAACTGCATGTCTCTTGATCAGCAAAAAGAAAAAAATTGTAGGGTAGTTATGTATTTTTCTCTCTGCTGTATAAATCCAGTTAAATTAAGTAGGTCCTTGAAATGCAGGCCATTTTTTTTTTTGCTTGTGTGAATGGGGTGGATTTTGAATTGGCACAGTCTTTTTAATTGGTTTCCAAATCTGGACTTGTTCCCCATCTGTTGAAATGAGCTTGATGATGTTTTAGAAAGAGGAAAGATAAAGTAAAAGCAAGTACAATCATTAACTCCACAGAACCAAAAAAAAAGATGTTTTGTGACAGACAACTTTAAAGTAGTAATGCTGTGAATTAATTATACGAAACCAAAAGCAAAAGTTTTAGGCAAGCATGCAGCACAACGGTAATTTGTCTGTCCTGAGATATGGAGGGTTATTTATATAAACCTATAAAAAGGAATGGTTAAATTTTAACCCATCAGAATGCAGACTTTTTAGACTTACTCAAATGTTTACGTTTATGGAAAAGGAAAAGACCTGGACAATTCACACAGCTTAGTAAGGTATGTTTCCCCCAACAGCAGTAGGGTGTGTGCTTTATGTAGAATAGAATTTTGTGTTTTGAAAATTTAATCTGTTTAGTCCTAACCCTGCTTTGCAAAGTGGATTACTAACGTGTACTGGGAGCGGGGGAGGGAAATGAGCACCTATCAGTTTGCTTGATGGAAATACAGCAAATTGGTAAATTTAAGCCCTGCATTTATTTTTGCTTTTAGGAATGTCAGCCAACCTGCACTCAGGTAGAAATACAGACTTTTTTTCTCTTCTTTCTGATTCTGCATGTTTTAGCTGGTCATTAAATATGCTAACTATGTGCAATCCCTGAACTTTAAGAATAAGGCCTTAGTTCTTTAGCGTGAACTAAAGTAATCACAATTCATAGGATCAAAACAGCAGTTGCCTAGTAACAAAACTTAAAATGCTTTGTATATTTTGTCTGTTAGAGAAATCTGACCTGTTAATAAAATCTTTTACCTCTGATTTCTTAGTTGTTTCTTCTTTATTTAAAGGGTCAGGTTTTTCTGTGATGCGGTTGTTGAGAGGTACCAGATTGTTAGCTATGGAAACTGAAATCACCTATTTTGTCCCAGAACAGATCAAGCACAGATAGCAGCACTGGAAACTGCTATACCAATGTGCCATCATCCTTAGTTTGGAGGGATCACCTCTAGGGATGACTGAGAAATGCAGTCACCAGTGGAGTAGGAGCGAAGGTAGGAGCTCAGTTGGCTCTGTCTGACATTTAGGGAGCACCTGACAAAGGATGACTCCTCTTTCACCATCACCCAGGGTGGCCCAGAAGATGGGGGAGAGAAGAGAATCGTGGAGTGGCAACCAATTATGTCTCCCTGATAGTCTGCCCCAGCCTTAGGAGCTACTCTAACTTATGCCAGCTGGGGAGAACATTACTCTAGCTTACTTTCCCATCTTCAGCTCCTGGAGCTGGAAGGTGAGTGGCATAGAAGTTGGCTGTGCTGGCTCTGTGTACTCCTGCTGGGGACTTCTCCATACCAAGGGAATCCTCAACAGGGGAACTTGCAGGTATTTTCGGCTCCCTTCTTCCTGCTTGCATAGTGCAGAGGAACAACAACAGAGCAGAGAATCTGCCTCAAGTGTTGATTGTGGCCAACTGACCTTTCTGTAATATTTCGCGTCAAGTTTGGACATTGCTCCTCTTGCTCTCTAATCATTCTTACTGGTCTTCTCTGAATTCTATCCAATTTATCTCCCAAGTGAGGTGTCCAGGATTGTACTTTACTATATTGTTTCTCTTTCTAAATCCACATTCTGGTCAATTTTTGAAGTACTGTAGTTGATTTTTTTTTATTCTCTTCCATTTAGATTCTTTTACTCTGCTCCTCACCAGGCTATTCACCACAACTATGAGAGTTCAGTAAAAAAGATGTATCTTATAACAACTGCAGTCTCCAAAACTGGCTGCTCTTCGTGACTGACCATGACCAGACATCATCAAAGGCTAAAATGTTATAGTTTACAAAAATAACGTGGATTCCTTGTGGCACTTTAGAGACTAACTCCTCGTTATTTTTGCTGCTACAGACTAACACAGCTACCACTCTGAAACCTGTCACCATAGTTTACAAAGTTAGCTTTCTGGCATTTCTCTGGATGAAGCTTTCTACTGCATTCCTTTGCAGTCAAATGACAGGAAATTCCTACAGTTCTGAAAAACAGAACTATTAGTGGAAGTTGAAGATCTGGGCTATGCATTGTAATGAGAGATTTTACGGCAAATATCAATTTATTGCCCTAATGTGAATATTGACTGCGGAGAAGCTGAGGTCAATATTTATCTCTTGTGACAATAAATCTCAATATTAATCAAAATAAGAAATCAGTATGTTCTAATTGTTTTCATAGCATCTGGAAATCTCTCCACTGTGGCCATTACTTCCTTAAATCTTATGCCTGGCAGAATAACATTTGAAGGATAAGGGAAGAAATTGTGGAAAATCCTATTACAATGGACTTTTAATGAGTCTGTCAAGAATATGTGAGAATAAATAATTCAAAAGACAACTACTTTAACAAATTCAACCAATCGTTTTGCTCAAAGAATATCAGCAAGCAAATCCTGATGTCTGAATTTATTCCACAAATGCATTTTTGAATTTAATTCTCTATACAAGTTAGGAATGTTGTAAATTTGAATTGTGTTGCTTAGTTGCGATTGGTCAGATGAGTCACATGGTTGCACAGGATGAGCTTCAGTATTCACTCTTATCCAAACGTTTGTGCCTGTGAACTGGACCAGAAAACAAACACAGAAGGGAGGTGTGAACATGGCCAAAGGGAATGCTCAGATGAATATCAATGCTGTTTAAAAAAAAAAAAACTATGGATTTGTCCCTTTGGTCTGTGAGCAGAGGTTAGCCCAGGCTCTTTACTTTGTGGAGATGGTCTGTGCAATTCCATACATGGCAGGGGAAGAGGTGCTCCATTGCTTGAGCCTAAGACATGTAGGGTCCAGCACAGGATTGCTCCCATCTCATGAAATCATCAAATGTATTTATGGGAAACCCCCTCTTCGCAACAAGTGGTGAATGGAAAGGTGGGATAAATCCAGTTGCGGGGAGTCCTGCGGAGCCTGAGAAGGAAAAATCAATTTGATGAGGAGGCAGCTAGGAAGGAAAGAATCAATTTGCAGGAGACTGAGAAGACGCACACAGAGTGGGGGCAGGGAGTTCCGAGGATGGATTGAGTGAGCATTTGGAGGTAGAAAAGGATGGGTTGAGTGGGGACCATACTATGGACTGATGGGACTGGTAGGGTGGAGGATATGCCGAAGGCCAGAGAAATGCTAAGAGGATAGTGGTGGTGGTGGGATTGATTGAAGGCAATGGTTTGAGATGGAGTAGAGCATCAGTTGAATGGTGGAGCTGGGGGGCAGGCAAAGAATGTGGGCCAAATCTAGAGGGTGGATTGGAGGCTGAGGGGGAGGACAGTATAGGGGTTTGCCTTGGGCAGAACTTGACTGGAGGATCTGGGGAGGCTGAGAACTATTCAGGTGGGTGGGAGGAGGAAACTGGATGATGGGCATAGAGCTGGGATTGGGAAGCCTGCAGGAAAAGAAAATACATTGGAGAGTCGAGGACAGAAGCTAGATTGTGTGCATGCGGCTGGGGGAAGTGAGTGGAGAGGCTTGTGGGGAAAACAATGGATTTGAGGACAAAATTAGTCGGGGGCAGAAGACTGCTGAGGTTGGAGGGACAGAGAATAGATGGAGGACAAGAGGTGGATGGATTGGGGCTGGGGGTTCTGGATGGCCTGGTAGGGTTGGGGGTAGGTTAGTGGGGGTGGAGAGGGTGGGGAAATGGAGAAGGCAAGATAGAGATGAGCGGTAAGGACAGAAGGTAAGAGATTATGGAAGATAGAGGGAGAGAAAATATAGATAGCAGGACAGACGATGGACCATGGGGGATTGAAGGGCATGAAGTGAAAAGAATGGGGCAGATGGGATAAGGGGAATCCGGGAAAACAATATACTCTGGACTGGGGTCCATGGGTTGTGAGAGCTGGGAGTGATGCAGGCTCTAATGTCAGAGAGGGGAGGGAAAGAAGCAGGACAGAAAATTGGGAAGGGAGCAAATAAAAGAGAGATTTACAAAGCAAATGTGAAGTGTTACAGTTTGGGCACCTTAACTGAGCATTTCCCTACCATAACATGTTTGGTTTTGTTTTAAATGTTACCTTACTTGTGAGTTTCCTGCATTTGTAATGGTTGATCTGGGGATCATTAGTATCCCTATAATGTGTTACTCACATATGTTCAACCTTAACTCCAGTTTAGAATAGCTGCTTATCTGGGAATGTGAGCAGATGAATGGTGTAACACAGGGATTTTG
Organism: Eretmochelys imbricata; assembly: GCF_965152235.1. Lineage (NCBI taxonomy): Eukaryota > Metazoa > Chordata > Testudines > Cheloniidae > Eretmochelys > Eretmochelys imbricata. The sequence goes on from NC_135580.1 coordinate 42,505,778, forward strand.
ATTGGGGTTATGCAGGGAAGCTATCAATGCACATTCCAGAAGCTTTTCCAAAGTGAAAAGTCAGTTGTGGTCTGAGTAGCTTCTGTGTCTGGAGTGGGAAATGAGGTCCTAGACTGATCTGTTGAGCAGCTGGAATGGTCAAGTAGTTGCTTGGAGGCTCCATTTTCACCCCAAGGGAATGAATAATAGGTCTCACTGAGGTTGTGGACTGTTACTTGAAGGGCAGCATCTCCAGTTTTTGGGAGAGGGGTAAAGGTTGGGGCTTCAAAGGCAGGGAGGGTTGTGGCTGCTCCCTGCCCACAGCTCTTGGAACATTCCAATATTGCCATGCAAGTAGTATGGCCCAACTGTCCCATGCTATTACTGATGGTTAGGAGCTCCCTCTGGCTGCCCCTGGGAGCAGCTGCAGCCAGTCGCCCTTCTGGCTGCTCCCTCCGGAGGGTTCCCGCAGCATTTCTAGCAGATTGTGGGTTGCTTGTCAGTTCCCCATGCAAAGCCCCCTTTCCCCCCTGGGGCTGTCTTCCAGGCTACCCTCAGCCAGCTAAACTTGGCAGCAACTTCACCTTAGCAGGAACTGGCTGGAGAGGTGTGTCTGCCTCACCCTGTGCAGGCTTGATGCTTTTGGACCCCCACCCCCATTAAGCCCCCGACCTTGTTGTGGGGTATTAATGTGTGGTCCTTGCAGAGCTAAGGAAAGCTTCTTTGAACCTCTCTTCCTCTGAGCCTGGGTGTCTAGCAAAGAGGGGCATTTTCTTGGGGGCAGTGATGCCATCTGACAAGGTGAGCCAGGCCCTACTGAAGCCTATACCAGCTTGACAAGGATAGGTTGAAGCTGTGGACTCAGCTGGGATTTGTCTCCAAGGCAACCTTTTCGACCTGTCAATGTCATCCCCACACCTGCCTCACTGAGGACAAATATACAACTGGAGATGCTTGCTGCTATGCTTCCAATCTCCATAGCTAACAACAAAAATTGGCCTGGATCAGCATTTTAACCTTTCACCTGCTAAGGGACCTGACAGTTGGAGGCAGTTGGGCTGTACCCCTCACCACGGGAATGTGCAGGTGCTGGAGGGCATATGGAGAGGAGGTGGTATAGCCCTCCAAAGCCACCCTCAATGTTAAGGGTCCTTGGGATGGACTAAAGCCATTAGAAAGTTCACTCTGTTTTTTTTTTTCTTTTCATTTGGCACCAGTTCCCAGAGCAGTGCTGTCACTGAGATGAGCACGTCTGGATGACTGACTTTGTCTATTACCCAGTGCTGTGAGTTGGTTGCCTTTAAACTCCATGGGCCATCTTGAGTTTCATCCGATCCAAGGAAAAGCAGCCTTCCAACTGAGACATTTCAGTTGCAGGCTGCCAAGAAGGCTGTGCTCCAAAATTGACGAAGCTCTTTTTCTTGGATTCAGCCTCTAGCAAAGAATCTTCCTTTGGCCTCTCTCTTGCTGAAGTAGATGAGCATAAACTAGCTAACCAACAAAACAAAGTATTTTATGTTGACTTCAGCCTTCCTCATACCACCCAGGGTTGTGCTTGTACTTTGTTCCTGTGGGATCTCGCAGACCTTACTCTCCAAGAGTGAGAATCCTGAGGTAATGGTATCTCTAAAATAAGGGAAACGACCCCCCTCTCTTCCATTTGGGGGCTCTGCCCTGTGAGGGAGTGCGATGTGTCACAGATATCATCTATTGCCTTGTGTTTATCCTGATTGGAGACATGCTGCTATGCGTGGCTAACAACACAGGTTGACCCTGATCAGCACCTCAACCTTTTACTCCATAAGGGAACTGCCTGGTGGAGGCACTTGGGCTGTTCCACTCACCACTGGAGTGGGTATGTGTGTGTGTAGTGGGCCTGGTGCAGCCATCTCACTTTGGGCTTTCCTGACAGAAGGCTTGGGACCTGAGAGTGGGAGTCCTGTGAGGATATTGTTCTCAAAGAAACAGTTACATGGGTAAGTAGTTTTCCCTTGTCCATTTAAATATGAATGTGCTGATGCAACATAACTTTAATTTGGTGTTTCCTGAATATACTTAAGTGTATCTTCATTTAGTGATTTTTTTTAGAACATTCAAGCTTGGTTCCCTATTATGGTAAATAGCCCCTGGCTACTTTTAGACTCTAACTCAATTCTACTTTTTAATTTGTGTCTCTGCCTGATGGAAACTGCTTTATCTGAACTAACAGCAGGAACATGGAAAAGGATAGGAAGCAAATCTACCATGATTGCTTTTGAAGCATTCAACAGGCCAATTTAAACACTAAAAATAAGGGTTAATAGGGTCACAGCTAAAAACCAATTTGTTTTGCCCTTTGATTAATAGATCCACCAGATGTTGCAATAAGAATTGGAGATTGTCACTTCCCCCTGCAGTGCAATGCAAAGTGAGTTTAAAGCTTTGGTTTAAGTTTTGCACTGCGATTAGTATCAGCTTAAAAACTCCAACTTGGTTTGTAAGCCTTTATATAGAGCTGCAAAATTAGATAACTGTTCAGCAAGGTTAATTTTAAGACAAAGAAATTTCAGCAGTGTCTCTTAAAATGTGAGCTCACAGTGTTTCTTTCAAGTCCTTCACCGGTTTATTCTGTCAATCGTGTCCAGTTCAATACTGACTTAGATTTCATTAAATCTAATATGTGGTCTCCATTGCGATATCTCTCTTGATTGTCTAGATATTTATAAAGCACCCAATTACCATCACATAGAAGTGCTATTCAATCCTAAAGAATTAGCATATGAAAAAGGCCTTAATTAATTGTCAGAAGTCTGATGTACGATGATATCAATGTAGCATTTCTCCATGTATTGGCATGTTTGTTTCCCCCAGTTTTGCCATCTGTTTTCAGGGTGAAAGATGTGGGTCCTTCAGGCAGTTTGAAGAATGTACGTTTATTGTGTGGCAAATAATTAACCTGTGAAACTGCTGTCCTAATACACACACATGTAAAAATTGAATAGTCCGTGATGTTTTAGGTTATGAAATTGAAAATTATTCTTCTTTGGAAGTATAAAGGATCTATTCAGTTGAAGAGATTATGTAGTGACGAAATGCAAGACAATTCCCATCATCAGATCTAATATTATCCACTCTACATGAGAGACAAATCACCATCTGATATTCCACATCAAGGCAAAACTAGTGAAATCCTGTTCTCCACACTAAGTGTTCATTTTGCACATTGAGGGGCCTGAACTGTTCCAATTCATCTCAATGGTTCTGATGCGTAATTATGATATTTTAAATGTCAGTATTGTTAACTATTGCCCTGCTGATCAAAACTCCCAAGATATAAGAAGGCCAATCATATTTTGAAGATCTATACAAGGTACTGTGAGAAGCATCTCATTTTAGTGGTATGAGTATACAGAGTTAGTGGTATTCTCCCAAGCTCTGCTCGCAAACCCATCTTTTTCCCTTTGGACTTCTGTTACAAATGATACCGATCTATGTGCTGTTTATGGTGATGGCCTTGATGCCCCATTGAAATGAGTACTTACAATGGGGACTGCTAGGCAGAAGAAAGTTTGGCCCCCCTTGCCCCCCAACCCCCCATTCCCCCCCCCCCCCCGCTGAGCAGAAACAGGAGAGAACTGGATGGACACTCAAACATTTCCATGGATGGTACTGAGACATAACTTACTGAATTCTCAGCTATTTCACTGGGCCCAATTACACATTGGGCTGAAGGGTAACACTTGTGATAAAAGCTGTATGTCACATGTTTTGGTTGACACTGATGCTGGCGCTCACCTCCCCAGTTAGTGTGACTCAGAGGATTTTTAGCGTAGTTGAGTTGTGGCATCCTCACAAGGTTAAACCACAGTCATGTAGTGTAGCTTTTTCCCCCTGAAGTTGAATTTACTTGTCCTTGGACACAAAATACAAATAATAATGTTCTGCTTCCCACTTCCCCGTCTAGGGAATCGGCAATACTCTTTCCCTGTCCAGGGATCTAAACACGGTTGGATGGGGTGGAGTTCATCTTTGTATTTTTCCGCACAGATTTTCTTTGACCAATTGGGAAGCATTATTTATGTTGTTGTCCTGATCTGAATCTTCAATGTCCCCAAATATTTCACATACTTGAGGCTGAAACCCATATTCTGACTATGAATACTTACTGTTTGACCCATATACCACTAATGATATGTATCTTTGCCAAATGACATCTCAGGTGACAACATCCCTAACTACAAGGTATGTAAAATGTGCATAGGAATTGTTTAGGGTTGCTCCAGGGGGTTATAATTAGGTGTGATATGATGAATTTAAGGAACACATAAATTAGGCTGCTGTTCAGGAGATGCTTTTTTAACAGACTTTTCTAAAGGAAGTGGTGAAATCTCATTGCTTAAGAGGCAACTAGACTAAACAAGGAACTAGAGAATGTACTGTATTGAACAATCTTCTAGTGGCACGAGCATGGGCTTAATATGTGTTCCCCATCTCTAAATTTGATGATATCTTGATTTTTATTTAAAAAATGACTAGAAAGGCAACTTCTACTACAATGACCCTGAAAATATTATAATTAAATAAAGAGTATTCCCAAAAATAGGGATACGGTTAGGGGAGAGGGCTAATTGAGCCTCTCCATTATTATCTCTGACCGCTCCCATGGTCCTGAGGCCCTGGCCTCTGTGTCCCTTCTGTTGCTTCAGGGCTTAGACACTACCTTGGAAATCTAGTTTGGTCTCACTTGTTGCCTGTGAAAGATAAGCAGGTAAATGTTTAACAATGATCTAAATCAGACTTTGCTGCAAGAGTTGTCTGTTGGCCTGTATCATTTTGGAGCTGTGGACACTTTAGAGGTAGGAGATCATCAGAGCAGAACTCTGTCTTGGTGACAACATGAGACCCCCTTCTGGTAATGCCTGACTGACTTGCTCCAAGCCAGTTGTTCTCAACCTATTTACTATTGTGGGCTGCATATGCAGACCACAGTGTGTTAACTTATGTGGGCGGCATCCAATACTACCGGTATGGCCCTGGGGATGTCACATGGGCCTCTGTGCTGATTGGGCTGTAAGTGGCCCATGGGCTGCAGATTGAGAACCACTGAGTTGTCCAAGCACTAACTCTGATGCCATTCTCAGGAAGCCTGTGATGGTGTTTTTAGAAGAAATTCTCAGTCACTTTGGGTGTCTCTGGAGCTCCTGGATGTCTGAAATAAGTGTTCACATGGGAAATAAGTGTTCATTCTGAGCAGAAATTCACTGTAAAGAGGCACTGACCTTTTATTGTTGCTCTCTAGGAGGCTATTTCCATATAAAAGGAAAGTCTCTTCTGATTTCCAATGGGTTGGAGTCATTTCCTCAGAGACAGAGGCTTCAGGCAGTTACTGGAACCCCATGAATACCACTTGCCTGTGCCCTATGGGAGTATGTTAAATCCTTTCACACAACCACTCTTCCTAGGCATAGGGGTTCTCATTATAAAGGTGCATGTTTCACACTGCTACACTCATGCACTACACCTGTCAAGTGTAGGTAACACTGCCCTCCTGTGGCCAAACATATGCACATACGCTGGTAAATGATCTGGGAAGAGTATAAAAATATTGCTCGGGCATGCAGGAGTGAAATCAGGAAGGCCAAATCACACCTGGAGTTGCAGCTAGCAAGAGATGTTAAGAGTAACAAGAAGGGTTTCTTCAGGTATGTTAGCAACAAGGAGAAAGTCAAGGAAAGTGTGGGCCTCTTACTGAATGAGGGAGGCAACTAGTGACAGAGGATGTGGAAAAAGCTAATGTACTCAATGCTTTATTTGCCTCTGTCTTCACGAACAAGGTGAGCTTCCAGACTACTGCACTGGGCAGCACAGCATGGGGAGGAGGTGATCAGCCCTCTGTGAAGAAAGAAGTGGTTCGGGACTATTTAGAAAAGCTGGACGAGCACAAGTCCATGGGGCTGGATGCGTTGCATCCGAGAGTGCTAAAGGAGTTGGCGGATGTGATTGCAGAGCCACTGGCCATTATCTCTGAAAACTCATGGTGATCGGGGGAGGTCCCGGACAACTGGAAAAAGGCTAATGTAGTGCCTATCTTTGAAAAAGGGAAGGAGGAGGATCCTGGGAACTACAGGCCAGTCAGCCTCACCTCAGTCCCTGAAAAAATCATGGAGCAGGTCCTCAAGGAGTCCATTCTGAAGCACTTAGAGGAAAGTGATCAGGAACAGTCAGCATGGATTCACCAAGGGCAAGTCATGTCTGACTAATCTAATTGCCTTCTGTGATGAGATAACTGGCTCTGTGGATGAGGGGAAAGCAGTGGACGTGTTGTTCACTTTGACTTTAGCAAAGCTTTTGACACAGTCTCCCACAGTATTCTTGCCAGCAAATTAAAGTAGTATGGGCTGGATGAATGGACTATAAGGTGGATAGAAAGCTGGCTAGATTGTCGGGCTCAACGGGTAGTGATCAATGGCTCCGTGTCTAGCTGGCAGCAGGTATCAAGTGGAGTGCCCCAAGGTTTCGTCCTCGGGCCGGTTTTGTTCAATATCTTCATTAATGATCTGGAGAATGGTGTGGATTGCACCCTCAGCAAGTTTGCAGATGACACTAAACTGGGAGGAGAGGTAGATACATGGGAGGGTAGGGATAAGATACAGAGGGACCTAGACAAATTAGAGGATTGGGCCAAAAGAAATCTGATGAGATTCAACAAGGAAAAGTGCAGAGTCCTGCACTTAGGACGGAAGAATCCCATGCACCTCTACAGACTAGGGATCGAATGGCTAGGCAGCAGTTCTGCAGAAAAGGACCTAGGGGTTACAGTGGACGAGAAGCTGGATATGAGTCAACAGTGTGCCCTTGTTGCTAAGGCCAATGGTATTTTGGGCTGTATAAGTAGGGGCATTGCCAGCAGATCGTGGGATGTGATCGTTCCCCTCTATTCGACATTGGTGAGGCCTCATCTGGAGTTCTGTGTCCAGTTTTGGGCCCCACACTACAAGAAGGATGTGGAAAAACTGGAAAGAGTCCAGCGGAGGGCAACAAAAATTATTAGGGGACTGGAACACATGATTTATGAGGAGAGGCTGAGGGAACTGGGATTGTTTAGTCTGCAGAAGAGAAGAGTGAGGGGGGATTTGATAGCTTCTTTCAACTACCTGAAAGGGGGTTCCAAAGAGGACGGATCTAGACTGTTCTCAGTGGTAGCAGATGACAGAACGAGGAGTAATGGTCTCAAGTTGCAGTGGGGGGAGATTTAGGTTGGATATTAGGAAAAACTTTTTCACTAGGAGAGTGGTGAAACACTGGAATGTGTTACCTAGGGAGGTGATGGAATCTCCTTCCTTAGAAGTTTTTAAGGTCAGGCTTGAGAAAGCCCTGGCTGGGATGATTTAGTTGGGGATTGGCCCTCCTTTGAGCAGGGGGTTGGACTAGATGACCTTCTGAGGTCCCTTCCAACCCTGATATTCTATGATTCTTACCTTTCCCTGTACGTCACAATTTTTTTTAAGGGTGGCTCGCTAACAGATAATACCACAATGTACAGGACCATTGCACACAAAGTGCAGGGCTACAGCAGATTTCATAGCTCCCTAGCTCGTAGTTTAGTGTGTTGTTTAATCATCTGTTGGAGACAGCAGGAGGAATAGTCCCTATAGTGTAGTGATAATGTGCAAGAATACAATAAGCAAGAATGAGTGTAAAAATAAGACTGAGTATGTTTGCCTCTTCTATCAGCAGGTCTGCTCCAAGGATGGTCCAGGAAGTGGGAGTGAGATCCAAAGAATGCTAGCCAAACAACAGAAATACAAAAGGGCATAGGGTGAAAACTTACTACTTCCGGGAAATTAGTATCACTTTAAATCCTTCACCCTAGATAAAGCTCCTCTAACAGTGTAAAGGTGGTTAAGCACTGGAATAAATTATCTACGGAGGTTGTGGAATCTCCATCACTAGAGATTTTTAAGACCAGGTTAGACAAACGCTTCTCAGGGGATGGTCTTGCTAATACTTAGTCCTGCCTCAGTGCAGGGACTGGACTAGATGACCTATGGAGGTCCTTTCCAGTCATAATTTCTGTGGTTCTATTGCTAACCTCAAACATTCAATTGGTTAGGCCCCAGAAATAGGAGATTGGTTTAAAAATCATGAGATTTTAAAAAAATACATGTTGGATTCTTTTTATTTGCTTTGATTTGAACCATTGGAGGCCACATTTTCAGGCTTTTCTCTGCAACCATGAGGTACAGAAAGTTACTTGTTTTTCAGCGAAAGCTGAGATTTACAGTTAATCCTTGACTCCAAGAGCTGGGTGCCATAAGAAAAAACATCAAGTAAAGTGAGACTCCTGATAAAATCATGAGAGCTGGCAATACCTGAAAAGACGTAATGGCTTCCAGGCCCAGCAAGAGACTTCCAATGTTTTGGGATAAGGACCCTGTGGAGGTTCAGGTAGGTGTCAGCATCTGTAGGAGGAGAGGTACCAGGTCAGGGTCCTTTGAGATTGGGAACTTCTCTTCACATGTTGTCCACTGGGCATCGGAAGGGAGTTGTGAGGGGAGCTGAAGGTTTTCTTCATTCTCATTCTCCTTGAGTAACAGGATGGAGGTTAGAAGGGGGAATGGAGAGCTATTTAACTTCTGCATCTGGCTAGAGGCTCCAGCTCTCTGATCTTAACTCTGGCTGCCCACAGCCCTTCCTACTCCAGCTTTTCTGGCTCTCTTGTAGATTTTCTTGAAAGTGCTTTGCCTACTGGCTGTCATTAGAGGATTTTCTAGCTGCTGGATGGGCAGGAAGGAGGAAATTTCCCTCTCTCTTCCCTGGCCAGCCACTCAGCCTGCAGTGGATGCATATGAGGAAGACACAAGATCAGCAGCACTGGTCCCCATCTCACACTTCAGTTTCTAGTCCTCAAAGAGGGGACACAGAGAAAAGAGACCTATAGGGAACAGAAACATTAAGGCAGCGAGCTAGAAGGGAAAGGACAGGAGACAATACTGGATGGATGTAATTAACAGGGATTTAGACTTAAGGGAGGGGGGGAAACAGAGAAATAGAGGAAGAAGCCCTCCAGTGAAGGGACTCTCTCTTCATGTTTGTTCAGCTCCCAGCACAACAGGGCCCCGATCCTGACAGAGGCCTTTGGATGCTACCATTCAATACATGATGAATAATGATACTAACAATAAGATGAGGGAACTCAGGAAGGAGAGAGAAGAGAAACCCAGAGGATGAGTGAGGGAGTTGCATAGCCTCACAGACAGTGGATGAGCTGCCCTGTGGTTGCTGTGTGTGGGGGAGGGAGTACATTTGTCATCTGCCCCTGAGGACACAGAGATGAAAACATGCTTCATTTGCCATTGTGGCAATGAGGGTAGGAGTTGGCATTCACACTTATGCAATTATGACCTTGGGCTTTTTGAGGGCCTGGTTCTCGAGGCACCCAGGAAAGACTAGTTACCCATCTGCTGTTAGCAATGGGTGAGAGGACAGCATTGGGTCTTTTCACCCCTGTCCTTGCACAATGGGAAGGACACTGTGTAGGAATTCCTTATCCTGGTGTCCCTTTGTTCTTTTGTTCTCCCCTGGCTTCTCTAGGTCTACCCTGTGGGTCTTTCCCTTTTTCTCTCCCCTTGGAGTCCTCATTTCTCCTTATCTCTTCCTAACCCAGGGTCTGAAAGCTGAATTGCTCAATGTTTGTACAGAGGCTAACGGAATGGGAGTCCTGGTCCATGACTGGGGCTCCTAATTACTATGGTAATACAAATAATAATGGTGATAAGTTAACCATCATCTGGTTGAGTTCTCACCTGACAGAGAAGATAGTTCAGCTGTGGCCATCTGTATATGCATTACTGTTTACTATCACACAGTGGCAGTATAAGAACTCAAAGGAGATGTCTCTAATGCAAATCAAATACCATGTAGCACAGAGTAACCGAAGCTGCAGTGAAGCACCTTCCTTTATGGCATCTGCTGCACAGCAAACCTGAGAATTGTACATGTTTTCCCAAGGATATGCAGATCTAGTGAAGGGCGTCATTTTGCTATTTTCACCAGTGAGCCAAATTTTTCACAATGTAAAATAAGCAAATGCTGCACGGAGGCCTGGTGTGCACTACAAAGTGAGGCTGACGTAAGTCGCCTTGCATCAACCTATTGGTGCATGTATAAAATTTGTCTCCAGACGATGTAAGCACCCTGTTACTGCGGTGCAGTGACACCGCAGCCCCGAACGGCATGGAGCTATTGTCAATCAGCGGAGGTCAACACAGTGCAAGAGTAGATATCGCATGACCTATGTCGACCCTAAGTGTCCTCCAGAGGTTTCCCACAATACACTGTTCCCTGTGACAGTGATCAATCTGGTCACAGTTATAAACTCCACTGCCCTGGGGTTATGGAGACTGGGAACTACACCCCTTAGCATATTTTTGAACTGTCTTTTCCTGATTGCCCGCCTTGGTGAACATGCCCAGCAGCTCTCCCTTTTTATGTGCAACTGCCCAACCAACCACACCAGCTCCACGCTCAGAGGTACTAGGTGCGCTTCTGCCTGGACTAGACAGGGTATTGCATCTCCTGGGCCTGTGGGATGAAGCAGCTGTGCAAGCACAACTATGGGCCAGTCATAGAAATGTGGACTTCTATGAAAAAATTGCGCAGGGAATGCAGGCAAAGAGGTGTGACAGGGATCAGCAGCAGTGCTGTGTGAAAGCAAAGGAACTGTGCCAGGCATATCACAAAGCCAGGGAGGCCAATAAATAATGGATCTGGTGCTAGCCACAGACCTGCCACTATTACAATCAACTGCATGCCTCACTTGACAGAGACCCCACAAGTACCCCACAGACTACCATGGGTACTTTGGAGGAGTCTGAGACCGAAACCTCTGCCATGAACAATGAGGAGGAAGAGGGAAGAGATTCAGCGGCGGGACCCAGTCATGCCACAAGCTAGGGCTTCCATCACAGTCTAGCCAGTCCTGCCAGCTGAGCATGAACAAACCCAATGAAGGGAAGGGACTTTGGGTGTGTGTATGCAATGTTTAAATTTAAAGATGGTGCCTGAGTTAACAAGACACAGGCGTAGACTTTTCATCAACTTTGTTTTATTTATATGAAAAGAGGTAGCAGTATAACAAAGAGGTAGATTTGGCAGCTGCTTTTCATTCCCCTGTTGGGTTAGGTGGGGCATGAAGAGCAGTTTGTTTATCATTGTAATCTCCTGAGAGATCTTGGTGCAACTTTCACACTGATACTCTGCAATCCATCCCTGCAGCTTTATTTCTTCCTCTGTGGTAGGAGACTGACTTTCCCTGGCACCATTCAGCTGGCACCATTGCAACAAACAGTCTAGTCACATACAGCCTTGGGCAGCTTCAGGATACCAGTAGCAGCTATGCTTTCTGTGATCTGAAAGGAGTGAGACTTCAGCTAAAACCACCACTACCTGTGTCAAGGTTCCTCCCCCACTCTGAATTCTAGGGTACAGATGTGGGGACCTGCATGAAAAACCTCCTAAGCTTATCTTTACCAGCTTAGGTCAAAACTTCCCCAAGGTACAAAATATTCCACCCGTTGTCCTTGGACTGGCCGCTACCACCACCAAACTAATACTGGTTACTGGGGAAGAGCTGTTTGGACGTGTCTTTTCCCCCAAAATACTTCCCAAAACCCTGCACCGCACTTCCTGGACAAGGTTTGGTAAAAAGCCTCACCAATTTGCCTAGGTGACTACAGACCCAGACCCTTGGATCTTAAGAACAATGAACAATCCTCCCAACGCTTGCACCCCCCCTTTCCTGGGAAATGTTGGATAAAAAGCCTCACCAATTTGCATAGGTGACCACAGACCCAAACCCTTGGATCTGAGAACAATGAAAAAGCATTCAGTTTTCTTACAAGAAGACTTTTAATAAAAATAGAAGTAAATAGAAATAAAGAAATCCCCCCTGTAAAATCAGGATGGTAGATATCTTACAGGGTAATTAGATTCAAAAACATAGAGAACCCCTCTAGGCAAAACCTTAAGTTACAAAAAAGATACACAGACAGAAATAGTTATTCTATTCAGCACAATTCTTTTCTCAGCCATTTAAAGAAATCATAATCTAACACATACCTAGCTAGATTACTTACTAAAAGTTCTAAGACTCCATTCCTGGTCTATCCCCAACAAAGACAGACTATAGACAGACACACAGACCCTTTGTTTCTCTCCCTCCTCCCAGCTTTTGAAAGTATCTTGTCCCCTCATTAGTCATTTTGGTCAGGTGCCAGCGAGGTTACCTTTAGCTTCTTAACCCTTTACAGGTGAGAGGAGCTTTCCCCTGGCCAGGAGGGATTTCAAAGGGGTTTACCCTTCCCTTTATATTTATGACAACCTGTGAAAATTTGTGCCAGTGTTCAGCACCATCGGCCTATACTTGTGCTGATGGAATACGGGCTGAAATTATATTGTTTCATGCAACTGAAATTTCTCCCCTCTGCCCCGGCAGGCCATACTCACCCTGGCAGGGACGGGAGTGCTGGGCAGAGACATTCCAAAGCTGAAGTGTCAATAAGCATGTCTTATTAAAAGTTTCATGGGAATAAGGGAAGCATCTTTTTTCCCTTTCCCTTGTGACTGTAAATCCCACAATACTTCTATTTTCGTCGGTAACTTCTAGTTTTGTTGCCTTCAGGGTTGACCTGTCCACACTCACAGAATGCTTGACTCTGAGGAGGAGGAGAAAGAGGAGGACTAAGGAGGACTGGTTCAGTGCGATCCTGCAAGCCAGTGCTTCGTTGGACCATGAACAAAGGGCCTGGAAGGCCAGCATGACAGACAGCATAGAGAAGGAAAGGGCAGACAGGAGAGAGGCCCAGGAGTCCCATCAGGAAAAGGAGTGGGAGATGCACCAGGACATAATGGGTCTTCTGATGCAGCAAACAGAAATGGTTGACCTACAGGTCCCCAAATCCAAGACTCAGTCCCTAGAGAATGCCATGATAGCAGCTTCCTGTGCTTCCCAACATACCACATGGTGTCATGGGCCACATCCTTACCCCTACCATTCCAGGACGTCCAGTGAGCTGTAAGAACAATGGTTGGTATCTGTATAGTCACAAAGGATGACATTAGTTCACTGAAATGGTTCATTGCTGCCTTTCCAAATTTAAAGTTCCACTCCAGTCATTTATGTTAAAAGTTTGTACTGCGTTGCCTGCAGTTTTTGCACGTTGTTTTTCTGCACTTTTTTGCCACTTAATAATTTTATTCTCCAGAAATAGAAATGTGTGTCTCTCACTTCACAACACTTATTGCATAATGCCTAGCACTACTCAGAGCACACAGTACTTGTAAATTTACAGCAAGCACCACAGAACTTCTAGGTTTGAGAAAGCACACATAGGTGCCAACTCTGTGGGTGCTCCAGAGCTGGAGCACCTATGGGGAAAAGTTGGTGGGTGCTCTGCACTCACTGGCAGCTCCCTGCCCTGCCCTGCCCTGCCCCGCCCCGCCACCTCAGCTCACCTCTGCTCCACCTCCTCCCCTGAGCGTGCCACAAGCACTGGGAGGGATAGGGGAGGAGGTGGAATGTGGAGCGCTTGGGGAAGAGGCGGGGCCAGGGCGGGGGTTTGCGGAAGGAGTCCAATAGGGGCAAGGAGGGGGCAGAGCTGGGGTGGGGACTTTGGGAAAGGGGTTGGAATGGGGGAGGGGCAAGGGTGGAGTTGGGGCAGGGGCAGAAGGCGGGGGGGTTGAGCACCCACCGGCGCCGGGAAAAGTTGGTGCCTATGAAAACACTCCTATTTATAAACGTACAGCAAGCACTGCACAGTTCCTAGCAGCACCCAAAGTTTCCATTTATGCAGATCCATCCATTGTGTCCTGCACATTGCCAAGCGTGTCAGTCCTGTGTAGCAGGAGATGATTAATGGCCCTGCATACGTGCATGACAATGGCCCCCGCCGTGGATTTTCCAACTCCAAAATGATTTCCCACTGACCAGTAGCAATCTGGTATTGCAGCTTCCCATAGCGCGATTGCCACTCGCTTCTCCACTGTCAATGCAGCCCTCATTCTGGTGTCCCTGCTCAGCAAGGCTGGGGCAAGCTCAGCACACAGATCTAGGAATGTGGCCTTTTGCATCCAAAAGTTACGCAGTCATACTTCTTGTCGTGAACCTGCATTACAATGTGATCCCACCCATCTGGGCTAGTTTCTTGGGCCCAGAAGTGACTCTTCACCAGCTGCAGCTGCTCTGTGAATACCAAATGCAAAAATTGTGGGACATAGATGGTATTATGGGATGGAGAAAGTAGCGTGCTGTCAACTTGACCCCTAGCTCCCAGAGAGCTCTGAGTGACTCATGTGTACCCCACAACACATTGTGAGAAATTCCCAAAAGGTTTTGCACCAGACAGTGGTGTGAGGCACACAGGGATACCTCCTTATAGAGCCCCGCCCTGCTTGTGAGTATGTGCAGCGCCGAAGCCAGCAGCCAAGTATGCCCACTCAAACGTTGGCAGTTAATCAAAGTTTGTAGTGTTGCTGTGGCCTGGAAGAAACCACAAACTCTTATCCTGAGTTTGTCAGCCTGACAGTCTTCTCCTTAAATGAGGACTCATTCTCCCCCTACATACTTGTGAGTAGGGGATGACACTGATATTGTAATGTAGCTAACAGGAAATAAAATGAAAATTTCTGTTTGTGATGTCACTGTGGGTTAACATGGAAAGAATTATAATGCCAGCAAGAGGCCTGCAAATGAGCAACAAGCAAGTCCACATGCAAAGATCCTCTTATTCATTAAAAGAAAAGGAGTACTTGTGGCACCTTAGAGACTAACCAATTTATTTGAGCATGAGCTTTCGTGAGCTACAGCTCACTTCATCGGATGCATCCGATGAAGTGAGCTGTAGCTCACGAAAGCTCATGCTCAAATAAATTGGTTAGTCTCTAAGGTGCCACAAGTACTCCTTTTCTTTTTGCGAATACAGACTAACACGGCTGTTACTCTGAAACTTATTCATTAAAGAATGCAGGAAGACATATACAGCAAATATGAGGGTCATCTGCAGAACTACAAAACTTTTTTCAAAGATTTCCATTTAGAGCCATTTTAAGGGCCTGATCTGAAAGCACACTGAAGTTGTGGAGTCTTCCTATTGATTTCAAATGGTTTCTAGGTTGTTTTGAAGATTTCTCCTTTAAAAGATGTTAAAAATTGCTCCCTTCGAAAGAGTGTGAAAAGGAGACAAGTGACAAAAAGATAATTAAAGCATATCTGATACCTGTTTTTGGTAAAATCTGCCCACGTGCACCTAAGGATACAAAAGTGAATCTAAAATCACCTGAAATTTTTGTTTACAGTTAAAAGAGCAGCTGATGCCTCATGAAAAACATTCTGCTCAGAAACAATCCTGCTTCTTTGTCCCTAGATAGTCTTTCTCTCTTCTCTTGTTCTTCCTAACTGACTACATTTGCATGAACACTGATCTTTTGTTTCTTAAGAGTTAATCCACCCCTGCAGCTTGTTCCTCATTTGGAGCCTGATCCAAAGTCCATTTGTGTAAATCAGAGACGTTTTATTGATTGCAGTTGGCTTTAAATCAGGTCCTTGAAGCTTTAAGCCTCTGTGACACTAGAATCGTCTCTGTATATCAATCTCCTCACTGTATTTTCCACTGAATGCATCTGATGAAGTGAGCTGTAGCTCACGAAAGCTTATGCTCAAATAATTTAGTTAGTCTCTCAGGTGCCACTAGTACTCCTTTTCTTTTTGCGAATACAGACTAACACGGCTGTTACTCTGAAACCTGTCATTATGCAAGGCACTGCATTTTGCCGTATGGAGTGGAAATCTATCAACTTCATGAAAAAACTCGTACAGATACAGACAGACATCATCTTCCTTTCCAAATGCAAACAGATGGACATCGTACCAAAAGGACTGAAGGTAAAAAATCCATTACAATCTACGTACCCCACAGACTATGCTGACAGCTTGTGCCACACGCTCTCAAAGAAACTGCGGAATCACCTGATCAACATCCTCTACAGCAAACAGGGAAAGATTAAGAATGAGCTCTCAAAACTGGATACTCTCATAAAAAACCAACCTTCCACACAAACTTCCTCATGGCTGGACTTTACAAAAACTAGACAAGCCATTTACAACACACACACTTTGCTTCTCTACAAAAGAAAAAGGACACTAAACTATCTAAACTACTACATGCCACAAGAGGCCACAGCAATGGTTCCCTCAACCCACCCAGCAATATTGTCAATCTATGCAACTATACTCTTAGGACAGATTCTTCTGCTGGGCGATCTCGGGGCCTCTCCTTCTGCCCCTCCACGAACATGATACAGTTCTGTGGTAACCTAGAATCCTATTTTCGACGTCGCCGACTCAAGAAATATTTCCAACACACCTCTGAACAACATACTAATCCACAGAGACCTTTCTACCAACCCTACAAAAAGAAGGATTCTAGGTGGACTCCTCCTAAGGGTCGAAACAACAGACTGGACTTCTACATAGATTGCTTCCGCCGACATGCACAGGTTGAAATTGTGGAAAAGCAGCATCACTTGCCCCATAACCTCAGCCGTGCAGAACACAATGCTATCCACAGCCTCAGAAACAACTCTGACATTATAATCAAAAAGGCTGACAAAGGAGGTGCTGTCGTCATCATGAATAGGTCAGAATATGAACAAGAGGCTGCTCGGCAGCTCTCCAACACCACTTTCTACAAGCCATTACCCTCTGATCCCACTGAGGGTTACCAAAAGAAACTACAACATTTGCTCAAGAGACTCCCTGAAAAAGCACAAGAACAAATCCGCACAGACACACCCCTGGAACCCCGACCTTGGGCATTCTATCTGCTACCCAAGATCCATAAACCTGGAAATCCGGGACGCCCCATCATCTCAGGCATTGGCACCCTGACAGCAGGATTGTCTGGCTATGTAGACTGCTCCCCAACCTGAAGCAAATACTCACCAGCAACCACACACCACACAACAGAACCACTAACCCAGGAACCTATCCTTGCAACAAAGCCCGTTGCCAACTGTGTCCACATATCTATTCAGGGGACACCATCATAGGGCCTAATAACATCAGCCACACTATCAGAGGCTCATTCACCTGCACATCTACCAATGTGATATATGCCATCATGTGCCAGCAATGCCCCTCTGCCATGTACATTGGTCAAACTGGACAGTCTCTACGTAAAAGAATAAATGGACACAAATCAGATGTCAAGAATTATAACATTCATAATTGGATGTTGGAGAACACTTCAGTCTCTCTGGTCACTTGATTACAGACCTAAAGGTCGCAATATTACAACAAAAAGACTTCAAAAACAGACTCCAACGAGAGACTGCTGAATTGGAATTAATTTGCAAACTGGATACAATTAACTTAGGCTTGAATAGAGACTGGGAGTGGATGTGTCATTACACAAAGTAAAACTATTTCCCCATGTTTATTTCCCCCCCCCACCACTGCTCCTCAGATGTTCCTGTGAACTGCTGGCAATGGCCCACCTTGATTATCACTACAAAAGGTTTTCTCTCCTCCCCGCCCCCCCCCCCCCCGCTCTTCTGCTGGTAATAGCTCATGTTAAGTGATCACTCTCCTTACAATGTGTATGATAACACCCATTTTTTCATGTTCTGTGTGTATATAAATCTCCTCACTGTATTTTCCACTGAATGCATCCGATGAAGTGAGCTGTAGCTCAGGAAAGCTTATGCTCAAATAATTTGGTTCGTCTCTCAGGTGCCACTAGTACTCCTTTTCTTTTTGCGAATACAGACTAACACGGCTGCTACTCTGAAATCTACAGCAACTAATTGTGATATAATAAAAAAAAGGTTTATGACTTCAGATAGGTGAAACAGTTAGCATTAGCTGAGGCAACATGGTTCCTTGGTTACAAAGAATTAGGGAAGACAAGAACAGAAAACATGCTATATCAGTAGAACTATCTCTAAATGGGGTATTTTCCCACAGTTCTCCAGGAGGTAACAGAACTTGTTTAAAAATCCAAACTTTCATATGCAGCTTCATGTTCTGCATAAAATTCTATCTTATTCCCACCAGTGCAGAAAATACGTTAAGAATGTAGGCCCCTAGAGCACAGTCAATGAATTGTTCAGTTCCAAATAGACCAATACTTTATCACAGAGAGTTCTGGATTTAAAAAACCCCAAACAATGCCTTATAATTTTAGAAATGATCCATACTGTTTTTGTTTCCCGTTTCAATCTTCTGATGCTAATTCAGCACATTCCTTCCCAGCCAGTCACTCCTCCAACTCTTACATTTTGGCCTTGTCTACACTCAGCAGTTGTATTGTGATAACTACACTTGTGGTGTTAAATTGGTTTAACCTCCCCAGCTTATATTGGCAAGGCTTATTCCCATACATGGAGGGTGTTTGCAGGTCTGAACATTTCACCTTGTGACGGGGCAAGGCCAGATGTCTATAGGAAAATAGTGGGAGAGATATATTAGCTCCAGGCTAAACAAATCCCTGGTACCAGGATAAGTGAAATGGCAGCTGCTCCAGGTCAATTAAGACACCTGAGGCCAATTAAGAACTTTCCAGAAGGCAGGGAGAAGGCTAGGTTGATTGGGACACCTGAAGCCAATGAGGGGCTGGCTGAAACAAGTTAAAAGCCTCCCAGTCAGCCTGGTGGGTGTGCGTGTCAGGAGCTGTGGGAGGAAGTTGCGCTGTTGGAGAGTCTGAGTAGTACACACCATATCAGCACAAGGAAGGAAGCCCTGAGGTAAGGGTGAAGTGGAGCTTGAGGAAGTGAGGGCTGCTGTGGGGGAAGTAGCCCAGGAAATTGTACATGCCGTGTTTCTAAAAGGTCAGCTACCATAGCTGATACTATTAGGATCTCTGGGCTGGAGCCTGGAGGCTAACTTTAGCCAGGCAGGCTTTCCCAGTTATAAGTCAAATGTTTAGAGAAGCTTTTTGGGAAAGGCAGGGTGAGAGGAAATCTTCCTAGAAGAGGTTCCCATAGTATATGTCAAGAGAGGTTTGATTCCTTCTGAGCTTGATGATCCTCATTAAAGGTAGACGTAAATATAGAATCTGTCTGTCTACATATTACCTATTATGTTGGATCATATTAAAGAAGTTCTGTATTAAAATCACAAATGAGTTTGATTCCCCATAGTTTAAATTCCAGGGTATTACTAATTAAGAGGTCTCTTGGTTTTTGGTACTGTTTCTCTCCCTCTATGTGTGAAACTTGCAAGTTGCTAATTGTGTTAGTACATTCTAAGACAGAGTCTGTTCTCAGAGCAATTCACAGAGAGAGAGACTTGAAGCAATACTCTAACAACAGAAACAGCACCCAGAGACTCCCCACCCTTTTGTTGTATTAACAATTGTGATTAAAATAGAGATAGAGGATGCTTGGTGTGGATAATAACTGAATGATCAGGGAGGTGCCAGCCTAAGAATCCAGTGTCCATTGACTGAAGAAGGCGTCAAGTGGAAATAACCAGAGGACCCCCGCCCCGGAGGGCAGACTGGAATCCACCCAACAGCCTCAAGAATGGGAGAACCAAAGAACAAGATAACATCTTGGAGCCGTCAGGAATGTGCTATCTGCTGATTGATTCAGCAACAGCATGAAGCAGCAATTCCCATAGACTGGCATAGGAAGAAATTCCTATAAAAATAGACTCTAAAAAATGAGAACTTTGGGGTCTGATTCTGCAAACCAACTTCCAGGAGCATCAGATGAGCATCTGACAAGGCCCTGCTCCCTCCTCATGTCCAGGCCACCTGGCCAGTGACTTGGCATGAGCAACTCTAAGGCTGGTAACTATGATAACAACCTTGCAGAACCTGTGTGTGTGTGTGTGTGTGTGTTTGTATGAATGAATGTGTGAATAAATATGAGATTGAATGGAATGTTATAGCTATAACTAACTGCTTACTATGTTTCTTTCTGTATTCACAATAAATGTGGTATTTTGCCTTTTTCCCTTTAATAAGATCCTGCTGGTTTTTATTTTATTGGTATAACATTTTGGTGGAGAATTGCGAAAGGGGGAATATTGGCAAAAGACCTCAGTTATTGTAAATATTGGTGTGCACACCGCCAGCTCTAGTGAGCTAGGCATTTCTATTAGGTTAACCAGACCTGCTGGCCTCTGAGAAGGTAGCAGGGGACCTGCTGGCCTCCGAGAAGGTAGGAGGGAAGAACAGGTTAACCGGACCTGCTGGCCTCCGAGAAGGTAGCAGGGAGAAATAGGTTAACTGGACCTGCTGGCCTCCGGGAAGGTAGCAGGGGACCTGCTGGCCTCCGGGAAGGTAGCAGGGGACCTGCTGGCCTCCGGGAAGGTAGCAGGGGACCCTGCTGGCCTCCGGGAAGGTAGCAGGGGACCCTGCTGGCCTCCGGGAAGGTAGCAGGGGACCCTGCTGGCCTCCGGGAAGGTAGCAGGGGACCCTGCTGGCCTCCGGGAAGGTAGCAGGGGACCCTGCTGGCCTCCGGGAAGGTAGCAGGGGACCCTGCTGGCCTCCGGGAAGGTAGCAGGGGACCCTGCTGGCCTCCGGGAAGGTAGCAGGGGACCCTGCTGGCCTCCGGGAAGGTAGCAGGGGACCCTGCTGGCCTCCGGGAAGGTAGCAGGGGACCCTGCTGGCCTCCGGGAAGGTAGCAGGGGACCCTGCTGGCCTCCGGGAAGGTAGCAGGGGACCCTGCTGGCCTCCGGGAAGGTAGCAGGGGACCCTGCTGGCCTCCGGGAAGGTAGCAGGGGACCCTGCTGGCCTCCGGGAAGGTAGCAGGGGAAAAACGCATAGATTAAGCTATGATTTCAGAATCTAGACTGTGTCACTTGCTAAGTAATACCAGCTGTGACAAAGAGATTGAAACATCCATGTTAAGATGTTTAAAAGAAAACAGGGTAAGCCAGTACCAGAGGGAGGAATGGAGTCAGAAGGAACTCCAACCTCACCTTTTGTTAAAGAAATTACACCTTTTAAACAAATCCTTCAAAAATGTGGGCACAGTCCTTGAACTAAACAAGCCCTAGCTGATGTCTGCACTATTTCGGACCTAGAGGATAGATTGGCTCAGTATATCCTCATATACAAACCTTCTAGTGCTGCCAAAAGAGATGCAGCAGCAATTTGGTTGTTGTGGGAGGCATGTAAGGATTCTTCCCTCCTCTTGTCCTCATGTAAAGAGGAAAAGGCACAAATGGAAAAGGGAGCAGACAATTGGAAGGTGCTGGCTACAAATACCCAAAGCCAGCTGAAAATAGTGAAAGAGGCACTCCAGGAATACAAAAAGAGTGAAAAAGTTAACTCTGCAGAGGCTGGAGGGAGGCAGGTAAAGGGGGAGAAGGTCCTATGTACTGCACCCCCAGGCATAATTACAAAGAGAAAAGAGAGTGAAAAAAAAAAGTTAACTCTGCAGAGGCTGGAGGGAATTAAGCAGTTAAACTTTGTATTTCACCCAAACAACTTTTAACCGAAAATGTTAAAAAGGAAAAGTGTTAGAGAAAGAGCATTCTTGGTTTCTTTGCAGCCATTCTGAAAGAAAAATGGGCCCTTTTCCAAAGGATTGACTGTAAATTAGCCAGGCAAAAATAAACTATCTGATTAAAATCATTTGACTGGACAATTTAGTCAAATTTGCTAAAAGAACATAAGAGGGTTCTATTGGAACTTAACTGCCTCAAATGTATAAAGGGAATGTAAGATGTAAAAAACAGAGCAGTGTGGAAGGGATGTTAAGGAAAAGAAAATGTGTATGTATCTGTCTGTGTGTGTGTAAATATGTAAAGTTCTAAGGACCAGTTAGTTTTGTTTTTGTTTTAAATAATGCCACTAAAAATCCATTTGACTCTTTAATTCAGAGTTGCAAAACTGACAGACCTTTTTGCTAGACACAGGTAATTAGTGTTGTTTGGCTTTGGGATTTGGCATTTAACCCTTAAAAGGTAACTCAATGCTTTACAAAAAGAAAAGGAGTACTTGTGGCACCTTAGAGACTAACCAATTTATTTGAGCATGAGCTTTCGTGAGCTACAGCTCACTTCATCGGATGCATACCGTGGAAACTGCAGCAGACTTTATATATACACAGAGAATATGAAACAATACCTCTTCCCACCCCACTGTCCTGCTGGTAATAGCTTATCTAAAGTGATCATCAGGTTGGGCCATTTCCAGCACAAATCCAGGTTTTCTCACCCTCCACCCCCCCCCCCCCCACAAATTCACTCTCCTGCTGGTGATAGCCCATCCAAAGTGACAACTCTTTACACAATGTGCATGATAATCAAGTTGGGCCATTTCCTGCACAAATCCAGGTTCTCTCACCCCCTCACCCCCCTCCCAAAAACCACACACACGAACTCACTATCCTGCTGGTAATAGCTCATCCAAAGTGACCATTCTCCCTACAATGTGCATGATAATCAAGGTGGGCCATTTCCAGCACAAATCCAGGTTTTCTCATATCCCCCCCACCCCCATACACACACAAACTCACTCTCCTGCTGGTAATAGCTCATCCAAACTGACCACTCTCCAAGTTTAAATCCAAGTTAAACCAGAACATCTCGGGGGGGGGGGGGTAGGATGAGCTATTACCAGCAGGAGAGTGAGTTTGTGTGTGTATGGGGGTGGGGGGGATGTGAGAACCTGGATTTGTGCTGGAAATGGCCCACCTTGATTATCGTGCACATTGTAGGGAGAATGGTCACTTTGGATGAGCTATTACCAGCAGGATAGTGAGTTCGTGTGTGTGGTTTTTGGGAGGGGGGTGAGGGGGTGAGAGAACCTGGATTTGTGCAGGAAATGGCCCAACTTGATTATCATGCACATTGTGTAAAGAAAGAAAAGGAGTACTTGTGGCACCTTAGAGACTTCCAGGTGGTCTGCCCAGGAATCCGAAAATATGGCCACATCGTCAAGGTAGGCGACTGCATATTCTCCTAATCCCGCTAGGAGACCATCTACAAGTCTTTGGAAAGTGGCGGGTGCATTTCGCAGCCCGAAAGGGAGTACATTAAATTCATACAGCCCGAGATGTGTGGTGAAGGCTGACCTTTCCTTGGCAGATTCATCTAGCGGTACCTGCCAGTACCCCTTGGTTAAGTCCAAGGTAGAGATGAACTGGGCCCATCCCAGTTTCTCTAATAGTTCATCTGTGTGGGGCATTGGATAGTTGTCTGGGCGAGTTACAGCATTTAGCTTATGGTAGTCCATGCAAAAACGTATTTCCCCATCTGGTTTGGGAACTAGAACCACTGGAGATGCCCATGCACTTTCAGAGGGGCGGATTACCCCCATCTGTAACATATCCTGGATCTCCCGTTCTATAGCAGTTTTAGCTTGAGGAGACACCCGGTAAGGTTGGACCCTAATTGGGTGAGCATTACCTGTGTCAATGGAGTGGTATGCCCGTTCAGTCAGTCCTGGGGTGGCTGAGAACGTTGGCGCGTAGCTAGTGCACAGCTCCTGGATCTCCTGTCGCTGCGTACGCCCAAGGGTCATGGAGAGGTTCACCTCTTCCACACCACCAGCACATTTCCCTTCATAGTAGACACCTTCAGGCCACTCAGCGTCGTCTCCTCCCTGGGCTGTAAACTGACAAACCTTTAATTCTCTGGAATAAAAGGGCTTTAGAGAATTAATATGGTACACCTTAGGCTTTCGGTTGGAGGTGGGGAATGTTATGAGATAATTAACAGCTCCCAGGCGCTCCTGGACCATGAATGGCCCTTCCCATGATGCTTCCATTTTATGGGCCTGGAGCCCCTTTAAGACCATGACCTGGTCTCCTACTTTGAAGGAACGCTCTCTGGCATGTTTATCATACCAGGCTTTTTGCTCTTTTTGAGCATCCTGTAAGTTTTCTCTAGCAAGAGCTAAAGAGGTTCGGAGGGTGTTTTGTAGGTTGGTTACAAAGTCCAGAATGTTAGTTCCTGGAGAAGGTGTAAATCCCTCCCATTACTGCTTCACCAACTGCAATGGCCCCTTAACCTCACGGCCATATACAAGTTCAAATGGGGAAAACCCTAAACTGTGATGTGGTACAGCTCTGTAGGAAAAGAGCAACTGCTGCAACACTAGGTCCCAATCATTGGAGTGCTCATTTACGAATTTACGTATCATGGCCCCCAAAGTTCCATTAAACTTCTCCACCATGCCATTTGTTTGATGGTGGTAAGGAGTGGCAACCAAGTGATTTACCCCATGAGCTTCCCAAAGGTTTTTCATAGTTCCTGCCAGGAAATTAGTCCCTGCATCTGTGAGGATGTCGGAGGGCCAACCTACCCTGGCAAAAATGTCTGCTAGTGCCTGGCACACACTTTTAGCCCTGGTGTTGCTTAGAGCTACTGCTTCCGGCCATCGGGTGGCAAAATCCATGAAAGTCAGTATGTACTGCTTTCCTCTGGGTGTCTTTTTCGGAAAAGGACCCAGAATATCCACAGCTACTCGCTGAAATGGAACTTCAATGATGGGGAGTGGCTGGAGAGGGGCTTTGACCTGGTCTTGGGGTTTTCCCACTCTTTGGCACACCTCACAAGACTGGACATAGGTAGAAACATCCTTGCCCATTCCCTCCCAGTGGAATGACCCCCCCAAACGGTCTTTGGTCCTGTTCACCCCAGCACGGCCACTAGGGTGATCGTGGGCTAAGCTCAAGAGCTTGGCCCGGTATTTAGTTGGAACTACCAACTGTCTCTGAGGATGCCAGTCTTCCTGGTGTCCCCCAGAAAGAGTTTCCTTGTATAAAAGTCCTCTTTCTACAACAAACCTGGATCGATTAGAAGAGCTGAGAGGCGGTGGGTTGCTCCGTGCCACCGTCCAAGATCTCTGGAGGCTTTCATCTTCTTCCTGTTCGGTCTGGAACTGTTCCCCTGATGCTGGAGACATCAGTTCCTCATTGGATTGGGGACCTAGGCTTGGTCCCTCGGGAAGCGATATAGGGGATGGAGCTGTTTCTGTTGACTGTGAACCGCTGGTGCACTATGTTGGGATTCAGGCTCCGGCTGAGCCTCTTGGGTCGGGTTATCGGCTGCTGCCAGTTCAGGGTCGGTGGGGCCCTCTGGTGTTGAGGTTGCAAGTATTGGATTCAGTGCTGACACTGGGTCTGGTGTTGGTTGTTCGGCTGGTTCCGGTTCTGGGACTGGTTCCGTCTGGGTCTCTGGAACTGGATCCACTACTGCTGTTGCAGACATTGGCCTGGGTTCCGGGTCCATCACCTCTGACCGGGTCCTGATAGAAGTTTCCGGAACTGAGCTAGGCCTCACGGCTTGTTTAGCCTGGCTGCGGGTGACCGTTCCCACCCTCTTGGCCTGCTTCACATGATTGGCCAAGTCTTCTCCCAACAGCATGGGGATGGGATAATCATCATAGACTGCAAAAGTCCACATTCCTGACCAGCCCTTGTACTGGACAGGCAACTTGGCTGTAGGCAAATTGAAAGAGTTGGACTTGAAGGGTTGAATTGTCACTTGGATCTCTGGGTTGATTAAATTGGGGTCCACTAAGGAAGCATGGATAGCTGACACTTGTGCTCCAGTGTCCCTCCACGCGGTGACCTTCTTCCCGCCCACACTCACAGTTTCCCTCCGCTCCAAGGGTATCTGGGAGGTATCTGGGCCTGTGGACCTCTGGTGTGATTCCGGTGCAATGAACTGTAATCTGTTGGGGTTCTTGGGGCAGTTGGCCTTTACATGCCCCAGCTCGTTACATTTAAAACATCGTCCAGCTGACGGGTCACTGGGGCGAGGAGGGTTGCTGGAGAACGGGGGTGGCGGGACGATAAGGGGTCTGGAGGGTTCTTTGGGAGGTAGGTGGGGCCTTGGGTGGCCCCCGGTAATAGGGTGTGGTCTGGGGTGGTCCCTTCTGGTCTCCGCTCCAACTGCGACCAGTTTTCTTCTTCTCTGCCACCTCCACCCATCTGGCTCCAATCTCTCCTGCCTCGATTACAGTTTTGGGTTTCCCATCTAGGATGTATCTTTCTATTTCCTCAGGAACACCCTCTAAGAATTGTTCCATTTGCATTAGGAAGGGCAAATTTTCTGGAGATTCAACACTTGCTCCTGATATCCAGGCATCCCAATGTTTCACAATGTGGTAGGCATGTCGGGTAAATGACATGTCTGGTTTCCACCTTAGGGCTCTGAACCTCCGACGAGACTGCTCGTGTGTTATCCCCATTCTGACTCTCGCCTTGGATTTAAACAGTTCATACTTGTTCATGTGTTCTTTAGGCATTTCAGCTGCCACCTCAGCTAAGGGTCCACTGAGCTGCGGCCTCAGCTCTACCATGTATTGGTGAGTAGAGATGTTGTACCCAAGGCAGGCCCTTTCGAAGTTTTCTAAGAAGGCCTCAGTCTCGTCACCTGCCTTGTAGGTGGGGAACTTTCTGGGATGGGAAGTGGTACCTGGAGAAGGATTGCTAGGGTTTGTTGGTATATTCTGCCGGGCTTTTATCCTCTCCACCTCCTCCACATGCTTCCTCTCTTTTTCCTTCTCCTCCTTCACATGCTTCCTCTCTTCTTCCTTCTCCTCCTTCTTCAGCCGCATGAGTTCTATCTGTCTTTCATGTTCCCTTTGTCTTTCCTCAGCCTGAAATTTGGCTAATTCCAGCTGTAGTCGAGCTGCGGATTTGGTCATTCTAACCTCTCTGTTTTTAACTAACTTTACACCCGAGGTTTAGAAATAAACAAACAAAACTTGGCTGTAAAATTTTGCTGTGCTGGAATAGAATACCTATTCTCTGATAGTGATTGTCAGCCTACAGAAAAAGACAATTCCCTTGTCTCTGCTCTGGGCCCAAATTAAAGCAAAAAACCTCCAACTACTTGGAAACCTGCTTACCCAGCCCAAAGAAAAAGCAAATGGGTAAAACACACACCCCCTATTTACTTTTAGGAAGAAAAGAAAAAAAAAACTCTGGGTTGGAAGACTGTGAATTTCCCTGCAGGAGTTAAGTACCCTGCCTCCAGGCAAAGAAAACCTGCAATTCACAAAGATAATCCCCTTTTGTCTCTGCTTGGCCACAAAGCAGAGAAAAAACAAGCTGCTTTCAGTTTCAGCTACTTTCTGGACTTCCTTTCCAAAGGAAAAAAAAATTCCTTTTTAAAATCTGTATTTCTAGTTCAAAAAATCTCAACTGGATCTCAAAATGATTTCAGGTTTTCTTTTTGCGCATACAGACTAACACGGCTGTTACTCTGAAACCTGTCATTGTGTAAAGAGTTGTCACTTTGGATGGGCTATCACCAGCAGGAGAGTGAATTTGTGTGGGGGGGTGGAGGGTGAGAAAACCTGGATTTGTGCTGGAAATGGCCCAACCGGATGATCACTTTAGATAAGCTATTACCAGCAGGACAGTGGGGTGGGAGGAGGTATTGTTTCATATTCTCTGTGTATATATAAAGTCTGCTGCAGTTTCCACGGTATGCATCCGATGAAGTGAGCTGTAGCTCACGAAAGCTCATGCTCAAATAAATTGGTTAGTCTCTAAGGTGCCACAAGTACTCCTTTTCTTTTTGCGAATACAGACTAACACGGCTGTTACTCTGAAACCTGTCAATGCTTTACAAAATTTAAAATGTTTTTAAGCTGTGGCTGTAGCAGGGCAGTCAAAATCAGGAGAATATAAAAAAAAAATTCTGGATTCTTTTTGTTTGTTTGTTTTTTTGTTTGTTTTTGTAACAAAATAGCAGATGAGAGTTGTAGAAAAAAAATAAAATAAAAAAAAAGACAGTGCCTCTCTGAAGCAACAGCAGGGGTGAGGTGCACAAAACAAAAAGAAGCAATGTTAGAAACACTGAGTCTTAAAATGGCTCTGAGTAATCTGACTGTCACTTTGATAAAGGTACATGAAAACTCTGTAAGCAAAAAAAGAAATAGTGACATCTTATGTAAAAATGGATCTGGTAATGTTATAGAAGTTAAACTATGGAAGGAATGTGCTTTTGCCCCAGAACATGTGCAGGGTATATTGTAGAAGGGGTAAAAGAAATGCAAACATACCATGCTACTTAATTAAAATGCTATTAGGGCTCCAAAGGGAGCCACAATAGGTTGCGTTTTCTTTTTCAGATTGCTGTGTGTTTTGAAAGCAGAAGTTAAAAGTAATCAAAACTCTGGTGAAAGTTGATTGTGTCCCTTTTAAGATAGAGTCTCTGAGCTGCTGATGGCTTTAAATCCAAAAGCAGGAAGTGTCTGTGAAAATGCAAATGACCTAAATGATAAAGGAAGGAAAGAACGAGCAGCACAAAGGAGCTGCAGATAAAGGACACACCTGGTCAGCAAACAAATTGTCTAAATAAAAGGCATGGTATAACAAGATAATTTTAATAAATTTAATGATAATAAGTATCCCTGTAACAACGTATAGTGTATATGATTTTTGGAAAAACCCTTTAAGGTTGTATGGTAATGATGCTTCTCAGTTATTACCTGTAAATAAAACTTAAAGCTTAACACAGCAGGAAAAAACATTATAAACTTGGTCTGCTGTATAAGAAGGAAAACTCAGGGATTTAATGACTAAACAGTAGGATAATTTCCCCATAACCCTTAAAAGATAAAAGCCATTGAAACCTGGCCTGCCTATAGAACAAAAACAGGAAAATGTGGGGGGCAATTCCTCTGTTTTGCCTGCAATCAGCAAGGGTATTTGTAAAAGAAATATTTTAAGCAATAATCTGCCACCCCAAAAGGGGTAGAAACATGTTCTTTTTCTCTTTCAGAAAATCAGGAAAAGCTGATGCCAGCTGAAAAGCAACCCAATACCATGAATCTACTGTCACAATAGAGATTGTGTTCTGTGTTCTATGTTTTGTCTTGTGTTTTGTGTTGTTGCTAGCACTGTTGTGTGTTTAAAAAAAAATACTGAAGACCTGCAGGAACTTAAAAATAAATTAAGCTTTCTGTCCCAGCTACAGGACGGCCTGATAGAAAAACAAGTACATGCCAATGTAGACTTGGTCCAAATTGGTCTGGGTAACCTAAAAGGCCGATGGAATCTTTAGTAATGGCTTAATACTACCACATGGCTTATCCATAAGAAAAAAAAAATATTAGGAATAGGAAACTACACAGCCATAGCTATGGGATGCACTGAAATGCAGATACTTGCACTAGCTACTTTGGAACACAAAATGTTCTGGGTCATATTGGGAAATATTAAGGGTTTGATGCATTTGTTAAAAAAGAAAGAGATCATTGTTTGACACTTATCAATATGAATGGATGCAATATGTTTCCAGTATTGTAAAACCAGACTTGTTAATGGGAGAAATTGTTGTCAAAATTGCACACCAACAGTTCCTGGAGGCAAAGGTATTGAAGGTTAACCCACTCCCCATATTACACATGGGATCCTTCTGGCTACCCTGGACCTTGAGCCAGTGGGCTGGGGAGGGAGGGAAGCTATTGGACACTAGAGGTTGTACTGAATGGACTCCTCAAAAGTGGGTGTGCCTCACCTTGCCTGTTGCCCCAGAACCTAGTAGTAAAGATACATCACTAGGATCATGTATGTGGCATGAATTGGAATCACAAACTCAAATTGCCTCACAGTACTTTCTCTTGAATAGGCTACATAGAAAGTGACACTGACGATTATAAATCTTAGTGTCAAAAGGGGGATTATGTTGGATCATATTAAAGAAGTTCTGTATTAAAATCACAAATGAGTTTGATTCCCCATAGTTTAAATGCCAGGGTATTACTAATTAAGAGGTCTCTTGGTTTTTGGTACTGTTTCTCTCCCTCTATGTGTGAAACTTGCAAGCTGCTAATTGTGTTAGTACATTCTAAGACAGAGTCTGTTCTCAGAGCAATTCACAGAGAGAGAGACTTGAAGCAATACTCTAACAACAGAAACAGCACCCAGAGACTCCCCACCCTTTTGTTGTATTAACAATTGTGATTAAAATAGAGATAGAGGATGCTTGGTGTGGATAATAACTGAATGATCAGGGAGGTGCCAGCCTAAGAATCCAGTGTCCATCGACTGAAGAAGGCGTCAAGTGGAAATAACCAGAGGACCCCCCCCCCCTCCCCCCCCCCCCCGGAGGGCAGACTGGAATCCACTCAACAGCCTCAAGAATGGGAGAACCAAAGAACAAGATAACATCTTGGAGCCGTCAGGAATGTGCTATCTGCTGATTGATTCAGCAACAGCATGAAGCAGCAATTCCCATAGACTGGCATAGGAAGAAATTCCTATAAAAATAGACTCTAAAAAATGAGAACTTTGGGGTCTGATTCTGCAAACCAACTTCCAGGAGCATCAGATGAGCATCTGACAAGGCCCTGCTCCCTCCTCATGTCCAGGCCACCTGGCCAGTGGCTTGGCATGAGCAACTCTAAGGCTGGTAACTATGATAACAACCTTGCAGAACCTGTGTGTGTGTTTTTATGAATGAATGTGTGAATAAATATGAGATTGAATGGAATGTTATAGCTATAACTAACTGCTTACTATGTTTCTTTCTGTATTCACAATAAATGTGGTATTTTGCCTTTTTCCCTTTAATAAGATCCTGCTGGTTTTTATTTTATTGGTGTAACAGCTAATCATCATATATGAGCACTTTCCATGTCAAATCAATCACAATAGTGAAGTTTCCAGTGAATGCTGTGGTAATAACTGTACTTAGGGTATTCTTTTGTTTATTCATAATCAAAATAAACAACCATGTTTGTAAGCAAACTTCCCTTGGTTTACTGTCTTTTGAAGGTTTCAGAGTAACAGCCGTGTTAGTCTGTATTCGCAAAAAGAAAAGGAGTACTTGTGGCACCTTAGAGACTAACCAATTTATTTGAGCATGAGCTTTCGTGAGCTACAGCTCACTTCATCAGATGCATACCGTGGAAACTGCAGCAGACTTTATATACACACAGAGATCATAAAACAATACCTCCTCCCACCCCACTGTCCTGCTGGTAATAGCTTATCTAAAGTGATCATCAAGTTGGGCCATTTCCAGCTCAAATCCAGGTTTTCTCACCCCCCCATCCCCATACACACACAAACTCACTCTCCCGCTGGTAATAGCTCATCCAAAGTGACCACTCTCCCTACAATGTGCATGGTAATCAAGGTAATCAAGGTGGGCCATGTCCAGCACAAATCCAGGCTCTGTGTGTATATAAAGTCTGCTGTAGGCCCACATGTGCAAAGGCGGCCATAAGAATGTCGAATGGGTCACTGCTGGAGGACTATCTACCTCAGCTGTTCTGTCTCAGTTTTCAACTAGATTGGGGTGAGTAACCACTGAAATAAAATACAAAGGAAAGTGGAGGTGTCAAGGTTCCTCCCCCACTCTGAACTCTAGGGTACAGATGTGGGGACCTGCATGAAAAACCTCCTAAGCTTATCTTTACCAGCTTAGGTCAAAACTTCCCCCAAGGTACAAAATATTCCACCCGTTGTCCTTGGACTGCTGCTACCACCACCAAACTAATACTGGTTACTGGGGAAGAGCTGTTTGGACGCGTCCTTCCCCCCAAAATACTTCCCAAAACCTTGCACCTCACTTCCTGGACAAGGTTTGGTAAAAAGCCTCACCAATTTGCCTAGGTGACTACAGACCCAGACCCTTGGATCTTAAGAACAATGAACAATCCTCCCAACACTTGCACCCCCCCTTTCCTGGGAAATGTTGGATAAAAAGCCTCACCAATTTGCATAGGTGACCACAGACCCAAACCCTTGGATCTGAGAACAATGAAAAAGCATTCAGTTTTCTTACAAGAAGACTTTTAATAAAAATAGGAGTAAATAGAAATAAAGAAATCCCCCCTGTAAAATCAGGATGGTAGATATCTTACAGGGTAATTAAATTCAAAAACATAGAGAACCCCTCTAGGCAAAACCTTAAGTTACAAAAAAGATACACAGACAGAAATAGTTATTCTATTCAGCACAATTCTTTTCTCAGCCATTTAAAGAAATCATAATCTAACACATACCTAGCTAGATTACTTACTAAAAGTTCTAAGACTCCATTCCTGGTCTATCCCCGACAAAGACAGACTATAGACAGACACACAGACCCTTTGTTTCTCTCCCTCTTCCCAGCTTTTGAAAGTACCTTGTCTCCTCATTGGTCATTTTGGTCAGGTGCCAGCGAGGTTACCTTTAGCTTCTTAACCCTTTACAGGTGAGAGGAGCTTTCCCCTGGCCAGGAGGGATTTCAAAGGGGTTTACCCTTCCCTTTATATTTATGACAGGAGGATTCTCCATCTCTTGAAGTCTTCACATCAAGACTGGTTGCCTTTATGGAATATATGCATTAGTCAAACACAAGTTACTGAGATCAATACAAGTTCATCTTGTATGGCTTGTGTTATATAGGAGGTCAGACTAGATGGACTAATGGCCTCTGTGGAAACAGAGAAGATCAACATATTCTAAGAAACTGGTACTTGTGAAAGCGTCTGCAGTTGAAGTTTTGTTTATTGTAGCCAATCTATATTTTTGGGCTTTTATTTTAATTCCACTGTTCTTTGTCTTTTTCCATTTGGCTATTTGGTTTATGAGACTGTCCGTATCAGATACTGCCTCTTTTGAAGGTTCTTAAAAGGTATGAAACATCATTCATTTTCTCTCCAGTGACAGGGTGAGAATGGCAGAGGCATGAAAATTGAGGCACATGGAAACTTTGCTGCTGAAAGTTGCCAGGTAACCTGTCCTAAGCCTGCTGGTGATATGTGTTTATACAAGAGGCAATGAAACAAACTACCAGGATTCTTCTGTAGTGGAAGAGGCAATCAACTATGAGAGCTGTGGTTAACGCTTAGAATTGAGATCTGCCAGTGACAGTGATTACAAATCAGGACTGCAAGAACCTAACTAGAGCTGGTATCATGATTTGTGTTGTGTGGTAGGTCACCCAAGCTATACATTATTGTTTCTGTTCTCTGATGGTATTTGAATCTTTTTCAAATAAGAGTACTGAATGACAAATAATGCAAATCCAGTATATCAGACAAATAATAATTCTTGCTAAAATACATTAAACTTTGCAGGTTTGAGAATATGCTGAATATCTAATAGTTATCCAAATTATTATTTATATTCATAGAGGTTGGAGGTCAGAAGGAACCATTAGATTGTTAAGTCTCACCTCCTGTATATCACAGGCCATTACATTTCACAGAGTTACCCCTGTATTGAACCCAATAACTTGTGTTTAACTAAAGGATAACTTGTGTTAACCATCTCTTCCAGAAATGTGTCTCGTCTAGATCTGAAGACATCAAGAGTTGGAGAATCCACCACTTCCAGCATTCTGATGGTTAGTCATCCTAAAAAAAAAAAAAAGGGTTAAAATTGGTGCCTAATTTCTAATTTGAGTTTGTCTGGTTTTAGCTTTCCATCATTGGTTCTTGTTATGTCTTTCTCTGATAGATTAAAGAACAGGCTTGGTGAGATAGGTCTGTTTTATGTCTTGATGAGAACTGGGTGGCTGGGACCTTTTGGGTCTTTGATCAGCTCATGTTTGAAGCCTCTGTATGGTTAATCCCTCCCTTTTAGCAACAGGATGGAACTAAGCAGCAAGGGTTAGTATATTAGTTAGCTGCTAGGTTAACTCCTGAGCAGGTGAACATGAAAATCAAATGGGAATTTTGGAAGAGTATAAAAGGCATTCTTCTTAGATACAGTTCTGTGATCAATACCATGATGGCCAGTGGTGGAACAGTGGTTGTGTCCCGCAGTGGAAGTACCATGTTTTCTTTACTGCTAGAAACCAGTAGTGCAAGTTGATGGTTGCAAGTGGATGAAGTGCAAGTTGATGGTTGTGTTGGAAGAAAAGGTCTGTTGTTTGGAAGGATAAGTACTGATAGTGCAGAGAATGAGAGGATGAGGAGTTCTTGAATAATCAGATTCGAGATTTAATGGGAAACCAACTTAATTTTAAAAGTTCACACTGTTTCAAAAAGTCCTTTGAAATTCCTAACTTTTCCCAAAGTTTACCATAGTCATGTCTCTTAGAGAAGTTACATACAATTCCACAATAGCACATCAACAATTACAGTTTTAATACTATATATCCCAAAGGTATTACATTTAAGACAATAAGGCTTAATTTAATTCGGTAAGTTTTATCCAGGAGATTGCCCTATTTGTCACAAGGATGACTGGATCTTTAAGGATCTATCTATAATGTGTAGGGAAATAAGCTGTATGATCACAGGGAACTTCAAGCTGAGTGACATATGTTGGAGGTCTCCTGTTGCGGTGGCAGAACAAACTAGATCGTACGTGAAGGGCCACATCTTGGCTGGTGTAAATTGCTCAGGCTCTGGGTCATATCAAATGATGATGGGCAAAGTTCAAGTTTCATAGTTAGGGTACCACTTTCAACACCCAAAATTTTGGTTACTTATCTAATGCTGATCTGAATTCATTTGAATTTGCAGAATTTGCCAGAAATCTCATGGGAACAGAATCTTTTGCAGACTCTCTGAGCACGATGCACTTTTTCTTGTGATACTGTATTTCATCACCACTGGTTTAGGCCCATCTAGAATCCTGAAGAATAGAAGTGAGTGAATGTGAACAATAAAGAATAAATGTTAACCAAATCTTTCAGACTAGAGCTGGCCAAGCTTTAGGGCATGTCTACACTAGAAACTTAAGTTGACCTATGTTAGGTCAACTTACTGCCACTGCAATATTTACTATGGTGGTTCATGTCCACACTACCCTCCTTCTATTGGTGGTGCCTGTCCTCACCAGGAGCGCTTCCACCCACTTAAGAGGGACAGTGCTGGGGGCTCAGAGTGCATGCAGCTCCCTGCCCAGAGCCCAGCTTCCCCCCTGGCTCTTGATTCCCCACTCCCTGCCACTGGGAGCCCAGCTTCCCCCCTGGCTCTTGATTCCCCACTCCCTGCCACTGGGAGCCCAGCTTCCCCCCTGGCTCTTGATTCCCCACTCCCTGCCACTGGGAGCCCAGCTTCCCCCCTGGCTCTTGATTCCCCACTCCCTGCCACTGGGAGCCCAGCTTCCCCCCTGGCTCTTGATTCCCCACTCCCTGCCACTGGGAGCCCAGCTACTCCCCCAGGCTCTTGATTCCCCACTCCCTGCCACTGGGAGCCCAGCTTCCCCCCAGGCTCTTGATTCCCCACTCCCTGCCACTGGGAGCCCAGCTTCCCCCCAGGCTCTTGATTCCCCACTCCCTGCCACTGGGAGCCCAGCTTCCCCCCTGGCTCTTGATTCCCCACTCCCTGCCACTGGGAGCCCAGCTACTCCCCCAGGCTCTTGATTCCCCACTCCCTGCCACTGGGAGCCCAGCTACTCCCCCAGGCTCTTGATTCCCCACTCCCTGCCACTGGGAGCCCAGCTACTCCCCCAGGCTCTTGATTCCCCACTCCCTGCCACTGGGAGCCCAGCTACTCCCCCAGGCTCTTGATTCCCCACTCCCTGCCACTGGGAGCCCAGCTTCCCCCCTGGCTCTTGATTCCCCACTCCCTGCCACTGGGAGCCCAGCTACTCCCCCAGGCTCTTGATTCCCCACTCCCTGCCACTGGGAGCCCAGCTTCCCCCCTGGCTCTTGATTCCCCACTCCCTGCCACTGGGAGCCCAGCTACTCCCCCAGGCTCTTGGATCTCTGCTCCTTGTGGAGCCAGGAACTTTGGGGCAGCCACCAGGAGCCAGGAATGGGGAGCTGGGCAGGCGTAGCCTGGCTCAGAACTGGGAGCCAGGAGTGGGGAGCCCAGACAGCAGCCAGGCTGGGGTAGCTGGGACTGGGGGACAGCCTGGCTCTGGGTGCAGGGGAGAGTGGCAAGCACAGCCCATCCAGGAGCTGGGGAGGCAGTCGGGCTCTAGCTGGAGCCGCCCCGCACACCCTGGGGTGACAGCCCACCTTTTTGTCAATTTCACAGCTTTATGGAGGTGGAGTTATGGAGGTGGAGTTATGTCAGTGTAGTAGGGCATTTACATTGGTGGGAGCAAGGATGTAGTGTGTATATGGACATAATTAGGTAGACGTAAGCTGCTTTATAATGACCTAGCTCTGTAATGTAGACAGAATCTTAGTTAGGAACAGTACTTGTTATAACTTCAGTCTCAATTCTGGGCAGTGAATCATTTCCAAACCAATCCTGATTTTCTTCAACTGTGTTCGTTACTGGTAAATATTTGCCAGAAAGTTTCCTTGACTAACTTTCAGATTACAGGCTATTTGTGAATTCTTTATTACAGCTATTTCCTAGTATTATATACCACTGGCATTCTCTAGTTAAACACAAAAAACACCATATCCTCTTTCAGCAGGTATGAAAAGGCATGATTTATTCAGATATAAAGTATCAATTGTTGAATAAGCTCTCTCACATCTAGGAGTCCAGTTCTCCAATGGGATTATTCGTGTGAGTAAGGGCTGCAGGATCAGATCCCAGGAGCCTTTTAAGCATACAAGATTTAATCTGAAAAATGGTGTGTGTGAGAGAGACCAAGTAGAAGGTAGATAGTAATTACGTCTATCTCTTATTTTAATAAGGCCCCTTTATAATTCTTGGGAGAAACAGTAAGAATCTTGCTCTGCAGCTAAATATTGACTTGGGTTACAGAATTTTAACATAGCAGCTTTCCATTCAAAGTACCCTGGCACATAAAGAGAGAGTTCAGAAAGTACGATTAGTCAGATGTGATATCACATTTGTTCTAACCATAAATTCTGTTGAAGTATGGCCATTTCTCTCTGTCAAAGTAGAATGAAACCTTTTTTCAATCCCAAAGGATAAATCAGAAATCCTGACGAGTTAAGGTGAAATAAATAGACCAACTCCTGCTTTCAGTTTAAATCAACTGTGCTAGTCTGGTTTAACACCAGTATAGCTGTGAGCAGAATTTTCCCGTGACAGGGTTTTTCTGAGAAAGAAAGATTAATTTATGCTACATGTCAACAAGATTTTCCTTGTTAGAAACTGCACATAACTCATGCAAGTCACATCTGAACGTCAAATTCACACATCACACTTATATTGCATCACATCACACTGACTGACCTAACTCCAGGCTGCAACAGTTCTATAAAGAGAGGAAGCAGAGTTTCTAGTTCTTCAGAACTATCTAGACTGTTTCATAGTTTATAATAGAGATCATATTGTTTGGGAAATAACAAGAATGGTCATGAAAAGTAGAGAAATATGTTGGATGGATCTCTGACCAGCAAAAACAGTCTCTTAGGCATGTTCAAATTGTCCTACATTAAATGTTAACTACAGTTAATTAGAAAATATTAATCCTTTGGTTGTCATCCTATGATAATTTTAACAATTATATTGTTGCTGTGGAAGGTATCTGAGAAGCCAAAGGGTTACTATAAGCAGTAGTAATCTTCTTGCTACCTAAATGTACTTTAAACAGGATTAAAATTACAGGGAGTTGTGTATGAATCTGTTGGAACTAAGTGGCAACAGGAAATGAAAAAAACATGAAATATAGATGAAGTACAGATTGGGTTTTGCTTCATTTACCAACATGGCTGCTGGATACTTTTATTGTACACACCTAAATACTCAGATTCAAATCCTTAAGAACAACATTACATCAGTTGAAACACTATTTAAAAGAAGACTGGTGACCTTTAACTGACCTTTGAGATCTAAACAGCAGCATGGATTGAAATCTTTGTAATTTTTTAGTCACCTTTTCAATAAACGTATTTATGGAAATTTTCAGTTGAAATCTGATAAATAGAATGGATGACCACAAATGAATTTCATTTCTTCAGGCTGGAGATTTCATAACACAGGTCACTAGCTCATAGAAGAAATTGATGTAATGTTTGTTCATTGTTACCCCTTATACATGTACAGTGAACGGACTGTTGAAAGGTTGGGTTTCTTTCCTTACACAACAGCCAATAATGCATGAATGTATGACATTTTTAAGATTCTAGCCCAACAGGACTATGGATATCAATTACTTCAGTCAATGAACTTTTTAAAGTGAGATAATCTATTTCTTATGAACACAGGCATTGGTGAACCTTAGTCCTTCCTTTCTGTGTAATTTAGCTCTAATATTTTTGCTATCAGTTTAATAGGGCTAAATAGAAACCCAGTGCACACAGAAAAAACTGAAACTGAATTAAGGTACTTTACCCTACA
This sequence comes from Eretmochelys imbricata, assembly GCF_965152235.1. Lineage (NCBI taxonomy): Eukaryota > Metazoa > Chordata > Testudines > Cheloniidae > Eretmochelys > Eretmochelys imbricata. The sequence continues at coordinate 42,543,877 of NC_135580.1, forward strand.
GAATGTAATCCACATGGAGGGGGAGGGAGGGACATGCACTGTGCAATGTGAGTAAAGTCTATCTTGCACCTGTCGCACCAGATTGTGATCTCAGCAATGTTGTTGTAAATCCTGAACAGGCATGATTCTGTTTTGACTTACACCTCTGTAAATCAGGAATTCTGTTATACTCACTAGAGTAAGCGAGAGGAGGGTCTAGCCCAATTACTCTGAATTTACTGAAATCAGAATATGTCTCACCTTGTACAGCTGAGTTGGATCGTCTCAAGATGATTATAATTTGGTAAAGGGCAATGAAATGAGTTTGTGTGACAAATAATCAATAGATAAGGTAGATTTAGCGAACGGAAGATTTTTTTATTGCCTTGTTTGTTTAGGCTTTGGTAATACTATACCTCCCTCAGGAGCCTAAAGAATTTTTTCCCCCAGTGGGCTGTGTATGTTACTAGTTGACAGCATTGGGTCCAGGGGTATTCTGGCCCCGCATCTCTGAATGGTATGGAAGTTCCTTTCAGACGCTGGTGACTGCACCACTTTAAACTTGACTTTCAAATTTCATTCCCTTGTTTTTGTTTCTGATTTTATTAATAAACGTGGGTTATAGCCAACTGTTAAACAACAGTGGAGATCTATATGAAAAGGAGATGCTAAGGGGGAATTGATGAGTCAGGGCCCTGACTGAGAGAGAGATTGGGTCTGGGATTTTCAGAGCTGTCTAGGGGCTTTAGATACACAACTCCCATTCATCTGAATTGTGGTCATGTGTCTAAATCCCCTGTGTGGCTTTGAAATTCTCTTTTAGCAGCCTTGCACCATATATGCTAGGTCTCCATTTCAATATAAGCAGGGTCTGTAGAGACGGAAAGCTGTTACAAAACACAGGCTGGATTTGAAAGGCAGACCTTTAGGAGATGGTGAAAATTGCTACCCAGACATCAGCCCATGTGAAATGGAATTGGTGGTCTCATTTCCAAATGGACACATGTGCACATCCCCAAAAAGCGTGGGCTTGATTCAGCCCAGGGGTATACAGGTTTCTATTAGCATACCCCAGCAGTGTAGCTCTTTGGTGGGGAAAAGGTGCCCACAATCCTGCTCCACAGTGAGTGATTGTAAAGCAAGGAAGGGGCATGCCCGAGACATGCTAGTTCAGAGCATCCTCAACCCACAAAGTTCATATGGAGTTCTGGATGCAAATATAAGGTCAGATTATGCAACCCTCATTCATGCTGAGAAGTACTTTACACATTGAGGAGTTCCACTTAAGTCAATGTGATTATTTGCAAAATAAGTCAATGTGAGTAAAGCAGGCAGACCTAAATTTGTGCCTGTGATGTGGATAGGCAGAGGATCTCTGGCTCCAGGGCAGTCAGTCTGGAACCTTTGCTGACACTAAACCCACACAAATGCTTTTCAAGAAAACAGGAGACACCACTCATGGTTGGGATTTGTGTTACCATTTATAGGAAATAGTTTCAATTCTTATTTTTTACAAACACCAAGACAAAACAAGACGCAAAAGGAACAATTAAGGAGGTGGTTCTTAGTACAGGTTTCACTGTAATTATATTTTCAAATAAAAAATTCCACCTATATTAATTGAGCCCCCACAGTTCCTATTGAAGTAGCTCTCTAGTAGGCAACACTTTCAGGTAACCATTTGGTTTTCAAATACAGTTTTGTTTGACTGTTAGTTAGAACTACTTTTATTTGGAAATTGATTTTTGCTGGTCCTTTGGATTGTGGCTTAAGAGAGAGAGTTCAGTGAGCATCAGATGAAAACAATCTTCAAAATTAGCTAGAAGTGGTCAGTTTTCAAAAGCTTTCCCCTTCTGCTCCCAGAATGATTGAGACACACAGCACTTTGATTAACTAACGTTGGTTGTTTTCTGACTCCCCTGACGTGGGGATTTCAAAAACTCCTTAAGGACAAAATAATAGCAAATTGCATCCAAGCAGCAGTTGAAGTTAGCCCAGCAGAGGCTGATCTGAACAAAAGAGCGTATGATTTCCTGAAGACTGTTTTTGATGACCTCTTTTTTTACCAAATAATACAAGAAGAACATCACATGGAAAGGGGTGAAACAGACGACAAATGTGGCTAGGTTTGCCATGACTATCTTCACTGATTTACTTGTGTCAGTAAGGGGATCGTCTGGCCTTCTGCTCCGTTTCAAGCATATGATGATCTGAACTGTGCAGAAGATCATTGCTATCAGGCTGCCAAAAAACGCAGTCTCCAAGGTGACAAGCACAGCTGGGTTTTGCCATATTTCATTAGAGAAGCCATAGAAGCACGTAGTGGGTGTGTTATCATAGAATTGGTAAGTAAAAGAAGTTCCGGCCCAGACACCCACACAGACGATGGAACAGACCATAGCAGCTTTCTTGGTGGATCTCAGGGAAATGGCTAAGAATGGATGTCGGATGGCGATATATCTGTCCACACATATACATGCAGAGATGAGAATGCTCCCATACATGTTCGCAAAGTAGAGACTTTCCAGGAATGAGCAGAATGCAAACCCCAAGTTCCATTTGTTCTGGGAGCCATAGGAAATGATTTTAAAAGGAAGGGTAAACAGCAGTAAGGTATCCAGAGTAATAAGTGACACCAGGTAGATTATTGATTCTGTCAGCTTCCTGATCTTACAAAAGGCAAACCACAAAGCCATCACATTGAACAGCAATCCCAGGACAAATGTGGGAATGTACACGGTTATCTGGAACAGCTGCACATAACTTTCGATGGAGCTATTTGCCATATCTCCAGTTTTACTGAAAAATAAGGAAACATACTCATGTTCACATTGAAGAAGTCAGAATATAGATTTTAGAGCCTGATCGAAAGCCACTTGAGGTCAGTGGAAAGACTCCCTTAATGAACATCATTTTGTTTTAAATATGGGGACCACTGAGCATCTTACTCAGTGCTAGATCATACCCTGTAGGGCCAATCCTGAATGGCATGGATCTACACTACCCCAGGGGGAGCTTGAGGGCAGACTGTGTTTTGGGGAAACACAGACTCCTGGAGTTCAGTGGTGTGCAAAGTCCTCCACCCTTAAAGATGGTGCCTCCTGTTGTCCCAGTGTGCGTAGCTAACTTTGTAGTTTGTTGGAGATGGGGTCAAGTCCATGACCCCACTAACTCTTTGGAGTGATGCGAGCCTGTGGTGGGTGATTGGAGAACCCTCCCTGTGTTCCCTGGATGTCAGGGACTGTAATTGGGACTAATCCTTGCACTAATCCTGAGAGAAATGGTCAGGAGATTTCAAGTGGGATAGTTTTGGTTGAAATTAACAGCTCAGAAGCAAAATGAGAAATAAGAACATGTGTTTTTTAGCCACATGTTTGACTTACCATAGGCTATATATTACTCTCCGTATACGGCAGTCCAAGCTCCCAGGTGGAGACAGTGAATGTGTAGCAGATCCTTCCTCAACAAACAGGGTGTTAGAATCCACACAGGACTCTAACCACTGAGCTGCAGTGGTGAAATATTCCACTGTTTCTTGATGAATTGAAACTCCAGTTTGATTCAACGCTCCCAGACTCTTCTGAAAACAGAGCTCTTGTTTGTCTCTGCAATTCCAGTCTCCTGCAGAAGCTGTTGTAAATGCAAATGTTTAATAACTCCCTGTCCTTTCTTCAGTTATTCAAAACAACCATTTCCTCTAACAAACCCTCTTTATTAGCTCCGTGCCACTGCTTGACAAAGGTATGTGACTTCAATATCGTCAAATGCTACCCAGAGATTGCTGCTACCTCTACCTGATGCACTTCCAGCATGACTTTGAGTTCAACACACTTTCATTTCAGTGTCACCAATGTACTGTAAATAAAAATGTTCCTGTACTTGAGACCAAGTTACTTCCCCATTATCTCACATGCCAGAGCACAACAACATGACTGGATAGAGATTAAGATCAGCACAGAGGAAATTTACTTTGTTACATGCAATTTGTTCTATTAGCCTCTAGCAATTGCAGCTGGATTGGAAAGTGGAGAGGATGCTTGCAATTTACCCTTGCAAGAAGACATTAGAATGTGACATAAACTACTGTGTAAATCAATAATCAACATTAATTTAGAACTGAACAGCAGAACCTAAGACATACCTTATGTAGTTAGTCAATGAGTTACAAGCAGGATTGTGTATGCAATGTATCATTCCTATAATAATATTACTGAGTGAAATTCAGAGGCATTCAGCTGCCCAGCATGCCCTACTTAAGTCCTACTGAAATGTGCATAGACCTTATACTGTCTCCCTGCACAGAGGGGAATTTCACCCAAGCTGCTTAAAGACACTATCCATTATTAACCATTGTTTTGAAGAAGACATGTTGGGCTAGCTTTTCAAAAGAACTCTGCACACAAGGCAATATTAGGTTGTGAGCTCTTTTGAAAATCCGGTCCATGGACTATGGAAAATGGAGCTGGGTAAAATAGAGGATAGAATTTTTATGACATTCTTCAACACTTGGTTTAGCTCATTTTGACAGCCTTGAAATATTTTGTGAGAATTAGATGATCTCCCATTATGTATTTTATTGACTGCATATTGGCTTTTGTGCTAGCAGGAGGATTTAATGAAGAAATGCTATAACCTCATCTCTGTTAGAATTACAATGAAATGCTGTTTCCTTCTGAGAGAAGCCCAATACATGCAATAGCTGTATCCTCAGCATGTATGTCAACTATCTGATCCCCACCCTTCAGCCTCAAAGGGTGTTCCCTTCCTCAGTATTTGATTAGCTACTTGCTGAAGCAAATTAGCCATAAATTTCGGGTACAGCTCCCTCTGGCTTGCTCCAGGCAGAACAGCTGTGTGGAAAAGAAGCCCAGTGATGACAGTTATGCTGATGGTAAATCTGAAGCTAAGATCATGCTGATGAGTTTCCATGGTTCCACTGTCTATGAAGTCTCCCTTGCTTATAGAGGAAGGATCAGGAAAGGTCCCTTAGTTTTTAGAGTGCTTTGGGATCCTACAGTATGAAAAAAACTATGGAGCAGGTTCTGACACCCATACTAGGGTTGAGTTACACTTTTCTCCATGTATGGTCCTATTGATTTGAATGGGAAATGAGGATGTGAAAAACTGGCCCTATTTAAAAGTAAAGTCCATCTTGCACCTGTCACAGCAGATTGTGATCTTAGAAACATTGTTGTAAATCCTGAGCAGGCCTGATTCTGTTTTCACTAACACCTTTGTAAATCAGGAACACCATTATACTCACTAGAGAAGCAAAAGGAGAGTCTGGCCCAATTGCTGTAATCAGACTGTCTCTCACCCTGTACAGCTCAGTTGGATCATCTCAAGAGAATTATAATTTGGTAAAGGGCAATGTCATAAATATAAAGGGAAGGGTAACCACCTTTCTGTATACAGAACTATAAAATCCCTCCTGGCCAGAGGCAAAACCCTTTCACCTGTAAAGGGTTAAGAAGCTAGGATAACCTCGCTGGCACCTGACCAAAATGACCAATGAGGAGACAAGATACTTTCAAAGCTGGGAGGGGGGCGTGAGGGGAAGAAAAAAAGGGTAGGTCTGTCTGTGTGATGCTTTTGCTGGGACCAGATCAGGAATGCTCCTCAGAACTTCTGTTAAATTAGTAAGTAATCTAGCTAGAAATGCATTAGATTTTCTTTTGTTTAATGGCTGGTAAAATAGCTGTGCTGAATGGAATGTATATTCCTGTTTTTGTGTCTTTTTGTAACTTAAGGTTTTGCCTAGAGGGATTCTCTATGTTTTGAATCTGATTACCCTGTAAGGTAGTTCCCATCCTGATTTTACAGAGATGATTCTTTTACTTTTTCTTCAATTAAAATTCTTCTTTTAAGAACCTGATTGCTTTTTCATTGTTCTTAAGATCCAAGGGTTTGGGTCTGTGTTCACCTATGCAAATAAGTGAGGATTTTTATCCAGCCTTCCCCAGGAAAGGGGGTGTAGGGTTAGGGGAGGATTTGGGGGGGGTGGGGGTGGGAAGAAAGACGTTTCCAAGCGGGCTCTTTCCCGATTATATATCTGTTAGACGTTTGGTGGTGGCAGCATAGGGTTCAAGGACAAGGCAAAGTTTGTACCTTGAGGAAGTTTTTAACCTAAGCTGGTAAGAATAAGCTTAGGGGGTGTTTCATGCAGGTCCCCACATCTGTACCCTAGAGTTCAGAGTGGGGAAGGAACCTTGACAAGCAATGAAATGAGTTTGCTAACTCCGGTGACAAATAATCAATAGATAAGATAGATTTAGTGAACGGAAGATTTTTTTATTGCCTTGTTTGTTTAGGCTTTGGTAATACTATACCTCCCTCAGGAGCCTAAACAATTTTTTCCCCCAGTGGGCTGTGTATGTTACTAGTTGACAGCATTGGGTCCAGGGGTATTCTGGCCCCGCATCTCTGAATGGTATGGAAGTTCCTTTCAGACGCTGGTGACTGCACCACTTTAAACTTGACTTTCAAATTTCATTCCCTTGTTTTTGTTTCTGATTTTATTAATAAACGTGGGTAATAGCCAACTGTTAAACAACAGTGGAGATCTATATGAAAAGGAGATGCTAAGGGGGAATTGATGAGTCAGGGCCCTGACTGAGAGAGAGATTGGGTCTGGGATTTTCAGAGCTGTCTAGGGGCTTTAGATACACAACTCCCATTCATCTGAATTGTGGTCATGTGTCTAAATCCCCTGCGTGGCTTTGAAATTCTCTTTTAGCAGCCTTGCACCATATATGCTAGGTCTCCATTTCAATATAAGCAGGGTCTGTAGAGACGGAAAGCTGTTACAAAACACAGGCTGGATTTGAAAGGCAGACCTTTAGGAGATGGTGAAAATTGCTACCCAGACATCAGCCCATGTGAAATGGAATTGGTGGTCTCATTTCCAAATGGACACATGTGCACATCCCCAAAAAGCGTGGGCTTGATTCAGCCCAGGGGTATACAGGTTTCTATTAGCATACCCAGCAGTGTAGCTCTTTGGTGGGGAAAAGGTGCCCACAATCCTGCTCCACAGTGAGTGATTGTAAAGCAAGGAAGGGGCATGCCCGAGACATGCTAGTTCAGAGCATCCTCAACCCACAAAGTTCATATGGAGTTCTGGATGCAAATATAGGGTCAGATTATGCAACCCTCATTCATGCTGAGAAGTACTTTACACATTGAGGAGTTCCACTTAAGTCAATGTGATTATTTGCAAAATAAGTCAATGTGAGTAAAGCAGGCAGACCTAAATTTGTGCCTGTGATGTGGATAGGCAGAGGATCTCTGGCTCCAGGGCAGTCAGTCTGGAACCTTTGCTGACATTAAACCCACACAAACGCTTTTCAAGAAAACAGGAGACACCACTCATGGTTGGGATTTGTGTTACCATTTATAGGAAATAGTTTCAATTCTTATTTTTTACAAACACCAAGACAAAACAAGACGCAAAAGGAACAACTAAGGAGGTGGTTCTTAGTACAGGTTTCACTGTAATTATATTTTCAAATAAAAAATTCCACCTATATTAATTGAGCCCCCACAGTTCCTATTGAAGTAGCTCTCTAGTAGGCAACACTTTCAGGTAACCATTTGGTTTTCAAATACAGTTTTGTTTGACTGTTAGTTAGAACTACTTTTATTTGGAAATTGATTTTTGCTGGTCCTTTGGATTGTGGCTTAAGAGAGAGAATTCAGTGAGCATCAGATGAAAACAATCTTCAAAATTAGCTAGAAGTGGTCAGTTTTCAAAAGCTTTCCCCTTCTGCTCCCAGAATGATTGAGACGCACAGCACTTTGATTCACTAAGGTTGGTTGTTATCTTGGTCTCCTGAGGTGGGGAATTCAAAAACTCCTTAAGGACAAAATAATAGCAAATTGCATCCAGGCAGCAGTTGAGGTTAGCCCAGCAGAGGCTGATCTGAACAAAAGGGCGTATGATTTCCTGAAGACTGCTTGTGATGACCCCTTTTTTTACCAAATAATACAAGAAGAACATCACATGGAAAGGGGTGAAACAGATGACAAATGTGGCTAGGTTTGCCATGACTATCTTCATTGATTTTCTTCTGTCAGTAAGGGGATCGTCTGGCCTTCTGCTCCGTTTCAAGCATATGATGATCTGAACTGTGCAGAAGATCATTGCTATCAGGCTGCCAAAAAACGCAGTCTCCAAGGTGACAAGCACAGCTGGGTTTTCCCATATTTTATTAGAGAAGCCATAGAAGCACGTAGTGGGTGTGCTATCATGGAATTGGTAAGTAAAAGAAGTTCCGGCCCAGACACCCACACAGACGATGGAACAGACCATAGCAGCTTTCTTGGTGGATCTCAGGGAAATGGCTAAGAATGGATGTCGGATGGCGATATATCTGTCCACACATATACATGCAGAGATGAGAATGCTCCCATACATGTTCACAAAGTAGAGGCTCTCCAGGAATGAGCAGAATGCAAACCCCAAGTTCCATTTGTTCTGGGAGCCATAGGAAATGATTTTAAAAGGAAGGGTAAACAGCAGTAAGGTATCCAGAGTAATAAGTGACACCAGGTAGATTATTGATTCTGTCAGCTTCCTGATCTTACAAAAGACAAACCACAAAGCCATCACATTGAACAGCAATCCCAGGACAAAGGTGGGAATGTACACGGTTATCTGGAACAGCTGCACATAACTTTCGATGGAGCTATTTGCCATATCTCCAGTTTTACTGAAAAATAAGGAAACATACTCATGTTCACATTGAAGAAGTCAGAATATAGATTTTAGAGCCTGATCGAAAGCCACTTGAGGTCAGTGGAAAGACTCCCTTAATGAACATCATTTTGTTTTAAATATGGGGACCACTAGATCCCACTGGTCCCACTTAAACATGCATAGACCTTATACTGTCTCCCTGCACAGAGGGGAATTTCACCTAAGCCGTTTAAAGACACTATCCATTATTAACCATTGTTTTGCAGAAGACCTGTTGGGCTAGCTTTTCAAAAGAACGCTGTATATAAAGGAATATTAGGTTGTGAGCTCTTTTGAAAAACCGGTCCATAGACTCTGTGGAAAATGGAGCTGGGTAAAATAGATGATAGAATTTTTATGACATTCTTCAACAGTTGGTTTGTCTCATTTTTACATCCTTGAAATATTTTGTGACAATTTGATGATCTCCCATTATGTATTTTATTGACTGCATATTGGCTTTTGTGCTAGCAGGTTGATTTAATTGAAATGTAAGATCATCGAGGGATAGCTTGTGGTACCCTCACTCACACTGAGAAGTCCTTTACTGTGCTATTGAATACTTGAGAAGTAAATTACTAGTTTGTGTGAATAAGGGTATCACAAGCCAGTCCTATGCAATATTCAGTACTGCTTCCAAGTGAAAAATGTCCATAGTCATTAATACTTAGTTTCTTCAAGGCAGGCACTTGAATCTATTTAGTACTTGCAAGAAACTTTACACTGGGATTCTCAGAGATGAAAAGCATTAGCTAATGAACATTGATGGAGCCATTTACCCAGCTGACTCTACAACTAATGAATATTTTTCATTAGATATAGTGTCTGGGAAATCCTGGATTCTATGTCCATGTCTATCCTAAACAAGATTCTTGTTGCTACCCTAGATCTACCCAGAGAAAATCCTGATATTTTAGGAAGGGATTTTACACCAAAATCTGTTATATGTTTCCACAGAAAGAAAATATGTTGAAATAAATGCAAAAGAACAACTCCATTCATTCCTGAAAAGATACCCCTTTGCACTATGATCAAAGCAAAAATAGCTACGGTCTATTTAATTTACAGATGTAGTAGCAGAAACATTATTAGACATAAAAACAGTTGTTACAATAAGCTTAGGGTATAATATACTGCATTCTATCACCTTACCTCTTAGTTACCTCTCAAAGAGATCATTAGCTTGTCTCCTTTGAACTTGTAGATTTCTCTCTGGTTTAAGCAGGGGGTGTTAACTGCATACAGAATAACTTCCAGTCTGTAAAACAGAGGAACTTGTGTTCTGCTTTTCCGCTTCTAACTATGTATTTCCGTTTTAATACTGATTTTAGTAATAGCCTTTTACCTACACACATGAACACACACACACACTCACGTATAAACTGAAAAAGTTAACTCCTTTATGCTTGCTGGGTTAGCTTCTCTGTGAGTCTCTTACAGTAAATGAGATTCCATTATTATTGGGGGAAATCCTGGCCCCACTGAAATCGATAGCAAAATGCCCATTTTCTTTAATATGGCCTGGATATCAACATTATGTTTGAAATCTGTCTATATAGAGTGGCATGTCATAATGTGCTTGAAGTTAATGATCAGAGATTCCCAAAGCAGACTACGAAGATGATCATAAAAATGACATTTTAAACCAGTAGGATATTCACAGAAATCTTGAACATCTATTACATGCATTTATTTCTAAGTGGAAAATTTGGCATTTCTGAATGACTATTATTAAAGCCATTTATAAAGCACACTCATGAGTTACAGGAAGTTTGTTCGTAAATGAAGAGTCATTTGTTGGTTTTGGTTCCACAGACGAATAGCTTATTTTCTATCCGCTCATCTTTTAAGTGTGTGTGTCTATCTCTGTGTAGGGTAATGGAAATGTCAAAAGTGGAACTGAAGAGATGAAACCTCTGTGGCCACATAAAATGAATGCATTCACATAGCACGATACTGAGCTTGGTATAAAAATATGGGCAGATAGAACTTAAAGGTGACCTTCATGGGAAAAGAAAAGGGGAGGAATGGGCCCTTCTTTTTTGCTAGTTTAAAAGATTCTCTCCTAGGGGAAAAAAAAAGGGCGGTTTTGCATATTTCCCCCCCTTACAGTTTTGCATATTTTTCCCTCTTACAAATTTGAATTTTTAAATTTCTATTTCCCTTTTTTGGTTGGAGGACTTCTTGGATGACACGGAAATGTGCACAGGGAGCTTTCCCATCCCTTGATGGTAGGGGCAAGGATGCTGATACCAAAGAGAACTCTTCTCTAAAATGTCCTAGATAAATAGGTGTTGACAAAACATCCCAAACAAACAGGAAAACAGTATTAGAAGCTCTGAATGTGCAATGTTTCAGCTCTCAGTCAGTTTTTATGTTGGTTGTATCTGCTAATCTCACTCCTTCTCCAATAGTCACAGATTCTTCATGGGTAGATATTAAGACCTGAAATTTGAATTTAAAAACAAAACAGGAAAAATCTTATTTTTAATAATAAAAACAAAAGCCAAAAGCCCCAGCCCCCTCCTTCCCATATTTTCCTCCTTCGCTGGTAGCTTTTAAATTCTCTTGGACTGCCTAAAAATCACATATGTCTAGAGCTCTGGATGGTTTTGATAAAGCCAAAAGACACATGAAACACAGCTGGCTTCACTCCCAATGAAGACATTGAGTGTCAAAAGGTTCATGAACCTGAGCCTAGCTTTGAGCAAAACTAGGTTTGGATGGTTTTGCATCAGAATATGGCAAAATATGCAGCTTCAACATAAAATGCAGGTGAAACTTGGTGTCTTCACCAGTAGCAGTGCTAGGATTTGGGACATGGGACTCAGATGTCTGGCTTGCTTCATGGTTTAATGTGCAGATCTTATTGGTGTGAACATCATCATGAGAGCAGGGAAATTATGCTTTCAACAACCAAGATTGTAATGAAAAAAATGCAACTATTGCCAAAGACCTTTTTTTGGAGAGAACTTAATTTTAAAAAAGTTTTTTAAAAATTCCCCTTTCAGTAATGATCTGGCCCATAAAGGGGCATTATTCTAGCCTCTCAGCAAACTCCAAAGCCGCCCCCGTACCTTGAGTGCCTACTAACCCCACCTCAAAGGCTCAGGTAAGCAAGCACTTTTCCATAGCTGCCAACATTACAAACATTTTTGAAGGGGCTGCTCTTCTGATAATCCAGGCCCTGAGCAGCCAGAGAATACACGCATATTCCAGTGAATTTTACTTTGTCTTTATGTGAATAGCATTTATCAAGGCCTCGGCATTATGCTGTTTCTGTATACCAACACAGCAGAACATAACTCTGTTACTCGCAACCCTCAACCCCACATGCAGCTGTGTTTCCCCTTATTTCGTTGTCTTGTGGTAAACCCCAACCAGCTGCGGATTCCCTTGGGTGTTTTCAGGGACTGGTGGTTGGCTTGCTTCCCCCTCTGGTCTTTTGAAGGGGCATGTCCTCTCTGGCATCTTTGAGCAGGGGTCTTACCCCTCCTCCTTCCCCTCCAATCTCACCCACATACTTAGGGTTTCTCTAATCTCTCTTTGCCTTTGATTTTGCCAGTGAATTAGGATCTAGAACTAATGAGCAGAAGTTTGGGACAGTTCCAGGCAAATTGTTACTGCTAGAAAGTGTACAGTCCATGGCTAAGGGTACTCAAGAGGCAGAATGAAGATGTGAGACCATTAGTCTGTTGACTATGCTGCCTTTCTTGTATTGAGCTGCTCCACCAGGTGGCAAGAGGTCACACTGGGTGCTTAACATATTGTAGGAATGGGATTTACTGCAGACAGCTGGCTGAGAAGGAGTTTGCAACAGCTGTAGACTATGGCTGCACTACAGCTTAAGTCGACATAAATTATGTCACCCAGGGGTGTGAATTAGCCACTTTCTAATCACACAAAATGGAACACCCTAGCCCTGCCCCTTCCCTGAGGCACTGCTCCTACCCCGCCCCTTCCCTGAGGTCCTTCCCCCTCTCATTCCATTTCCCCTCCCTTGGTGGCTCGCTCTCCCCCACCCGCACTCACTTTCACTGGGCTGGGTCAGGGTGAGGGCTCTAACTGGGGGTGAGGGCTCGAGGGTGGGGCCATAACTGAGGGGTTAAGGGTGTGAGAGGGGGTGAGGGCTCCGGCTGGGGGTGCAGGCTCTGGTGAGGGGCTGGGGATGAGGGGTTTGGGGTACAGGATGGGGCTCCAGGCTGGGGGATGGGGATGAGGGATTTAGAGTGCGGGAGGAGGCTCTGGGTTGAGGTGTGGGAGGGGATGCGTGCTCTGAGGTGGGGCTGGGTATGAGGGGTTTGGGGTGCAGGAGGGGCTCCAGGCTGGGGGATGGGGATGAGGGATTTAGAGTGTGGGAGGAGGCTCTGGGTTGAGGCAGGGGGTTGGGGTGTGGGAGGGGATGCGTGCTCTGAGGTGGGGCTGGGTATGAGGGGTTTGGGGTGCAGGAGGGGCTCCAGGCTGGGGGATGGGGATGAGGGATTTAGAGTGCGGGAGGAGGCTCTGGGTTGGGGTGTGGGAGGGGATGCGTGCTCTGAGGTGGGGCTGGGGATGAGGGGTTTGGGGTGCAGGAGGGGCTCCAGGCTGGGGGGTGGAGCTGAGGGATTCAGAGTGGGAGGGGCCTGCAGGTTGAAGCAGTGGGTGAGGGCTCTGGGCTGGGGGTGCGGGCTCTGGAGTGGGGCTGGGGATGAGGGGTTTGAGGTGCAGGAGGGGGGTCTGAGTCTGGGGGGGGCTCAGGGCTGGGGGGTTGGGACTGGGGGTTGGGGCACGGGCTTACCTCAGGCAGCTTCTGTTCGGTGGTGCAGCAGAGCTAAAGCAGCCTCCCTGCCTGTACTGGCACCGCGCCGTGCCCTGGAAGCAGCCATCAGGTCTGGCTCCTGGGGGGGGGTGGTGGTCAGCAGGCTCTGTGCGCTGCTCTCGCCTGCAGGCACCACCCCCTAGCTCCTATTGGCCTCAGTGCAAGTGGGGTTTCAGGTGGGTGGATTTGTGGTGTTCAGGATGTTGGACCACAGGACCTTTATTGAGACTGGTGGGATTGAATAAAGGCTGCGTATGTTGATTTAGGCTTCTTGCTTTTCACATACACACATGTTTTTTGTCTGTGTTTTGTTTCCCTTCAGTAAAATATCTTTGGGAGAGAATGGTTTATTTTTCCCAGAGATGAACTCATAGAATCATAGAATATCAGGGTTGAAAGGGACCTCAAGAGGTCATCTAGTCCAACCCCCTGCTCAAAGCAGGACCAATCCCCAACTAAATCATCCCAGCCAGGGCTTTCTCAAGCCTGACCTTAAAAACTTCTAAGGAAGGAGATTCCATCACCTCCCTAGGTAACACATTCCAGTGTTTCACTACCTTCCTAGTGAAAAAGTTTTTCCTAATATCCAACCTAAACCTCCCCCACTACAACTTGAGACCATTACTCCTTGTTCTGTCATCTGCTACGACTGAGAACAGTCTAGATCCATCCTCTTTGGCATCCCCTTTCAGGTAGTTGAAAGCAGCTATCAAATCCCCCCTCATTCTTCTCTTCCGCAGACTAAACAATCCCAGTTCCCTCAGCCTCTCCTCATAAGTCATGTGTTCCAGTCCCCTAATCATTTTTGTTGCCCTCCGCTGGATGTTTTCCAATTTTTCCACATCCTTCTTATAGTGTGGGGCCCAAAACTGGACACAGAACTCCAGATGAGGCATCACCAATGTCGAATAGAGGGGAAAGATCACGTCCCTTGATCTGCTGGCAATACCCCTACTTATACAGCCCAAAAAGCCACTGGCCTTCTTGGCAACAAGGGCACACTGTTGACTCATATCCAGCTTCTCATCCACTGTAACCCCTAGGTCTTTTTCTGCAGAACTGCTGCCTAGCCATTCGGTCCCTAGTCTGTAGCGGTGCATGGAATTCTTCAGTCCTAAGTGCAGGACTCTGCACTTGTCCTTGTTGAACCTCATCAGATTTCTTTTGGCTCAATCCTCTAATTTGTTTAGATCCCTCTGCATCCTATCCCTACCCTCCTGCATATCTACCTCTCCTCCCAGTTTAGTGTTATCTGCAAACTTGCTGACGGTGCAGTCCACACCATCCTCCCGATCATTTATGAAGATATTGAACAAAACCGGCCCTAGGACCGACCCTTGGGGCACTCCACTTGATACCAGCTGCCAACTAGACATGGAGCCATTGATCACTTACCCGTTGAGCCCAACAGTCTAGCCAACTTTCTATCCAACTTACAGTCCATTCATCCAGCCCATACTTCTGTCAAAAGCTTTGCTAAAGTCAAGGAATAACATGTCCACTGCTTTCCCCTCATTCACAGAGCCAGTTATCTCATCACAGAAGGCAATTAGATTAGTCAGACATGACTTGCCCTTGGTGAATCCATGCTGACTGTTCCCGATCACTTTCCTCTCCTCTAAGTGCTTCAGAATTAATTCCTTGAGGACCTGCTCCATGATTTTTTCAGGGACTGAGGTGAGGCTGACTGGCCTGTAGTTCCCAGGATCCTCCTTCTTCCCTTTTTTAAAGATGGGCACTACATTAGCCTTTTTCCAGTCGTCTGGGACTTCCCCCGATAACCATGAGTTTTCAAAGATAATGGCCAATGGCTCTGCAATCACATCCGCCAACTCCTTTAGCACCCTTGGATGCAGCGCATCTGGCCCCCTGGACTTGTGCTCGTCCAGCTTTTCTAAATAGTCCCGAACCACTTCTTTCTCCACAGAGGGCTGGTCACCTCCTCCCTGTGCTGTGCTGCCCAATGCAGTAGTCTGGGAGCTGACCTTGTTCGTGAAGGCAGAGGCAAAAAAGGATTGAGTAATTAGCTTTTTCCACATCCTCTGTCACTAGTCGCCTCCCTCATTCAGTAAGAGGCCCACACTTTCCTTGACTTTCTTCTTGTTGCTAACATACCTGAAGAAACCCTTCTTGTTACTCTTAACATCTCTTGCTAGCTGCAACTCCAGGTGTGATTTGGCCTTCCTGATTTCACTCCTGCATGCCCGAGCAATATTGTTATACTCTTCCCTGGTCATTTGTCCAATCTTCCACTTCTTGTAAGCTTCTTTTTTGTGTTTAAGATCAGCAAGGATTCGCTGTTAAGCCAAGCTGGTCACCTGCCATATTTACTACTCTTTCTACACATCGGGATGGTTTGTCCCTGTAACCTCAATAAGGATTCTTTAAAATACAGCCAGCTCTCCTGGACTCCTTTCCCCCTGATGTTATTCTCCCAGGGGATCCTGACCATCAGTTCCCTGAGGGAGTCCGAGTATAACTCTAGGCTGGGGCTTGAGCCATTGTTTTAGTTACTTTCCAAAAAGGGTTACTTTATATTTTTAACCTGGCCCTTGTTGCTGCTGTTGATACCTGGTAGAAAGGTTAATGCACATGTAGATGAATGGTTGCAATTTGTTTTTTATTCTGTCAGCAGGCTCAGGCAGGTGGCAGCGCACAGAGATACATTTGGATTTTCTTCCCAATCAGAAAGGCTAGAATAAGACTGGCTGGACAAGAATTCTGTTTTGAGATGTGAGGTTTGTGTTAATTTCATATCAGAATGAAAATGAAGCCTTTCAAAATTGACAGACAATGAGACACGCCCTTGAACCAATAGAGAGAGTCCCTCTCTTCCTTCTGTTGGAGCCGTTCCACTTTGTATAAATAATGAAATGTTCAATGGGCCAGAACAGGAGACTGACTCTATAGCCTGATGGACAGGGCACCCACCAGCAATATTGAAGACTCAGGTTCAAGTCTCTCCTCTGAAGCACACAGAGCGATGACTTGAACCTAGATCTCCAACCACCTAGGTGAGTGCCCTAGCTAGTGGGTTATTGGCTATTCTGGGATGGATTTCTCTGACCAGAAAATCCATCCTGGACCTGAGAAACCTTTCTGATGAAACTGATATATTTCCATGAAAAAATTTGGTTTCAACAAAAAATTTCAACCAGCTGTAGACTAGAATTGTTCTCTTTTTAAAATGAAAGCTGAATTTCTACTGAACCTAAATGCCTGCCTTTGGGGTTGAGGGGTGAGAGAGGAGGTCACCATCACTATTGCGTGTAGATCTTCCACTGGTTTCAGCTATGTTCCTATTGGACATTTTGGATTCTCATGCAATTCAGAGTGAAACTTAGTGTGGGGGATGCAAACCCATACTGATCAAAAACAAAGAAAATGTTCTCATGTAACACTATGAAACAAAAAGGGCAAATTTTATCTAGCTCTTTGACAGATCTTCCAGAATCTTGAGGGTAGGATTGAAACACTGTTGCATTGTGATAATGAGAAGGGAACATAATAGAAACAGAAAATAAGATAAAAGGTCACTTTTGTGTTTTTTAAAGTAAATAGTGGGAGGTCTATTTTCCACTGATGTCTTACAAAAGTAAGAATAATATTATCTGGGAGAGATTTAGAATATTTTAATATTGATAATATCAAGATTTTTCATTCATGTTCATTATTTTTATTTCATTTGTATTTTGTGGGCCCAATTTAAAATAAACTCACATTAACACATATAACACATAATCAGGTTTCACTTTCAGATAGGGACTTACTTTGAATGAGAAACTATAACACAGTGGTACTTTATCTATTAAATATTACTTAACAATAGGAAGCAAATAAAATATCAAATCAACTGTGGCTTTCAGTCTCCATAAATAACAGAAATTGAAGCATATCAGATCATTTATTAGCTCTTGTCAGCTAGTTCATGTTTTTAAAACTTCACACTTGGTTGAAGTGGTGGAAAAAAGAAATAGGGTGAAGAGCTAATAATCTTTTGATCAATCTAATTGAGAGCACCTACCTCAGTGTTTGAGGCACGCAAAGAGGCTTGTGGTGAAGGGGATGGCTGAAGCCTCTGGAAAATTCCCCTTAAACCATATTACGTTTTAGCAATATTAAAAGGCAAAAGAGCCAGCCATCAGAGTTAACCTCCCTTTCTATATATCTTAGGGTATGTCATTTCCTCTGATTGAGCTAGCACACTGAAAATAGAAATGTAGCTGAAGTGGCATGAGGAGTGAACCAACTATGGTCTCCAGTGGGACTGTAGTCAGGTAGCTAGCCCCTCCCATTGCTGTTGCCACACTTCTATTTTTAGCATGTTCGTTTAATCAGAACTAGCACAGTTATGTCTAGTTAAGCTGGAATTAACACTTTCTAGGTCCAGTGGAGACATGAGTAAAGGTTCTTATTTGGACCCCAGTATTGTAGTATCAGAGCACCTCATAATCTCTTAAAAGTATTTATCCTTCCTACATACCTGTGAGGTAGGGAAGTATTATCCCCATTTTACAGACGGGGAACTGAGGCACAGAGAAGTTAAATGACTTGTCAAAGGTCATACAGGATGTCTGGTAAAGCTGGGGCTTCAGCTCAGGTCTCCAAAGTCCTGCTGTATCACCTGATCACTGGATCACCTCTTATCCTTTGGGATAAACAGGAGGAGTTCATATCTCTGTTGGTTTCAGGTTCCCTATCTGCAGCATAAGGGAGACAGCACTGTTTCAGGTCACACTTGGAGGCTTTTTTGACAGTCTTGAAGGCTTATATTCTTCACAAACTGATCAGTAAGCCTGCCATTTGATACAGAAAATTGACTGCTCCCAATTAGTTTGTGCACTTGTCAATACTCCGCTAAGATGTGTGGTAATATACAAAACAGGAGGCATAATCAAAAATAGAAGTACAATGTGTATTTGTTTGATGTCCTTATCTAGACCTTGAGAATATATATCCCAAATTAAATGTATGCCCCAAATTTAAAAAAAAAAAAAAAAAAAAAAGTAAGAGGACCAAAAAAACTCACCAAAACCAAAGAAAGACCACCATGGCTAAACCACAGAGTAAAGGAGGCTGTTAGAGACAAAAAGACACACTTTAAAAACTGCAAGTCAAATCCTATGGAGGAAAACAGAAAGGAGCATAAACTCTAGGAGGTCAAGTGTAAAAGTATAATTACGCAGGCCAAATAAGAATGTAAAGAGTGTGATGGGGTGTGCAAACTCCACACTGGACAACAAGAGGTTAAGAGCTACTCTGGGCTCAGCCAACTCTGTCCCGCCACACCTGGAAGACATGCACAGGTTGAAGGAGGTATTACAAGGGAAACAGAGCAGCTCACTTGTGGGGCAGAGTGGTGAAGAGACCAGACCTGCAACCCTCAGTTCCTGAGAAAAGGGCTGAGAGAAGACAGGAACTGCCCCAACAACTGTGTGAAGGTCCCTCCCTGAGGGACGAGAGGGCCTGATCCTGATATATCCTGAGAGGGATGCATTCCCTGCGCTCTCTCACTAACTCAGTTGGTTTGTGTTAATTTTCCTTGCTTTTTGTTTATGGGCTACCCTAGAAGGGGAAAGACTTCGAAGTGACCTGACTGGAGGACCAAGTCACAGGAAGAGGCAGGCCACCCTGGAGGAGGAACAGCCAATGGCAGCAAAACCCAGTGGAGAGTAAGTTGCCATGCCGCCCCGGTCATGAGGAGACACCAACTGTGAGCTGACCTATTCATAAAGAAGAAGTAGCAAAAGACACACAAAAACAATCAATTTTTTAAAAATTACATTAGAAGCAGGAACTCTGCCAAAAAATCAGTGGATGATCAAGGTGCTAAAGGAGCACTCAAGGAAAACTAGGATGTTGCAGAAAAGCTAAATGAATTCTTTGTATTGGTCTTCACTGCACAGGATGTGAGGGAGATTCCAATACCTGAGCCATTCTTTCTAGATGACAAATCTGAGGAACTGTCCCAGATTGAGGTGTCCATAAAGGAAGTTTGGACCAAATTGATAAATTAAACAGTAGTGTGATGGGGCAAGGCCAGATGGCTATAGAAAAGTAGTGGGAGATAGATATATTAGCTCCAGGCTAAGCAAATCCCTGGTACCAGGATAAGTGAAATGGCAGCTGCTCCAGGTCAATTAAGACACCTGGGGCCAATTAAGAACTTTCCAGAAGGCAGGGAGAAGGCTAGGTTGATTGGGACACCTGAAGCCAATGAGGGGCTGGCTGAAACTAGTTAAAAGCCTCCCAGTCAGCCCAGTGGGTGTGCGTGTCAGGAGCTATGGAAGGAAGTTGCGCTGTTGGAGAGGCTGAGTAGTACACACCATATCAGGCACAAGGAAGGAGGCCCTCAGGTAAGGGTGAAGTGGAGCTTGAGGAAGTGAGGGCTGCTGGAGGGGGGAGTAGCCCAGTGAATTGTACATGTCACGTTTCTAAAAGGTCAGCTACCATAGCTGATACTATTAGGGTCCCTGGGCTGGAGCCTGGAGTAGAGGGTGGGCCTGGGCTTCCCCCTTCTTTTGCCCCCTGATTAATCACTGAGACTGGGAGACAACAGAGACTGTGCAAGGAAGGATAACTTCTCCTCACCTCCCTCGCTGGCTTATGATGAAAATGGCTCAGTAGACTGTGACCCTTGTCTCTAGAGAGACAAGTGTTACGTGCAGGGTCACAGTGAGCCTTTGAGGCTAGCAAAATCTGCCAGGAAACGCGGGAACCACAGAGGCAAGGACAGAGCTTTGTCACAGTAGTAAGTCACCAGGACCAGATGGTATTCACCATCGTTTGATCGTATTCACCATTCACCAAGGGTTCGGAAGGAACTCAAATATGAAATTTCAGAACTCCTAACCTATCATTAAATCAGCTTCTGTACCAGATGACTGGAGGATAAATAGAGTAACGCTGATTTTTTTAAAAAGGTTCCAGAGGCGATCCTCACAATTATAGGCTGGTAACTTCAGTATCAGGCACATTGGTTGAAACTACAGTAAAGAACAGAATTATCAGGCACACAGATGAACATGATATATTCAGGAAGAGTCAGCATGGCTTTAGTAGTGGATATTGTGTACTTGGACTTTCAGAAAGCCTTTGACAAGGTCCCTCTTAAGCAGTCATGGGATAAGAGGGAAGGACCTCTCATGGACTGGTAACTGATTCAAAGATAGGAAACAAAGGGTAGGAATAAATGGTCAGTTTTCACGGTGGAGAGAGGTAAATAGTGGGGTCTGCCAATAATCTGTACTGGGACCTGTGCTGTTCAACATATTCATAAATGATCTGAAAAATGGGGTAAACAGTGAGGTGGGAAAGCTGGCACAAAATTACTCAAGATGAGTAAGTCCAATGCAGATTGCAAAGAGTTACAAAGGGATTTCACAAGAGTGAGTGACTGGGGAAGAAAATGGCAGATGAAATTCAGTGTTGATAAATGCAAAGTAATGCATATTGGAAAACATCATCCCAACTATACATACAAAATGATGGGGTCTAAATTAGCTGTTACCACTCAACAAAGAGATCTTGGAGTCATTGTGGATAGTTCTTTGGAAACATCCACTCAATGTGCAGTTTTCAGAGTAACAGCCGTGTTAGTCTGTATTCACAAAAAGAAAAGGCGTACTTGTGGCACCTTAGAGACTAACCAATTCATTTGAGCATAAGCTTTCGTGAGCGAGCTGTAGCTCACGAAAGCTTATGCTCAAATAAATTGGTTAGTCTCTAAGGTGCCACAAGTACTCCTTTTCTTCTTTCAGTGTGCAGTGGCAGTCAAAAAAGCTAACAATGTTAGGAACCATTAGGAAAGGGATAGATAATAAGACAACAATATCATAATGCCACTACATAAATCTGTGGTACACCCACACCTTGAACATCGCGTGCAGTTCTACCCACCCCATCTCAAAAAACTTTTATTAGAATTGGAGAAGGGAGAGAACAGAGAAGAGAAACAAAAGGACACGGCACAACTTCCATATGAGGAGAGATTAAAAAGACTGGGAAAGTTCAGCTTAGAAAAGAGACGACAGGGTGGGGGGCATATGATAAGTGTATAAAATCATACATGCTGTGGAGAAAGTGAACAAGGAAGTGTTATTTACCATTTCAAATAACACAAGAACCTGGGGTCACCCAATGAAATTAATAGACAGCAGGTTTAAAACAAATATAAGGAAGTACTTTTCGCACAATGCATGGTCAACCTGTGGCACTAATTGCCAGGGGTTGTTGTGAAGGCCAAAAGTATAACTGGGTTAAAAAAAGAACTAGATAAGTTCATGGGGGATAGGTCCATCAGTGGCAGTTAGCCAAGATGGTCGGGGAGGCAACCTCATGCTCTGGGTATCCTTAAACCTCTGACTGCCAGAAACTGGGACTGGATGACAGGAGATGGATCACTTGATAATTGCCCTGTTCTGTTCCTTCCCTCTAAAGCAGGGGTTCTCAAACAGGGGTCCAGGGCCCCGTGGTGGTGGAGGGGCTGCAAGCAGGTTTCAGATGGTCCACCAAAATAAACCAGATACTCTCTGAGGCCCAGGGCAGAAAGCCAAAGCCTGAGCCTGGCCACCTGGGGCTGAAGCCAAAGCCCAAGCCCCACTGCCCGGGGCTGAAGTCAAAGCCAGGCAGCTTAGCTTTGGAGGTCCTGAGCAATTGCCCTGTGTGCTAATACCAGCCTTGGCTTTTAATCTACTGGATATGCAGAAAAACAGTTTTTGTGGCACAGGTGGGCTATGGAATTTTTATAGCCTGTTGGGGGTGAGGGCCTCAGAGGGAAATAAAAGGTTGAGAAACCCTGCTCTAAAGCATCCGGCACTGGCCAATGTTGGAAAACAGGTTACTGGGCTAGATAGACCACTGTGCTGACCCAGTATGGCCAGTCTTATGTTCTTGTTAGAGATGGTTGGAATGTGCTGTTAATTCAAACAGTTGTACGGATGAGATGGCTTTTTTTGCACATCTTGCCCACTTCTAGAGCACTTGTGCTTTACTAAGGCCCCCCCAAAAAGTGTACAGCCTAACTAGCTGAGATGTGTGCAGATTTCTTTTGGGACTGATTGGGGAAGATAATGTGTCCTGTCCCTCCATTTTACTACAACAGAACTGATGAGGTGGCCCTAAGGTAGTTTTTGCTTCATTAGCACTGGAAGAGAACTAATAATAGTATTGTATGCATATGTAACATTTGCTAGAAAGCAGTGTTAATCAGTTCAACATGTTACATATAACAGAAATTGGCTGAACACTTGAAATTCAGCATTTATTTTGCCAGTATTATGCTCTTTAAAAATCTGTACTTGGTGCATCCTGGTAAACTTCTCTTAAGCATTTAATTAACAGAAGATTCTTCTTCGAGGAGTGTCCCTGTGGGTGCTCCACTTTAGGTAAATGTGGATCCCTGTGCCTGTGATCAGAGAATTTCAGGAGCAGTGCCCATTTGGGTCACACATGCACTTTCCACATCTTGCTCCACTCCTGTTGAGAAGGACCTGGGGGAGGTTTGATCTCACATAGCACTCTGTGTGTCCAAACTGCCCCCAGTTCCTTCTCAATTGTCTTTGGCCTAAGATGGAGCCACGGCAGCACCTCTTTGCTTTCTTCATATTTCCCTCTTAAAGCAGAGTTAGTGTAGTTTTAGAATAGTTTAGTTAGCTATAGTTACCTCCCCCCCCCTCCACATTTAAGTCCTTGAATTTTCTTTCTAATTATTAGTTAAGATTCTGTTCACCCTGATAGTGTAGTGTAGTCTTAACCTCCTTTTCGTGAGGGAATGCTACTGAAAGGGGCATGCCTGGATTCCCAAAGTTTAAATGATGCCTTTCTTGACAGAAGGTGATCCCAGTCAGTGATGGGCATTCCCAGTGTGTCAAATGTCTGGGCGAGACACACATACTACAATCTCAAGTCTCGCATCAGAAAAGCAAGGGACTTCAAATTGAAACTTTTCCTGATGGAAAAGTCACTGTGCCTGGCTTCTGAACTTGGACTGCAGACCCCCCTCAGACACTGGTCTCTGACAACAGCCTCCGACTGATGTTCCCTGCCACCCTTAGAGAAGAAATCGTAGTCCTCAAAAAAGATGATTAAAAAGTGGACAACAACCCCCCCTTCCAGGGAACCAGCTAAGAAGAAATGACGCCCAGCTCGCTTGAGACTTTCAGTACCGACCATGGTGCGGTTGAACACCTACGAGTTGGCAGGATCTTTTGGTACTGCTGGGACCGTGAAAGCCAATGCCCATAAGCAGACAGGCTCTGAGAGCAGTGGCAAAGAGAAGGTTGCCTTCTCATCCACAGTACTGTTGGAGCCACTTAAATTTGCAGCACTGGCCAGCTTAGCTTCCCTGCAGGCTATGGCACCACCGATCAGCAACCTGGCGCATAGTACAGCCACATCGGTACCGACAACCGCTACGTTCAGTGGCAACAACACCAACTTCCTACTCAGGACTAATGCTCATGGTACCACAACGCTTTCTTCTCCACAAAGACCTGGTAATCTCTGCAACAACAGAATCTCCCCTTCTTGGTGCCAGTGTTACTCCAGCATGCTCGGGACTGTGCCAAGCTACACCACCTTTCAAATCAGCCCCTCCTTTTTTCAGCGAGGAGGATGAGGAGGAGGAGGAAGGGGATATTTACTCCTCATGCCACTTATCACCCTTTCAGACAACTACCAGGCCAGGCCCACCAGAAAACATGGATATCATCCCAGGGGTGACACCCATGGGTGTTATGGACATCCATGGATGCCACCACCAATGCCATTCCCTCTGTAGTGGCCATATTGGGACCTACGGGCTGCTTACAGGCAGCAGTATTCTAGGCCTCCTACCACCCACAGGGAGAGACCGAGACGCTCCCCATCAGCTTTGATAGGGGGACCCTTCGAGCCTCCATAAGAGACTTTTGAAGAGCAGGAGGAGACTTTGGGTAAGGAAATCACCCCACCAACAGCAGATGACTTGAAACAATTTCAGGAGCTATTTAAAGGATTGCTGACTCCCTTGAGATACCATTGGAAGAGGTTGCAGTTTTAACACAAGCTGTGGAACATTTTATAAACATCAACCTCATTAAAGATTGTGCTCCCCATAAATAAGGCACTCATGGACCCAGCCAAGATCATCTGGCAGACCCCCACAACGATACCACTCACTGGTAAAAGAGTGGACAAGAAGTATTATGTCCACTCCAAGGGCATGGATTTTTTGTTTTCACATCCCCCACTGAATTCCTTGGAGATTCACACAGGAGATTTATCAGATTTGTTCTGGGACAAGATCACTGCCAATAGAGTACTGCTCTTCGGTCTCTCTATGGCACCCCAGGTGTTCTCCAAGATTCTTGCAATGCTGGTGGCCCACCTTCACAACCAAGGGGTCAGCATATTCCTCTACTTGGATGACTGTCTACTCAAAGCCCCCTTCCAGGAAGATGCCCTGGAAGCTACTGAAAAAATGATGTCTCTCTTCTGACAACTAGGAGTACAAATAAACATGCACAAATTAATGCTGATATCCATACAAAAACTAGAAATTCATTGGGGACCACCTTGATGCACTCATGGCCAAAGTCTCGTTACCACTACACAGATTTGTTACGCTCGTCAATCTGATGGCCACAACACAAGCCAGTCCAGAGACATTGGCCAGGACTAGGTCACATGGCAGCAACAACCTTTGTAGTATGGCATGTCAGACTACATATGAGTTGTCTTCAGGGAAGGCTCAGGACAGTATACATATCGCACAAACATAGCCAGGACATGTGTCTCACGATGCCACTCAAAGTAAAAAATTCTCTATGCTGGTGGACTCAACCCCACAATGTGTGTGTTGAAGTTCCCTTCACACAACCTCATCCATCAGTGATACTAACAACAGATGCATTCTCTATTAGGTTGGGGAGCATATTTGCACAACCACACAATCCAGGGCAGGTGTTCCCCCTCCTAGTCAACATTACACATCAACCTACTGGAACTATGAGCGGTCCACAATGCACGTTCAGACTTCTTACCTCTGGTCAGGAACAAGGCCATAAAGGTACTGACAGACAACATTGCTTGAATATTTTATATAAACCATCAAGAAGGAGCAAGATCACACTCCCTTTGCACCGAAGCATTGAGATTATGGAACTGGTGCGTCTATCTGCCAGGATGTCAGAACACCACAGCAGATGCACTAAGCAGAAAATTCTGTCAGGACCATGAGCGGGAAATAAAAAATATACAAAATATATTCAGACACTGGGGTTTCCTGAATATAGACTTTTTTGCGACAACCCTGAATGCCAAGTGTCCGCAATATTCCTCAAGGGCAGGATTGGGACCCTGGTCTCTGGGTGATGCTTTCCTGATTAAATAGGATGCACCTCTACTGTATCCTACTAAAGTGGAGCACCCACAGGGATAGCCATCTCGAAGAACCTCAGTTATCGCACAAAGTGAGTAACTCTCTCTCTCTTTTTTTTTTTGGTTAAAAACCAAAACTTTTCATTGAATGTATGTGGATGCCAAGACCACCTTTGGTTAGGCTAAAGTCTAGTGATATACTACTGATTATGGGGCTAGACTGATGAAAGCATAGCAGTGATTCATATTATATTTATGTGCTTCTCTCACATGCTATAGACATGGCATCCCACACATAACCACAGCAAGTGCTACTAACAACACTGCAAATAGTAAAATTTAGTCAGAAAAAATATTTGTGCTCTTTACTTTTTTCAGATTTCTTATTTGCTGACATTTGATACAAATACTTTTGTGTGTGTTTTATACAAGAGGACCCACTAATTGATTTTATCAGTATGGTTATTAATTATAATTTCGTGATATGAGAAGAATGCTTTTGGTAAGCCTTGCAAACTTTTTTCATTAAAATTAGAACTGGTTGGAAAATTTCAAAAGCTGATGAAAAATAAGGGAAGGAAAACGGGAAGAAGTGTGGACATTTCACTATTCATTTCCCAACTAGCTGTCATTGAGATGTATGTACACTTCTTCACTGGAGCATGTTTCTCATCTATCCTCCCTTCTCTGAAGAGATGTGGTCTGAGAACTGGATTAGGACTCAAGATGCCTGAGTTCTAATCGTGGCTCTGATATTAACTCTCTCTGAGGCCTTGACCAAGTCACTTAGTATCTAAGTTTTCTTGTAAAATTGGGATAATATTTACAAGAGCATTGTGAGGATTAATTAATGTTTGTAAAGCACTACAGAGGGGCTATTCTCATTGTATTGACCCACGAAAAGGCCTTGTTTTACTGTATTCAGAACATGATTTGCTAGACTTTAAAAAAATGTATTTTGTAAAAAGAGAAGATGGGACTTGACATATCATTTCAGACCAGTGGCTCTTTTAAAATACAGTATCCTGTCTCCATCACCACCCAGTACCAGGTGCTCCAGGGGAAGGTGCAAAAATTGCTATAACGGACAGTTATAAAGTAATCGGCATATAGGAGAGAATTCTTCCTAACCAAAATATTTAGTGGCTGACATACCATGAAGGCATGGTTAGAGAACATGATGCTGAACTGGGTAAGGCACCCTATTACAGTTTCATAAGTCGCTTCCCACCTAACTCCCCATCCCTCCTAACCAAGTTGTTTGTTTAAAAATCTCTTTGATAAGTGAAATGTAAGAGAAAGAAGCTAACTTTAAGCTAAGTTTAGTAACTAAACTTAAGACTATAGGTACATAAAGTTAGGCTAAGTCTATATTTAGGGCTGTTGTATTAATTTAGATGGAATATATGGGCCCAAAGTTAACTTAACTCTGTCACTGTACAACATTAAACAGTGCCAAACAAGGTTCAAGCTTTGGTTTACAGAGATCTTAGCCTGCTTAGTACCCGGGCAAATACATCTTTAAACATTCTTTTAACCTTTTATTAAAGATACAGTAAAGAAGAGGAAAAAGCATTTGAAATGTAAAATATTAAGTAAGCTTTTTATTTTAACAACATCCATTGTTCCACTTTCTCTTTAGCTGGAGAGAGTCTTTAGAAGGAAACCTCCCTGGTCTGACACTCTTAGATGGTATTTATGTAGAACAGCATTGTTATCTTATCGTATTTGACATCAGGAGAGTTACCCTGATGAAGACCTGAATCCAGCTCAGGAAGTTTAAGATGATATAACACGTATGTCAAAGGGACAGAAGAGTGGAATGTTGCAAAATATATGTATAAAAATATAAAAAATTGTTTTGGCTTAAATAACTTGACAGTTCCCTTTTCGTTATGTACATATAGTTTATAAAAAGAAAAGGAGTACTTGTGGCACCTTAGAGACTAACCAGTTTATTTGAGCATAAGCTTTTGTGAGCTACAGCTCACTTCATCGGATGCATACTGTGGAAAGTGTAGAAGATCTTTTTATACACACAAAGCATGAAAAAATACCTCCCCCCACTCCACTCTCTTGCTGATAATAGCTTATCTGAAGTGACCACTCTCCTTACAATGTGTATGATAATCAAGGGGGGCCATTTCCAGCACAAATCCAGGGTTTAACAAGAACGTCGGGGGGGGGAGAGGGTAGGAAAAAACAAGGGGAAATAGGTTACCTTGCATAATAACTTAGCCACTCCCAGTCTCTATTCAAGCCTAAGTTAATTGTATCCAATTTGCAAATGAATTCCAATTCTACAGTCTCTCGCTGGAGTCTGGATTTGAAGTTTTTTTGTTGTAATATCGCAACTTTCATGTCTGTAATCGCGTGACCAGAGAGATTGAAGTGTTCTCCGACTGGTTTATGAATGGAATTATAACATTCATAAACCAGTCGGAGAACACTTCAATCTCTCTGGTCACGCGATTACAGACATGAAAGTTGCGATATTACAACAAAAAAACTTCAAATCCAGACTCCAGCGAGAGACTGTAGAATTGGAATTCATTTGCAAATTGGATACAATTAACTTAGGCTTGAATAGAGACTGGGAGTGGCTAAGTTATTATGCAAGGTAACCTATTTCCCCTTGTTTTTTCCTACCCCCCCCCCCGCCCCAGACGTTCTTGTTAAACCTTGGATTTTAGCTGGAAATGGACCCCCTTGATTATCATACACATTGTAAGGAGAGTGGTCACTTTAGATAAGCTATTATCAGCAGGAGAGTGGGGTGGGGAGAGGTATTTTTTCATGCTTTGTGTGTATAAAAAGATCTTCTGCACCTTCCACAATATGCATCTGATGAAGTGAGCTGTAGCTCACGAAAGCTTATGCTCAAATTGGTTAGTCTCTAAGGTGCCACAAGTACTCCTTTTCTTTTTGCGAATACAGACTAACATGGCTGTTACTCTGAAACATGTCATAGTTTATAAAATCATCCAGTACAAAAGTCTTTGTTGACCAGTGTCACTACTGAAATAATCATCCACCATTAACTGTACACCCATGGCACAATAAAAAAAGCCTGAGAAAACAGATACTCCTTTCACCATGTTCTGAAAATCAATAGACTGACTCTGTTTGACCAGTTGGCGAAGTGAGTTCTAGAGCCAAGGAACCTCCACTGACGATGCCCTGGTCCCAGATGATCAGATCTAGCAGCAGTCAGCTAAAGTGTCTCAGCTGCTGCATGTTGTTACATGGAAAGATAGGAGGTCTCTCAGGAAGCCAGGATTGGAGTTCAGAGTCAACATGTTGAACTGGGAGTTAGGAGTTTGAAATAGGGAGCATGGTCTGTCTTTAGAGATTTGGAGCAGTATGCATGATCCATTCAGGAAGTCAATAACGAAAGGATGCTATGACAGAGCATTCATCTGAGACACGGTAGGTTGTTTTCTATGAGTTGACAAGTTTGGTTGATAAAGGTAACTGTAAAAAGAAAAGGAAGACTTGTGGCACCTTAGAGACTAACACATTTATTTGAGCATAAGCTTTCGTGAGCTACAGCTCACTTCATCAAAAGCTTATGCTCAAATAAATGTGTTAGTCTCTAAGGCGCCACAAGTTCTCCTTTTCTTTTTGCAGATACAGACTAACACGGCTGCTACTCTGAAAAAGGTAACTGTGACATTGTATACATAGATTTCTATAAGGCATCCGATTTAGTCCTGCATGACATTCTGATTAAAAATTTAGCACTATATATAATCAACAGACTATATTAAATTGATTAAAGACTGTTTAACTTATAGATTACAAAATGTAATTATAAATGGGGAATCCTTATCCAATGTGGGTCTTTATCAGGTTCTGCAAGGATCTGTTCTTGGCCCAATGTTGTTCAATATCTTGATCAATGATCTGAAGGAAAATATAAAATAATCGGTGGTAAAACTTGAAGATGACAAAACTTGGAGTGACAAATAATTCAAATTACTTGTTAAACTGGACTCATTACAACACTATGCATTTTAACAGCCAAATACAAAGTCCTACATCTAGGAGCAAAGAATGTAGGTCAAATTTATGAGATGGCGGACTGTATCCTGGAATTCAGTTATATTGGAAAGGATTGGGTGTGGGGGGTGTCATTGTAGATGATCAATTGAACATGCACTCCCAGCGTAATGTTGAAGCTAAAAGGGTGAACATGATCCATGAATGTATAAACAGGGAGATATCACACTGGAATGTGGAGGCGATATTACCTCTACATATGACATTAGTGAGACCATGACTATAATACGTTGTTGAAAAACTGGAAAGGGTTCAGAAAAGAGCTACAAGAATGAGTAGAGGTCAGGAAAATGAGCCATATAGTGAGAGACTTAAGAAGCTCCATATATTCACTTTGTCTAAGAGACGGTCAAGTGTGACTTGATCATGATCTACAAGTACCTGCATGGGGAAGAACTTTTTGATAGTAGAAATCTCTGTACTCTAGCAGAAAAATGCATAGCAAGATCCAAAAGTTGGAAGTTGAAGCTAGACAAATTCAGACTAAAATAAGGCACAATTTTTTTTGAATAGTGAGAGTAATTGTCCATTGCAACAATTTACCTTGGGATATGGAAGATTCTCCATCACCGGAAGTCTTTAAATCAAGACTGGATGTCTTTCTAAAAAAATGCTATAGTTCAAACTGAGGTTATATGGACTTTGTACAGAAATTACTGGTGAAGGTTTTTTTTTTTTTTTTTTTGGCATGTGTAATGCGAGTGGGGTGGGGGGGCAGACTATATGATCATAATGGTCCTTTCTGCCTTAAAATATATGTATGACTCACCTGACTAGATGCAAATAAAATTTTTTTCATCAGCATTATCATGTGAGAGTTGAGCAATAATTGCCATGCTGTTTGAAATGATTCACGATCATGAGTACCAACCTCATGGCAGACTGTCAAAAACCAGGACAGACACCCAAAACCGGTGGTATGTTCTGTAATTAGCTTTCACCACCTCAGTAACAAATGTGAACTCCTGCTCATTGTAACAATCTTACCATGGAGCCATTGACAGTCCCCCATGGCGCTCCAGTCTATCTTGCCATCCAGGCAAGCTGGACTTAGTGGTAAATGATTACTTACACCAAAAATCACAAAATACTCAGGTTGCTCCCCGTCTCAAGAGACCAGTCACTTACCCCAGATTAATTTGTACTTTAGACCTCACACCAAAGACAACACTGGTAGCCAATCCTATAGTAAACTAACTAAGGCTTTGTTAACTAGGAAAAAGAAATAAAGTCACTTAGAGGTTAAAGCAGGCAACATATGAGCACAAATGAGTCACAGTCTAGGGTTCCAAAAGATGATATAGATGTAGTAATCTGTCCCCCACGTGTCTTTTAGGGCTAACCCAGGTTGACCCTGGGGATCTCTCCTTTTAGTTTTTTAGCTCCAGCACCTGTTAGAGTGCAAATAGCAAAGAGAACCATTTCTTCTTGTGAGCACCTTTATACACCTTCCCCCCAGAGTTCAAAGTGATGGGACAAGAGACCCTGCACATAACTTCTTCATGGGTGGATGGGGCAATCAGCTAAGTCTTTGTCCTACAATGGCCCATTTAGCCTTGATAGTCCTTCTTGATGGGTGGGGGAACCACTCTTTCTGCCTAGGTTCACAAGTTCAGAGCAGGCATTTTTTCAATTTTCAAATAAAACTTACATATTACCCTATAGAACGAGGACACGCATATTACAAGTAAATTAATGCATGCAGCAACTTACAAGTATCTTGTAGAGTCTAAACACTAACCAGATTCTTACACGTCTAACACCTATCTTGAACAATACTAATATCTAGATGAGCTGGTCTGGTTTCTAGCTATGAATGTGTCCCTGCTTAGCTGATGCCTAGAGACTTGGCAAGAGCTGGCACCTGGTTTGCCAGCATCATGATCATCTTATCCAAAAATATTCAAATCAAATACAGACTGTTTTAAAAGTTTTTAGTTATTTGAATCAACTTTTGTTCAAGATTGCAGAAGACAGCAAAGTAGAAAAAATGGAATTTTTACAGGACTCCTTTCTGTTTTTCTGTCAGTACTTATTTTTTTCCTACAAGGACAATGCTTTATTAACATCTTAATACACCTAGGTCCCAGTGGGAGTTTTGGGCATGCAAGGAATTCAGGTTTAGGCTTCTAGCATAACTGCATATTGCAGAATGCATTAGGAATAAAGTGTAGAAAAAAGAAAGCTCTTCTCATTTTGCTCAGGACAAGAACCTGAACGTTCAACTGATGAAAAGCACTGACTTGGAAAAATGTGGATTTTGTTTTTGAATGTCAAACACATTTCAGTTTTATTAATCATAAAAAAGCATTTCTTACTCTGTGAAGTTTCAGAATGCTGTGCTGAGCGAAAGAGATATGCTTGTCTAGTCAGTGCACTCTGTGCAGCCAGTTCTGAAAAATGGGTAACAGTGTGTGTGTCTAGGCTTCAAGCAGAAGAGAAAAAAAAAGTGAACCAATCTACAAAACCCTCAGACTTCGCAAAGTGGTAAGCAGTTTATAATTTTTTCCCCCTGAAATTACATTCTTAAAATATGTATTGATTGCAGGGGTTGAAATGTCTTCTTTTTATTCTTGGTTGTACATAAGGCTTTCCAAAATTAAGAAGAAATTACACTAAAGGAGGCTCGATGCAAATCAGACCTTTTTTAAAAATGGAAAGTTTAGCTATAGTCAAAGACAGATCTCAGTTTTATTTTTTTGATGTATAGTTCAGCTCTAAACAAGCAATGAAATAAAAATGATACCTTCTTGCTGAATAGATCTGCTTACGTTAGCAGTAAAAATATTTGATGATTTTTAACTTCTGTTAGCCCTGCAGAGCCAACACAGCTCTAGGAGAGATGAGTAGGATTCTTTTCCTCTTCCTGCACCATCGCTAGAAATTTTAATTAAGTCCAGGCTACCCTCTGCTTTCATTTGCACGTGTAATTGAGCTGAAGATAACAAAATTATCATTAACAGCAAAATCATTATTACTGGTGATAATGAATGAGAGGGAAATAACCCAGCTTGACTTTCAGATCCTGCTCCAAGTTTGTTGAGTTGGCACTTTAGAAAAACTATATTTTTACTTATAATCTGGTCAAATTAGATTTTCAGAACTATGAGGCACAGTAAACAAGGAACTCCATGAAGCCATTTTAACAACGACTACTCAGAGGCAGACCACAATTTCCTTCATTTTAAAAATTAATTTAGTTCTCATTGGAGCTGGAACCCTAGTACAGAACTCTACACGAAGGAGTGCCCATCTGCATCTCTGGTTATGGACTCCTACATTCTGCATTCTTCCATCTGCTTCGGAGGAACAGAAGGGAACCTGGGCTCTGGCCACTTGTGAGGCTATCCTTTCTCTGGTATTGGTAGGCTCAGGCAGTTAGCCTCTCTGTGTCTGTAGGAGCCACCAAATATTTCCCTACTGGGTCTATGCACCTATCCTTTTTAAGCCTAAAAGCTACTGCCCCACAGATAATTAGTGATAAATCAACTAATGACCAGGACTTGTCTGCAATGGCCCTGACTTCAGATACAGTGGCTCTGATCAGTGGCCATGGGGGTGGTCACAGTGTGTCCTGCTGGTCTGCCTGAGGATTTCTTAGGCTTAGACACTGGGTTCCTTCAGCAATGCTACTCCTAGTTACAACAGAGCCACTGACAAAGACCATCCAGTATATCTGCTACATACATTAACAGCAGGAAGGGAAGGATCTTTTAAAAGCAGAAAAATAAATGAACTTTCATGTAGTTGATTCTCAATTTAATTTTCAAAATGAAAGCAACCCTTTTTTAAAAAAATGATCAAATATAGTCCTTTGACTGTAGCTTTTAAGGCATGTTTTTGTTTTTTGTTTTTTTTGAAGAGTCATAAATCATATGAACTGCAATATAAAGTGTCAGCTTACTGGCTGTCCAGCAGAAGGGAGGAATGATGGAAATCATGGAAATTCTGAGGAAATAAGGGAGGCGGGTGAAGAAGATTATGATGAAATATACATTATTGTCAGCTTTTTTTTCGAATTGTCTGAGATTTGAGGGGGTTGGCAGCCTCTCCTTGACCCCCGAGGTGTGTGTTTCTAGTGATTCAATTGTGCCATATTGCTATAGCTGTGAATCTGACACACTTCTTCCTGGAGAGCTCTCAATCTCTGACTCATTGTTTGTAGAATGTCCCATGTGGTAATCTATAGTAGCAGTTCAGTGTGATGGATGCAAATGGGCTTGCTGGTGTCACAGCACAGCCGTCAGCCCAAGAAATTCAAAGAGGATAAATGGTTTTCAAATGCTACAGTTAAAAGAAAGACATGTCTTTTTACAAAATAATATAGCGCCTCATTCCCAACATAGATCATTAACTGACAATTTCTTAAGTAATGTGAAAGAGACAGAAAGGAATTGTACCTCACTGAGTATAGTTTCTGAAAGCTGTAGCCAGCAGCACTGAGGCAGCTAGTATGTTTCAGGGATCTGCCATTTTGGAGGAGCCCCTCTGCTTGTCCTAATATTAACTATGACAGTATAGCTCTTTTTTATTTTAGTCAACCCCTAATTGTGGCTCACAAGTTTATAAATCAAACATATATGTATCTGGTACAGTTCTAAATATATGCAGGTACATACATACAGACATTAGCATGAATCAACTGCCTATAAAATATTCTTTTTCCAGAGCAGGACGTTGGTGTTCTCTATAGGGAAATCATTTTCCCCCACAACATTTGTAAAAATAGAATTACTCCAGGACTTTATGTGAAGACTCAAGCAGAGCAAAGTGTTATGATGAACATGAAAAACAGATATCATAATTGAAACACTGAAAATCCTTTTGACTATAGCAGCATGAATCATGTCACTATAATACCCTTATCAAAGTTAAGCAATGCAAAGGAGGGCAGCAAATATCATGTTTGTATGTAGTATCATAATATAATACATTATGATTACCCCACAATTCCTCGTATATGATGCTTCACTGAGTGCACTATTCTGTTTTTTTCACATAGATGTCAAAAGTGCAGAAATAGCCTATGCTGGTTTCAAAACTGCGATAAGGAGAAATTCACAACCCCCAAACCACAGTATGTCCTGCTGCATGTTCTGAAAATTGTCTGAAGCAGTGGGGCAAGACCTAAACCAAACTCTGATCGGACTCTAAGGTTTTTTTTAAAAAAAAGCTCAAGTATACAACTGCATACTCAAAATGGATACCTAATTTGTGTTCACAATAACCTTCAAAGTTGGAGAAGACTTTTGAATAACTCGTTCTATTTTTGGCCTAGCCCTAACAGTTTCTGTTCCTCAGTGAGGGTGGATTTGGAATGAATGAGTGTTTTAAATTAGCATTAGACAACATAGATTCTTCTACTTGGGCAAGATATTTCTGCTATAGATTACACAGTTCAATCAAAGCACTAGCTGGAGCAGCAGAAATAGATTTCTTGCGAAATTCTTCTGTGGCAAAGTAGTAACAGATGGCATCCAAACAGCAGTTGACATTAGCTAAACACATTGCCACCTGTAAGAAGAGACTAATGCTTTGTTTCACAGTGCAGTCCACAATGATGTGCTGTCTCACCAGGAACTGCAGAAACATCCCGAGATGGAATGGTGTAAAGGAGACAACAAACACCATGAGGTTGGCTAAAATGATCCATACAGAGGCAGCTTGCTCAGTCCACTTTTGCCCCTGGTTTTTACGCCTCCAAAGAGTCTGGATGATCTGAACAGAGCAATAAATCATCAGAGTCAAAGGGATGAGAAATCCAAAGACTTCAACAGAAAGGATGACGGGAATGCCCCACGCCTGTTCTGACATATTGTGGAAGCACTTGACTTTGTCATTCTTGTGGAAATCATAGATGGGGATGCTGCTAAGCCAAACTATAACCCAAACGCAACAGCAAACTATGATTGCCTGTTTGGGGGATCGGAAAGCTTTGGCTTTGAGTGGGTGCCTTATAGCAATATATCTGTCCAAGCTAATACAGACAATGATGAAAATACTCCCATACATATTGACGAAGTAGAGAGCCTCTATAAATTTGCATAAGAGCTGCTTCTGCTCTTTTTTGGAGTAGTACATCTTGAAAGGAAGTGAGAAAAGAAGAAGCAGATCCGCAAGAGCAAGGTTTATCATGTAGATTGATGACTCTGTCTGTTTCTTCCAAGAGTAGAACACCCAGAGAGCTATCAAGTTCAGAATCAAACCAACAATGAAGGTAGGTATGGAGATCATGAGCTGGAGAGACTTCATTACAGTATCAATTCGGTCAAAGGAGCACTTGTCATCCATTTGTCCTCTAAAACACACACAAAGCAGGTTAAAACCACTAGATTCTCAGATTCCAAATAAATAATATAAAATATTGAATAAAATTTTCTAAAGCATTTAAGTCCCATTTTCAAAAGTGCCTAAGTAACTTTGACCCCTAAATCCCATTGATTTTGAATGAGACTTGACCATGATTTTCAAAAGTCACTATTAATTTTAACTTCATTCTGTTCTAATTTTGAGTGGCCAGCGTGAGACACCATAAAGGGGCCTGATTTTTCAGAATGTGGGTACTGAGCACTTTCTGAAAATTGTGCCCTTTTAAAGTGTTTTAAGTTGGGCATCAAAACCACTAGTTGCTCTTGAAAATCTTGGCCAAGTCTCATTTGAGATCAATGGGACATAAGCTCCTAAATCACATGGGAGCTTTTGAAAATCTTACTGAATATCAATTTTTTTGCAGCCTCTGAGGTGCAGTTGATAATGCTTTGCACAGCAGTGATGGAAGAGTAAGCAAGTATTTTTTTATGGAAAAAATGATCAATGTGGAACAATTGATGATCCTTAATGATCAAGTGGAACAATTAGAATTGATTTTGAATGTCTTATCTGAGGGAGTTACACACAGTTAATTGCGCACAGGAGCATGATGTTTCCTCAATGAAGTCTGCTCCTTGGACCCTAACAGTGGCTGAGTGACATGTCAATTTCACTTTGCAGCTTTCACTCTGCAGCTGCCAGGGCTCCCAGGGTCTATGCCTCTGGGGCAGTCACAGTGAGGACACCAGGGCTTTCAGGCTTCCTGGTCAGCTGGGCTCTCTTTGCCTCTCCAGATCCTGGGGGTGGTGGGGAGGTAAAGTGTGGGAGCTCTCTCTGCCGCTCTGGCTCCTGGAGCTGGGGAGTGGGGTAAGGTGGAACTGGTGTGGGAGAAAGTTCTATGACAGCAGCTCTGTGTGTCCCCCATTTTCCCACTCAATGTTCCTATTGTCCCTCAAATCTATAGGGTTCTAGCTATTGGTGCCTAGAACATTCCATAAAATTTTGGAATTGATCAGGTGTAGTATTCAAAAGCTATTACATTACACAGAGAGAGAGAGACCGAGCAATGCCATTGAGTTGATTGTAAGTCCTCACACGCTTGGCCAGTTAAACTATTGTTACATGATTTTTGTCCTTTTAGACTAAAGTGTAAAATATTTTTATCATAATATGACATATTTATATTACCTTTTGATCTCTATCAGAAATAATTGTCAGGCTTAAAACTAGGCTTTTCAGTCAATGTTCCCATGAAAGGCTTTAAAATTGTAACAGAAATTAAAAGATGAGGTACTTTACCTTAATTTTCAGCAGAGAGATTTGAAGGGGCTGGTTCAGACAAAGTTAACCTGTAGACTAGATCTCTTGTAGATACTTTAAAAAGAAGCATCTACTAATTTGCAATGGACCTCTACCACATCCGTCCCACCACTCCTCCAAAGACCAGTGATGAATCAACGAGAAACACCTGCACAGGGAGAGAATCTAAAGCAGCTGGCTTCTTGTAAGAGAGCTGACTCGGAGATGCCTGCAAAAAGCCTGCTCTGAGAGGACAGCAGGAAGTAGAACCCCAGAGCAGCAGGTCACCACCAAAGAACTGATACTCTGTGCTAGACTCCTTTTACTCAACACAGGCTCTGAGGTAAGAGCTGTGATGTTTTGGGACTTTGAGTTTATTTTGTCTGAATAAACTCAGACTCCAATAAGGATGGTGATTGAATGAGCAAGTATGTGGAGTCTGTGTAAGGGGCCTGGAAAAGGGAGAATAAAGAGCAGGGCAGTGCAGAAGCACCTTGACCATGAGGAGATGCGTGTGGGGCGGTCAACTTGTTTACAAGCTGTTTTTCTCCAGGGCCGGCTCTAGGCACCAGCAAACCAAACATGTGCTTGGGGCGGCATGTTTCAAGTGGTGGCATTCCCCCCCCCCTTTTTTTTTTTGCTTCAGTGGTACTCTGCTTTGGCAAAAAACCGAGAGCCAGCCCTGGTTTTCTCATATGGCTTTTAATGCACACATGAGAATGAAAGAGGTGGTTGGATTTATGGAACTGAATCCTCAGCTGTTTCTAGTAAGCCCCAGCCTCAGCTGAGGTGGGGAGCTGTTTTTGGCTCCCTGGTCCTGGGCCCAGTTCTGTCCTGGCCTTGGCATAGTTTAGAGCAACCTAGGAGCTATGTCAGCTGGTAACGGACAGTGGCAAAGATCATGGATGGCAACATATTCCATATCACGGGGGTGGGGGAAGGGTTGAAAGGGGTGGGAGGCAGTGGTGTTGATTTAAGAGTAACCCCACTTTTGGGTTACCCACATTTCTGTGCAGCTTTGCATGCTGGAAATTTGTTCTCTGTAAAACACCTGCTTAAAAATGTGAATGCCTGCAGGCATACAGCTCTTAAACTATTTAAAAGGCAAGTGTACATTTTAGCCAGTGCAAGTTCCTGCTCCTGCAGTGATGGGTGCAAAGAGGTGCATGCAAACAAGTGCAGGCTGCATGTTGACAGTAGGTGTAGATAGAGTAACATTTCCTCTTTTGACTTCCTTGTTTTGGGCAAATTTTGGTGACAGAAGTTAGTAAAAAGAAAAGGAGTACTTGTGGCACCTTAGAGACTAACCAATTTATTTGAGCATGAGCTTTCGTGAGCTACAGCTCACTTCATCAGATGCATACTGTGGAAACTGCAGCAGACTTTATATATACACAGAGAATATGAAACAATACCTCCTCCCGCCCCACTGTCCTGCTGGTAATAGCTTATCTAAAGTAATCGTCAGGTTAGGCCATTTCCAGCACAAATCCAGGTTTTCTCACCCTCCACCCCCCCACACAAATTCACTCTCCTGCTGGTGATAGCCCATCCAAAGTGACAACTCTTTACACAATGTGCATGATAATGAAGTTAGGCCATTTCCTGCACAAATCCAGGTTCTCTCACTCCCTCACCCCCCTCCAAAAACCCACCCCCATACTCACACAGACTCACTCTCCTGCTGGTAATAGCTCATCCAAACTGACCACTCTCCCGAAACACGGCTGTTACTCTGAAACCTGTCAGAAGTTAGTAAGTTAACAGGTGATGTACTCCTTTAGTTCATCTTCAACGAAGGCATTAAGAATGACATGAAATGATACTACAGAAGATTTCCATATAAAACACTTAATTTTGAATGGATTGGTAGTTCATTAAGAAAAAAAACCTCCCTCAGTTTCATAATCATCCCAGGTCTTTCTGACTTTTAAAAAGGAAATAGACTGTATCAGTGTTTAAAAATAATAGTTGTTTGAAGGCTTCTAAGGCCATGGTTGTATACCTAAATCAGTGACCTGACTTTCTGAAGCACTGAGCATGCAACCATTCCCACTGACTTCATCATTCATTTCCTATGTTTCTCTCAGGCCTGGTCTACGATAAGAAATTAGGTCAGTATAACTACATTGCTGAGAGGTGTGAAAAATCCACACCCCTGACCGGTGCGTTTAAACTGACCTAACGCTTAGTGTAGACAGCACTAGATGG
This sequence comes from Eretmochelys imbricata, assembly GCF_965152235.1. NCBI lineage: Eukaryota > Metazoa > Chordata > Testudines > Cheloniidae > Eretmochelys > Eretmochelys imbricata. Next base: position 42,583,632 of record NC_135580.1, read on the forward strand.
CTGGGAGAATTCTCCTGTCGACTTACCTACCGCCTCTCTGGGAGATGGAGTACGTACATCAGTGGGAGAGCTGCAGTGGTTTAGATATAAACTAGCCCTAGCCAGTGAATAGTGTGATGACTTAAGTTGTACGCTTCTTGGACTGATAATGGCTGCAAACAAACAAGACACTAGGCTTTCCCACTGTTTTCAATGAATATATAATCCCTTCCCCAAAATCCTAGAATGCTTTGTTTCTTTGCTATGGAGATTGACTGCCATAAATATAAAGGGAAGGGTAAACACCTTTAAAATCCCTCCTGACCAGAGAAAAAACCCTTTCACCTGTAAAGGGTTAAGAAGCTAGGATAACCTCGCTGGCACCTGACCAAAATGACCAACGATGAGACTAGATACTTTTAAAGCTGGCGGGTGGGGCGAGCGGGGGAGAAACAAAGGGTCTGTCTGTCTGTGTGATGCTTTTGCCGGGAACAGAAAAGGAATGGAGTCTGAGAACTTAGAAAGTAATCGAGCTAGATATGCGTTAGATTCTGTTTTGTTTAAATGGCTGATAAAATAAGTTGTGCTGAATGGAATGTAGATTCCTGGTTTTGTGTCTTTTTGTAAATTAAGGTTCTGCCTAGAGGGATTCTCTGTTTTGAATCTGATTACCCTGTAAGGTATTTACCATCCTGATTCTACAGAGGTGATTCTTTTACTTTTTTTCTTCAATTAAAATTCTTCTTTTAAGAACCAGATGTTTTTTCATTGTTCTTAAGATCCGAGAGTTTGGGTCTGTGTTCACCTATGCAAATTGGTGAGGATTTTTATAACGCTCTTTCCCGGTTATATATTTGTTAGTTGCTTGGTGGTGGCAGCAATAAAGTCCAAGGGCAAAAGGTAAAATGGTTTGTACCTTGGGGAAGTTTTAACCTAAGGTGGTAAAAATAAGCTTAGGGGGTTTTCATGAAGGTCCCCACATCTGTACCCTAGAGTTCAGAGTGGGGAAGGAACCTTGCCATTGAGATAATGAAAATCACTTTAGAAAGACTATTTTTTTTACAAATGCAGAACAAACTGCATTTTTTTATTATTATTACTTTTTTTTTGCAAACTGAGAACAGGCAAGTAATTTTAAATCCAAGACAGCAGTGGGAGTATGCAAGCTGCTCTTGTATCTCTTTAGGGGTAGCTCTAAAAAAAAAATCACCTAGCACAGAAAAACCATTGGACTTTCAATTCCACCTCTCCTAGAGTCTTGGTTGGAAGCCACAGCTTGGTATGGATTTATGTTACGTTCATGACTACAAAAGATTATACAAATTTTACAAAAAATGTGGCTGTATCTTTGATAGTTTGATTGTTCTCAAGCTACAAAATTAAATAATTTATTGCAGGAGAGACCTTGATCATGGCCCAGTGGTTAGATTAAGATGGAATGTAGTGAGTTGTCCTGCCTTTCATTGTATAATCCAAGAACATCTGAGTGAAACTTGAGTGTTGTACCATTCTAAATTGTGTCAGCTCATGTGTTTCTTATCATACATTTCTTGGAAGAAACACATGTGGTTTTGAGAGACTTACTTCTGCATTTCAGAGTTTTCTATTGAGTGGCTAGAAAATGTTGTGAGATATTGTGATCTTTGGCAAGAAATTCTACTTTTCCTGAAGAATGTAGTTAAAAGTAAAACTACGGAACTTGAAAAGGAGTTAGAAACCCTGGATTTTTCCAAGTGAAATGGCTTCCTTGACAGCTGTTTCAGTTATTCAGTGATGTGAAACTTAACAGGAAGAAGCAGAACAGATCGGAACTGTTTTGTCATGTCAGTGGGTTTCGTAACAAAACAATGCAGCACTTGAGGGGAAAAAAATGGTTTGATGGTCTTCTCCTCCTCCAACAAACTGGCTAAGGGATTTGAAGGTTTTAAAGTATTTTTGACTTGTTTTCTCATCCAGCACTTAAGGCTTGTTGGAAGATTTGAGGAACTGATTTTAATAATGCTGAGCTCATGAAAGAGGATTTTGGAATTGTTTTTAACTAAATGTTCAAACACTATCAACTACAGCTGTGTGAACTCCAAGTGGATCCATTTCTCATCACAATAAATCAGGGCAGCTTCTTTAATCTCCTATCCAATTTTGGAAAAATTTCTTGAAAGAATTTATCTTAAGGGTGAGTTTTTAAGGACCTATGTTCACAACAATGAAGTACATCAAATTAGAGTAGGGTGAATTTTTTCATCAAATAGTAAATTAAGAGAAAAATGCATTTTGGGCATGAGAAGTATTTGCCAAATGGTTAGGCCAAAAACAAAGTGTTCCGACGTTGTTTTTCTAAAAAAAAAAAAAATGTTAGTTTTGACCATTTCAAAACTAAATGTTCTGGAACATAAGAATGGCTGTACTGGCTCAGGACAATTGTCCATCTAGCCCAATATCCTGTCTTCCAACAATGGACAGTGCCAGATGACTCAGAAGGAATGAACAGAACAGGGTAATTACCAAGAGATCCATCCCCTGTCAACTGGCAATCAAACCCTCAGGGACAATTTTTAAAAAATTTGGAAATGTTTCATTTTAAAATTTAACTTCAGGGAGTAGAAAAACATTATATATAATTTGAGGTGTGGTTTATTTTTTAATACTAATTCTGAAACGAATGTTTTTTCCCATCACTGAAACAAACACACACCAAATTCAGTTTTGGGTTGAAATGCACCAACATGTGTCGGGGGGGGAGGTTGGGTATGGCCCCACACCCCAAAAATCTGTTATTCACTCAGCTTTACATCCCCCCCTAAGTATCATCCTTCATTGTTGAATTACCCAATTACATTGACTTGCCCTAACAGAGCTCAACATTGACATCGCTGTAAACGTCAATGATATTGTTGCTAAATCAGTAATAAGCTTGTGTTGCATGTGGGCCTGTCACTTATTTTCAGTGATTGGATGTGTGTAATTTCTGGCATGTATATAGACTGTTCACTTATAATCTGACTCTTCGTTGTTTAAATTAGGACAACCCTGGCCTAGAGCATATAGAATGAGGGCAGCTAGCAAATGATCATTTCCATGCATACAGATAGAGTATTGGCCTAGACATTAAAGTGTTGTCACATCTCTTGAGGTCCACATTTTTAATATCACACCTGGAGCTATAAATTAATATGCTTAAAATAGGCACATCGTTGAGACACTTGTTCCCGGGGGCCTTTATTACCCAGTACCTTGGATTAGCAAATGCCAATTCTGAGGCATCAACAGCTGCAAAACTCAGCAGAATTTTAAATGATCTTTGACAAGGACTTGATTGAAAAAAAGCCAACGTTACCACAGTAAGATAATTGGTTGATATTATTTGTTTTGCCTAAAGTATGATCTAGAGTAGTGGTCTCCAACCTTTTTACACCTAAGATCACTTTTTGAATGTAAGGGCAACCCATGATCTGCCCCGCCCCATTCACTCCATTCCCCCCCATCTGCAGCACTCGCTCTCCCCCACTCTCACTCACATTCGCTGGGGTAGGGGGTTGGGCTGGGGCCGAGGGGTTCGCGATGTGGGAGGGGGCTCTGGGGTGATCCTGGGGAAGGTGGTTGGCGTTCAGGAGCGGATGAGGGGTGCAAACTCTGGGAGGGAGTTTGGGTGCAGGAGGGGCTCTGGGCTTGGGCAGGGGGTTGGAGTGCAGGAAGAGGTACGGGGTGCTGGCTCTGGGAGGGGGATCAGGGCTGGAGGTTGAGGTGTGGCCTCCCACCAGGCTGCACTTACCTCTCGTGGTTCCCGGTTGGCGGTGCAGCGTGGTTGCTGCTAAGGCAGGCTCCCTGCCTACCCTGGCCCCATGATGCTCCCGGAAGGGGCCAATGCACCCCTGCAGCCCCTGGGGGAGTGGTGGCGGCACAAGGCTCCACACACTACCCCTCTCTGCAAGCACTGCCCCTGCAGCTCCCATTGGTCATAGCTCCCTGTGCCCGGCCAATGGGAGTTGTGGGGGCAGTGCTTGAAGGCAGGACCAGTGCGCAGAGGGAGACCCCTACCCCCATGGGGCTGTGCTGGCCACTTCTGGGAGCATCATGGGGCTGGGGCTGGAGCAGGCAGGGAGCCTGTCTTAGCGGCAGCCCTGCTGTGCTGCCAGAGATCGCGATCAACTGGTTGGTGACCACTGCTTTACCTCCTGCCACCCCAACCATGGGATAGCAGCCTTCCCCTCTAGGCCCAGAGGCCTGCATTTGTTGGCCATCTGCCAGATCCAGGATGGCCAACTCTTTGCTGCTGTGCCCTGACTGCAGGCAAGAGTCCCCTAACTGTTTGGTGCCCTGCCCTGCCTGAGGGCCAGGGCACATAGACTCGTTACTGCTTGGCTCAGCTTGAGGGCCATCGCTTTAAAGACAGCTAATTTCCCTCCTGATTGAGTTCTGTGACAAGAGTGTGACCATGAGGAGGTGTGGCCTCCCTCATCGATTGACCAGGAGGGATGGCCACACATGCTTACAGTTTATTCTAACAGGTGTGTATTGTAATGGACTCTAAAGAATGTTAGACTTGGGCTCAGCCCATCTCCTTGAAGAAGCACATTCTGTAATTATGGACCTTTACCAAGAATTCTCTACCCCAACCCAAACATTTGCATGTTTTAAGCAGTTCTATTGTGACTGATTGCTCGACCTTTTGAGGGAGTGCTCTCAGTGTAATCGAGCAGAGATGCATGTGTAAAGTTACCAACCATGATTGATACCTTTGACATGGTGCATGGGCGGCTGGTGACCCTGCCATTGGGGGAGCCCCAGTGCTGCCAGGTGGTCGGGCGTTGGCGCCCCCGAGCACCAGCTGCCCTGAGTCCCTGCGGAAGGCAGGACAGCCAGCCCGGGTCAGCCAGGACAGAGCATTGGGAACCACAGGATGGGGCCTGGCCTGGGGCGGAGCATGGCAGGGCCATGTTCGGCTGTTTGGGGAGGCACAGCCTACATCTGCCTACAATACCCACTGCCCATGACATGGTGCTAGCCTCAAGGGGACAGGGCAACAGCCTTCCCCATGCTACTCCAGCTGGCAGAGCTGGCCCTATTTCAGAACAATGTATGCTACAGAGGGTATGTCTACACTGCAGTGGGGAGGTGTAATTCCCAGTTTGGGTAGACATACATGAGCTGGCATGCTAAAAATATCAGTGTGACTGCAGTAGCCTGGGTGGTGGCTTGAGCTAGCCAGCAGAGTATGTACCTAGGAAGGGGTTGTAGTCAGGTGGCTAGCCTGAGTCACTGCCCATGTTGCCATGGCTACAGTACTATCTTTTAGCATGCTAGCTCAGGTACTGCATGTATGCCTACCTGAGCTGGGAATTCTACCTCTCAGCTGCAGTGTAGACCTATCCATACTATCCAGAGGTGTAGACCATGGCCATGCTGCTCTCGGAGGCATTATGTTTGCTTCTATGGCATGTTGCCTGTTGGAATTCCCACTGTGCCACCACACCATTTTGTACTGTGAAGACACATTTTATTGGTAACTTCAAATGGGAAAGCAGCAGGAGAAGATGAATTTCTAAACTGCAAAGACTCTGTCTTCCTTCAAGTCTCAAGATATGAAAAAAACCTCAGAAGTAGAGCTGGGAAAAAGTTTTCAGCTGAATAATAAATTTGCTTCAGTTTCGTGTAGGAGGGGGGAATGGAACTATCTGCAAATTCAGCCAAAATGTGGCAAATAGTTTTGGCTGAATTAAATAGAGGATTTCTTCTCTTCCCCCCTCCCCCCCCACCCCACCAAAAAAAAAGTCATTTTGATTCTTAAACATTTCAGTTGACTTTGCATTTCAGAAACAAGAAATAACTGAGTTTCAGTGTGTAGCTAAATGATTTCCCCCATGCCTCCTGATTTTTCAGTTTGGCCATTAAATAATAAAAAAAAAATGACAGTTATACACATGACAATTACAGAAAATAAATACAAAGTGTAAACATAATTCACTCCAAACTATAATTGGGTCTTAAAAGAAAATTATCCTGAAACCCGAATAAAGTTGACACTAAACTACTGTTTTCAAACTGTAGTATATTTTAACTGAGTGTTAGCAGCACACATCGAGAAGCTGCATGATCCTGTGGTGGCTGGAAATCAAGAATAGATTTAGGCAAATAACTGATATTTTTTTCAGGTCACTGGCAATTCTGTAAAGTTTTGCACTGAAATAGTTTTGCACTGAAAAATGTTATGATTACAAGCATTTTGTTTGACTATTTTTGAATATTTAAAAATTAAAGGATATTTTGAAACCAAAACTTTGAAACATTGGTTTGTGAAAATGTCAAAACAAAACATGTAGGATTTTTTTGTTTTGTTTTTTTTAACCCAAAGGAAGTTTTGGTTGGAAAATTTCACCCAGCAGTAGTCAGGAGTCCCTGAGTTCTAAGCCAGGTGCTGGTACTATGTTGCTGCATAGCCATGCGCAAGCTATGTGGGTCTGCATTTTCAAACTTGGGTACTAAAACCTTGATCTGATTTTCAGGGGCATGGAGCAGCTGCAACTGCTCAACACCTTTTGGAATCCAAAGAAAGGAAAAAATAATCCAAATTAGTAATTAAGGGACAAGATGGAACAGATTTTGAAGAAATAAAGTAGTCTGGATATTGGGAGGCAGTTGTGCATAGGCAAACTTTATATTTACTTAATTATAGAAACATAGGATTGGAAGGGACTTCGAGAGGTCATCTTGTCAAGTCCCCTGCACTCATGGCAGGGCTAAATATTATCTAATGCCCAAATCCGTCTCAGTCTACACATAGAAAGGAAGCAAATTTCTCATTGGTCAAAAAGAAACAAAGCCATCAAATTAATAGGCTTTGAGACAAGCTTTCCTTGCACTGGTTTCTATTGCATCAATATAGTTACATCAGTGTCAAAAAGAACAGGAGTACTTGTGGCACCTTAGAGATGAACACATTTATTTGAGCATAAGCTTTCGTGGGCTACAGCCCACTTCATCAGATGCATAGAATGTAACATATAGTAGGAGGATATATATATACATACAGAAAATATGAAAAGGTGGAAGTTGCCAGACCAACGCTAAGAGACTAATTAATTAAGATGAGCTATTATCAGCAGGAGAAAAAAAACTTTTGTAGTGATAATCATGATGGCCTATTACAGACAGTTGACAAGAAGGTGTGAAGATGCTTAACATGGGGAAATAGATTCAATTGGTGTAATGACCCAGCCACTCCCAGTCTCTATTCAAGTCTGAGTTAATGGTATCTAGTTTGCAAATCAATTAAATTTCAGCAGGTTCTCGCTGGAGTCTGTTTTTGAAGTTTTTCTGTTGCAAAATTGCCACCTATAAGTCTGTTACTGAGTGACCAAAGAGGTTGCAGTGTTCTTCTACTGGTTTTTGAATGTTATGTTTCCTGATGTCAGATTTGTGTCCATTTATTCTTTTGTGTGGAGACTGTCCGGTTTGGCCAATGTACATGGCAGAGGGGCATTGCTGGCACATGATGGCATATATCACATTGGTAGATGTGCAGGTGAACGAGCCCCTGATGGCGTGGCTGATGTGATTAGGTCCTCAGTGTCAGTTTCTTTTAATGTTTACATGGCTTGAATCTTTATTATTGGAACACTTCCTTTCCCAATAGTATACCATCCTAAGAAAATTTCGCTCACACTTTGAGAGAGAGAGAGAGATCTGCATGGTAAGAAAAGCTTTCCCACTTGTATCACATTTGTTGGTATGAGCAGATATAGGTTTGAAAGTAATCAGAACAGAAACGCAATGTTGTTCGCACTTGGTGCTGCTGCAGTTGTCTCAGAAGCTCTGATGCATTGAATTCTTACTTTTTAATCTCTACAAGGTACTGCATAGTATGGAGACACATACAGTGAACTATGATCAAATAGAAACAATAGAGTAAAAGCTAAGGATAAAATAAAAGGAATTTGGTTTAAAGAAATGCTCAGTGGAATCTGTCCATTGGGTTCAAAGCCAAATCAATGTTAGTTAATACAGGGATTAGAAGAGAAGAAATTGACGGAGCAGTGCCACCTTGTGGAAATTGTGTTAGGAGATGAACTAGACTACCCAAAGGGAGGAATGAGAGGCTTTTCCATTGTAACTTATTTAATAATTTGAAAGTAAATAGCAAATAAAGTGAGTGAGTTCCTATTCTTAACCTGGTTTTCCTGCTTCCCTCCACTCTTGTCCATCATTTTCATTTTTGCCAATGAATCAGACTGAGAACAAGCTCTCCAGATATCGATGCTTCAGCTGCTCGCCCACATCCTCTAAAAAGAGCGCAAATAAAATTTCATTAAAAACATTATAGCTCCAAATGACTCCTCATCAATGCCAGGCAAATAATTTATTTTGGGGTTGGCTTTCACTTCAGGATGACCCGAAAGAACAGAGCTTTTTTTGTCTATTTTTTTTTCTTGCCAGAAATGAAAAACTGAAAATAATTTGTTTCAGGCTGAAAAAAATATTTTGTTTGACCTGAAATAAAACCTTTTGGTTTTGATATTTTGTTTTTTAAAGTTAATTCTAGCTAAATTTAAAAACAAACTGCTTTGAAATGAGAAGTTGAAAAGTTTCCACTTTTTTGGACACACTCTTTCCCCCCAGCCTGACCTTACTCCCTCCCCCCAAAACTATTTGCAAATATCAACCCAAATTTGCGTACAGTATTGAATGACCAATAGTGGGGGAAAAAACTTCACACTGCTCTACCCCGTCTCTTGTATGGAGCTAGTGTGATGCTACAGTAAATTGCATAATGGGAAGTCCAATGCACAGGGTAGACTTGCACTGCTGTGGAATCTGCTACACCCCTTGACAGACTGCAATGTGTACTGTCAGCTCTTTGGTCATTAGAGATTGGAGGGATCAGGCTCCTGCCCTTATAGGGTTTATAATTCTACTGGGGCTGAGATTGTGCTAGGCCCCTGCATTGGTGAGGATCCTTGCATCCTCTCCCATGCCTTGCACATCCATGTTCTGTGTTAACCAAAGTGACAAATGCCTACTCATGTACTTACCTGTGTCTTCATACGTTACTGGACAGAGTTGCATATATACCCCTGGAGAGACATTACCTAGCCATGTATTTACCTTTGTTTACACCCACAAATAGGAAAAGATGAAACTATTATAATCTGGGCCTGGGCAGAATACATGGGAGAGAGTAGCCACAGGTACACATGAGCTCACACACTCTATGCATCCGATGAAGTGAGCTGTAGCTCACAAAAGCTTATGCTCTAATAAATTTGTTAGTCTCTAAGGTGCCACAAGTACTCCTGTTCTTTTTGCGGATACAGACTAACACAGCTGCTACTCTGAAACACACATGCTAATGTACATTTAGTACTCTTCCACCTCTCTTTAATGACAATGGGATGGTGATGACCTCTGGCTCCGACTGCTTCTTATGTTCCACATCAACATATTCCATCATGTTTCCAACATAGATGCAGGGTTCATAAGGAGTCGGAAGTACGATTTATAAGGAAAGATGGATCAATGTACTGTGGTTGAAGAAGGATGTTCTGATCATAAGCCACCTCTCTCCTATAGATTTGTCTAGTTGAGGGAGGAAGGGCTCCTCTTGTATATGTGAAACAAAGTGTACAAATTGTCTGTCAGCTCAGGGCATTAATGTTCATAATTCTGAACTTCCAAATCTTTGAATATCTGAGCTTTTAACTTAGCCAGTAATGGCTCAGCGGTAGTTTTTCACCCTAGCTCTGTGTTGGGGGCAGTGCAGAGTTGCAATTCTTGGGTGGAAGCACCAGGGGGCACTGTGCTTTGGGAAGGCCCAGGTTTCCCAGTTTCAGCATGAATGAACCCCTTTTCCGTTCATGGGGTACAGGGTAAAGTCCACTCTGTTTCTCACCAAGCGTGGAGGTGTACAGTGGGACTAGGGGCTTAACTTCTTCCCCACTTCTGTGGGATGGTTTGCATTGCAGAGGAAACGGTCAGAGACTGGAGCTGTGGCTGGTCTCTTCTCAGGGCAGACAGAGTCTTTGCACCCTGAGATACTCTTCTCCATGTTCATGACTAAAGCCACGATTTAGTTATGGGTATTTTTAGTAAAAGTCATGGACAGGTCATGCGCAATAACCAAATCATCACAGGCTAGTACCTTGTCCATGACTTTTACTAAAAATACCCCTAACTAAATCTTAAGTGCTGGGGCGGGGCACTTCCGGGGGCGCTGCTGATCCCGGAGTGGGGGTGGGCACTCTGGGAGGGGGGAACCCAGGACACCAACGCCACTGCTGGGTGGGGCAGCCTGAGGCCCACCCTCCTGCTGCTGTGGAGAGGAGGCCCAGGGTCCTCCTGCTGCTCTTGCTATTGCTCTGGTGGAGGAGCATGGCCCAAAGCTCTGCTGCTGCTTCTGGACGTGCTCCAGGGCAGCGCCCGGGACTATCTACCTGGGGCCGCCAGAGCAGCAGCCAGTGTGGCTTGTCCTGGGGGCACCCCAGTTGCTCAGGGGGTCCCTCTGGTCAGCCACACCAGCTGCTGCAGAAGTCCCGGAGGTCCCGGAAAGTCATGGACTCTGTGACTTCCGTGACCTCCATGAAAGACTTGTAGCCTGTCAAGGTTCCTCCCCCACTCTGAACTCTAGGGTACAGATGTGGGGACGTGCATGAAAACCTCCTAAGCTTACTTTTACCAGCTTAGGTTAAAACCTCCCCAAGGTACAAATTAATTTTATCCTTTGTCCTTGGAATATCCACTGCCACCACCAAACTCTAACTGGGTTTACTGGGAAACGTAGTTTGGACACGTCTTTCCCCCCAAAATCCTCCCAACCCTTGCACCCCACTTCCTGGGAAAGGTTTGGTAAAAATCCTCACCAATTTGCATAGGTGACCACAGACCCAAACCCTTGGATCTGAGAACAATGAAAAAGCATTCAGTTTTCTTACAAGAAGACTTTTAATAGAAATAGAAGTAAAAGAATCACCCCTGTAAAATCAGGATGGTAGATACCTTACAGGGTAATTAGATTCAAAACATAGAGAATCCCTCTAGGCAAAACCTTAAGTTACAAAAAAGACACACAGACAGAAATAGTCATTCTATTCAGCACAATTCTTTTCTCAGCCATTTAAAGAAATCATAATCTAACACATACCTAGCTAGATTACTTACTAAAAGTTCTAAGACTCCATTCCTGGTCTATCCCCAGCAAAAGCAGCATACCGACAGACACAGACCCTTTGTTTCTCTCCCTCCTCCCAGTTTTTGAAAGTATCTTGTCTCCTCATTGGTCATTTTGGTCAGGTGCCAGCGAGGTTACCTTTAGCTTCTTAACCCTTTACAGGTGAGAGGATTTTTCCTCTGGCCAGGAGGGATTTTAAAGGGATTTACCCTTCCCTTTATATTTATGACACAGTCTTATTCATGAACACATTTCTGTGTCTTCCTCAAGATATTTGGTGCTTGTTAACAATAAGTAAACTGGTTCAGACAAAATAAGGGCTACCCAAACCCACATCCAAATCTGAACCAGGGAAGGAAGAGGAGAATAAGGGTGTGTGTAATGGTGACTCCTTTTAGTGCTATTGCTCCCTCCTTTTCTGCAATATGCCCTCTACTATCAACCTTACCCCTATATCTTTGAGATGCAATTGCTGAGCCGGGCAGGTCTAGCAGCCCCTCTGCTGCATATCAGCTGTTGCTGAATGTATTGTGGTTCATAAATACACAACACTCTATTTCAGCAGCAGAGGCCAGGTTTGCTGAATCCCACCAGGCCAGCTGGCTTACAAAGAGGAGATAAGCCCTATTTTGCTTGACAGCTAGTGGAATTCTCCCTTGGCTTGTGTGGAGGTAGCCTGTATTGTCAGAGCCTAATGCCAGTTTAATAGCCTGATTCCACATGATGCATAATAGTGGTTTAGCTGAGGCTATGTCTACACTATTGTGTTAAGTCGACCTACACTGCGCAGCTTCAGCTACGTACATTACCTTACTCTTCTCATCGGGGGTAGAGTACAGGGGTTGACTGGAGAGTGATCTGCAGTCGATTTGGCGGGTCTTTACTAGACCCGCTAAATCGACTGCCAGTGGATCGATCTCAGAGCGTTGATCTTCGTGGTAGTGTAGACCTGCCCTGAGTCATTATACTCTCTCCTTTTTTTCTGGCTGCCTACCAGGAGCAGGTGCAGTCATATGTGCAAAACCAAGTGGGACAGGCTCAAAATAAATCCAAACCTCATTTGAGAAAAAATCCTGCCAAGGTGGAATATTGCTTACAACCGAAAACCTGTTTGCCATCTTTCTACTGCAAACAACGTTTAGAAGATTTACTATAAAACTCTGAAAAGGCCCACTTCCGTCAGCACTTCAGTTCTGCTGTTATAAGTAGGTGAATAGCAAACTTCGTGACACTAGAGGGAACCAGAAGCCAGGCTGCTAGAAGTTGCACACCTTAAAAAAAGAAAACCTAAACCAAGAAAAGACAAATGCTTAGAATAAAGGCAAATGCATTTGCCAACAAAGTCTGAAGTTGGGAATTTTCAAAAGGGCCTGAGCGAGAAATCAGGATACTTAACTACACTAGGCCCCTGAAAAATCCAGTTTGCGAGTAGATGATTCACTGTATTTGGTAAGAATACTACTTTGGGTCTGAAAACAACCAGTTTTTAAATGACTATTCTGACCCCACATTTGTCCGTGGCAATCCTCTTATATTCTCTAAATATAAACAACATTGTTTAAATTGCAATACATACTTTCTATTTGGCTCTCTTAACCACATGGGTTTCAATAATCCCTCTGCCTTGAAAAAATCTAGTGCACCGAGAACCAATTATTGGGCTGTATAATGCATTTATTTGAACTTCAAGTGTAAATGATTACATGAGAACTCTATTTCTCAGGGAATCTGCTACTGTAATAGCTCTCTTCTTAGTACTGTATGCTTTTGAGGACAGCTGTATGTAAATGAGGCCAAAATAATCAAATATGACCTCTGATTTTACATGTCCTTCTTGAGACCCACAAATGGAAGCACACGCAATCTAGTAACATTTGATCACTTGCTCCAAGTACCTGGCAGCCTCATTTTGGTCAAAGAATTGGCTAAGGATGCAATTTCCAGAAGCTTCTAACTATTGCAGGAGACTAGGTCTCATTAGGCCCAGCTTTTCAAAAGTATTTAGGAGCCTAATTCCAATGACTGTTGGGACTTGATGCCTAAATACCTTTTGAGGATCTGAAATGCAGGTCCTACATTTCAGCAAAAGTCCATGTGACTTGGATTCCTATGGCACTCTACTTGCCTGTGGAAAGTAATGCCCACATGGGGAGTTACACCTGTTTAACTGCAGCAGTTTAGCTAAAGAAGTCTTTTGAAACTGATTTAATTTTGTGTGTAGAATCATAGAACCATAGAGTTAGTCTAATCCCCTGCCAAGAGGCAGGATTTGTTGTGTCTAAACCATCCAACACAGATGGCTATTCAGCCTCCTTTTGGAAATCTCCAGCGAAGGAGCTTCCGCAACCTTCCATTGTCCTACTTACAGTTAGGAAGTTTTTCTTGAGATTTAATCTAAATCTGCAAAAAGAAAAGGAGTACTTGTGGCACCTTAGAGACTAACCAATTTATCTGAGCATAAGCTTTCGTGAGCTACAGCTCACTTCATCGGATGCATACTGTGGAAACTGCAGAAGACATTATATACACAGAGACCATGAAACAATACCTCCTCCCATCCCACTCTCCTGCTGGCGATAGCTTATCTAAAGTGATCACTCTCCTTACAATGTGTATGATAATCAAGTTGGGCCATTTCCAGCACAAATCCAGGTTTTGTGCTGGAAATGGCCCAACTTGATTATCATACACATTGTAAGGAGAGTGATCACTTTAGATAAGCTATCACCGGGAGGAGGTATTGTTTCATGGTCTCTGTGTATATAATGTCTTCTGCAGTTTCCACAGTATGCATCCGATGAAGTGAGCTGTAGCTCACGAAAGCTTATGCTCAAATAAATTGGTTAGTCTCTAAGGTGCCACAAGTACTCCTTTTCTTTTTGCGAATACAGACTAACACGGCTGTTACTCTGAAATCTAAATCTGCTATCCTGTAGTTTGAACCCATTGCCTCTTGTCCTGCCCTCTGTGGCAAGAGAGAACAGCTTTTATCCATCTTTCCCCCCGCAAGTATTTGAAGACTGTTACCATGTCGTTCTCCCCCACCCCCACTAATCTCTTCTTTTTACTACACATACCCAGTTCCTTCAGTGTAGACCAGACCCAACACTTCTGAAAAAGAAGGGAAAAATAGACTCAAAACCACAGCTCTCATTTTCAACATTCTGTCTTTCCCAGCTCTCTCAGCCAGTCTATTCTCTTTTCTTCTGCAGGGATTTATGTGTGAGGTGGTAGCTAGGTCAACAGAAGAATTCTTCGGTCAACCTTGCACTGTCTATGCAGGGACTTAGGTTGGCTTAACAACTCCACGTGGGGTGTGGATTTTTCACACTCCTGACCACTGGTGCTCGAACTGGGTCAGTCAGGAGGCCATGCCTCCCCACTTTTTAACAAAAGAAATATATGCATTCTGGGAAAAACATGATCATACTGCTAAAGGCCAAGAGGCACTATGAGATAAGATAGGATGCATTCCTAGGTATCCACTAGCAATAGATAACTAGATAACTGCATGATCAAAATTGCATTAATCTTATATTTTTGGCTTAGATACTGTATTGCTTTTCTCTGCTACAGCCAGTTGATGGTGTTTGCTAGATTTTCTAAAAATGTATTTTCAATTTTGATTTTTATAAAACATTTGAAAAAATCATTTTATATGGTAGCTCTTGTATGGGGACACATTTACCTCCCTTCAAAGTTGTTGGTGGTTGTTTTGTTTTTACTGATGCCTTTTTTTCAAGGAGATTTACTATATATATATACACACCATAATGGTTGGACTGTAATGTTACAAAATTGCAAGTAAAAGTTTAATAATAGTGCAATATTAATAGTGGAGTATATGCAGTAAAATAAATGCAAATGAAGTGCAAAGTGCAAAAATAAAATGCTGTCTCAATGTTTAGAACTAAAGGATTATTTGTTTTGTTCATACTATAATTATACCATAATGTTACAATGTGACTACATTTAACCAGTATTCTGGTTACTTATGTTACAGTTGTTCGCAGGATATTGAAGTAGTATTTTAATTTCCCCGCCACTTTGGCCTTGGGCGCCCCCCCCCCTCCTGCTACAAAGGTTCCTGCATTCTTGCTCCTGACTAGTGTAGTTAAACTGTCATAATTTCCTAGGGTAGACCAGACCAGGATCTGGGCGGTTAGGCCCAGTAGATCGAGAAGGCTCCAGTAACTAGGAATCAGAGCTGAGGGCTAGAACCTGAATTAGAGCTGGGTTACCTGGACTGAAGAAAGGCAGGAGCAGGACTGGGAACAAACAACCATAGGAGCTATTACAATCATGGACAAATAATTTGGTGGTTGCTCAAAGTATCTTAAGAGACAGTCTACTGACTCTTCTCACCAGTCAGCTGAGGTAGCCAAATAGGCAGCCTTCTACAGGCCAGCTGTGTTCGTTGGCTTGCCTGCAGATTAGCTCTGCTGCAGGCCCTGATTCCTGAAAGGAAGAGACTTGCATCACCTTGAAGCCGAGAGATGGAGATTCTGGGGAAACACCAGATCTTGGCTAAATAAGAAGAAAAAGAATAAGGGAAAGGGAGAGCAACCGTTAATTATTGATATCATTATTATTATGACTGATCCCCAGTTCCTCTAAAAACAACTCAGGTGAAATGCTTTTGTATTTGGGTCACCTTGAGGTCACTTTCCTCATGTGAGAGGTCTCATTAGCCTTGTTTATGTTAGGGGATTTCCTTAAAATTTCCCCCTTGTTGCTTCCATGCTAGCAATGTTGGGAGGTCTTGTAGAGTTGAGTAAGACTCCTCACGCAAAGAAGGGTGAGTATCTGAGTGTCTGTTGTGGGGACAGTTTGACAGTTTGACCGTGTGCTTGATTGGTTGTTTGAAAAGTGTGAATTGGGAGTGCTTTATTCCAGGTGAGCCTTGAGTGGGCCTGACTGCTATAAAAAAAAGCCAGTCAGCTGCAAACCAGCTGAGCGACCAACAGCAAAGAGGCTAACAGAGGGAGTTTGCCTGGGAGTTCGCCTGGGAAGAGCCACTGAGGCTTACATCTTGCCAGCTTCTCTGAGTAGTTACTACAACTCCTGAGGAAGCTCGTAGAAGGAAGGTAATATGGGTGGGGAGTGTTCAGCTGTTGTGACCTGCACTGGATGTGCCATGTTTATCTTTCTTCCACAGGACAGAAGCGACTTCGTCTGTACAAAGTGCAAGCTGGTCTCCATATTGGAAGAGAAGGTTCAAGGTCTGAAGCAACAGGTATCGACCCTGCGTTGCATAAGAGAAACTGAAGATTTCCTGGACAGATGTCAGGATATGCTTCTACGGACACAACGTTCTGAAGATTCAGAGCAGGCTGCACTGTGGGGACAAGAGGACGGTGAAGAAACTTGGCAGTATGTGACCTACAGAAGAAGAAAGGGGAGCGTCCATGTACCAGCAACACAGATACAGGTAAGTAACCGTTTTCATGTTCTCTCCACAGGTACTAATGCGGAGAGTGGACTAGATGATACATCTGAGGGAAGGGAACAGAAGGAGACTCCGCCAATTGGAAGGTATGAGATGCACTGTCCTAGGGCTGAGGGTTCCACGACCACCGCTCCCAAGAGAAGGAGGCAGGTGGTGGTGGTCAGGGACTCTCTCCTCAGGGGGACTGAGTCATCTCTCTGCTGCCCCAACCGGGAAAACTGAGAAGTCTGCTGCTTGCCAGGAGCTAGGATTCATGATGTGACGGAGAGACAGCCAAGACTCATCAAGCCCTCGGATCGCTACCCCTTCCTGCTTCTCCGCGTGGGCACCAATGATACTGCCCAGAATGACCTTGAGCAGATCACTGCAGACTACGTGGCTCTGGGAAGAAGGATAAAGGAGTTTGAGGTGCAAGTGGTGTTCTTGTCCATCCTCCCCATGGAAGGAAAAGGCCTGGGTAGAGACCGTCGAATTGTGGAAGTCAATGAATGGCTATGCAGGTGGTGTCTGAGAGAAGGCTTTGGATTCTTTGACCATGGGATGGTGTTCCAAGAAGGAGTGCTAGGCAGAGACAGGTTCCACCTAACGAAGAGAGGGAAGAGCATCTTCGCAAGCAGGCTGGCTAACCTAGTGAGGAGGGCTTTAAACTAGGTTCACCAGGGTAAGGAGACCAAAGCCCTGAGGTAAGTGGGGAAGTGGGATACTGGGAGGAAGCACGAGCAGGAGCGCGTGAGAGGGGAGGACTCCTGTCTCATACTGAGAAAGAGGGATGATCAGCGAGTTTTCTCAAGTGCCTATACACAAATGCAAGAAGCCTGGGAAACAAGCAGGGAGAACTGGAAGACCTGGCACAGTCAAGGAATTATGATGTGATTGGAATAACAGAGACTTGGTGGAATAACTCACATGACTGGAGTATTGTCATGGATGGATATAAACTGTTCAGGAAGGACAGGCAGGACAGAAAAGGTGGGGGAGTTGCATTGTATGTAAGGGAGCAGTATGACTGCTCAGGGCTCAAGTATGAAACTGTAGAAAAACCTGAGAGTCTCTAGATTAAGTTTAGAAGTGTGAGCAACAAGGGTGATGTCGTGGTGGGAGTCTGCTATAGACCACCGGACCAGGGGGATGAGATGAACGAGGCTTTCTTCCAGCAACTTACGGAAGTTACTAGATCGCAGGTCCTGGTTCTCATGGGAAACTTCAATCACCCTGATATCTGCTGGGAGAGCAATACACAAATGCACAGACAATCCAGGAAGTTTTTTGGAAAGTGTAGGGGACAATTTGCCGGTGCAAGTGCTGCAGGAACCAACTAGGGGCAGAGCTCTTCTTGACCTGCTACTCATAAACCGGGAAGAATTAGTAGGGGAAGCAAAAGTGGATGGGAACCTGGGAGGCAGTGACCATGAGATGGTTGAGTTCAGGATCCTGACACAGGGAAGAAAAGAGAGAAGCAGAATACAGACCCTGGACTTCAGAAAAGCAGACTTTGACTCCCTCAGGGAACTGATGGGCAGGATCCCCTGGGAGAATAACATGAGGGGGAAAGGAGTCCAGGAGAGCTGGCTGTATTTTAAAGAATCCTTATTGAGGTTACAGGGACAAACCATCCCGATGTGTAGAAAGAATAGTAAATATGGCAGGTGACTAGCTTGGCTTAACAGTGAAATCCTTGCTGATCTTAAACACAAAAAAGAAGCTTACAAGAAGTGGAAGATTGGACAAATGACCAGGGAAGAGTATAAAGATATTGCTCAGGCATGCAGGAGTGAAATCAGAATGCCAAATCACACCTGGAGTTGCAGCTAGCAAGAGATGTTAAGAGTAACAAGAAGGGTTTCTTCAGGTATGTTAGCAACAAGATGAAAGTCAAGGAACGTGTGGGCCCCTGAGTGAATGAGAGAGGCAACCTAGTGACAGAGGATGTGGAAAAAGCTAATGTAGTCAATGCTTTTTTTGCCTCTGTCTTCGTGAACAAGTTCAGCTCCCAGACTACTGCACTGGGCAGCACAGCATGGGGAGGAGGTGACCAGCCCTCTGTGGAGAAAGATGTGGTTCAAGACTATTTAGAAAAGCTGGATGAGCACAAGTCCATGGGGCCGGATGCGCTGCATCCGAGAATGCTAAAGGAGTTGGTGGATGTGATTGCAGAGCCATTGGCCATTATCTTTGAAAACTCATGGCGATCGGGGGTAGATACGCTGGAGGATAGGGATAGGATACAGAGAGACCTAGACAAATTAGAGGATTGGGCCAAAAGAAATCTGATGAGGTTCAACAAGGACAAGTGCAGAGTCCTGCACTTAGGATGGAAGAATCCCATGCACCGCTACAGACTAGGGACCGAATGGCTAGACAGCAGTTCTGCAGAACAGAACCTAGAGATCACAGTGGACAAGAAGCTGGATATGAGTCAACAGTGTGCCCTTGTTGCCAAAAAGGCCAATGGCATTTTGGGATGTATAAGTAGGGGCATTGCCAGCAGATCGAGGGACATGATCATTCCCCTCTATTCGACATTGGTGAGGCCTCATCTGGAGTACTGTGTCTAGTTTTGGGCCCCACACTACAAGAAGGATGTGGAAAAATTGGAAAACATCCAGCGGAGGGCAACAAAAGTGATTAGGGGACTGGAACACATAACTTATGAGGAGAGGCTGAGGGAACTGGGATTGTTTATTCTGCAGAAGAGAAGAATGAGGGAGGTTTGATAGCTCCTTTCAACTGCCTGAAAGGGGATTCCAAAGAGGATGGCTCTAGACTGTTCTCAGTGGTAGCAGATGACAAAACAAGGAGTAATGGTCTCAAGTTGCAGTGGGGGAAGTTTAGGCTGGATATTAGGAAAAACTTTTTCACTAGGAGGGTGGTGAAACACTGGAACGTGTTACCTAGGGAGGTGATGGAATCTCCTTCCTTTGATGTTTTTATGGTCAGGCTTGAGAAAGCCCTGGCTGGGATGATTTAGATGGGGGTTGGTCCTGCTTTGAGCAGGTGGTTGGACTAGATGACCTCCTAAGGTCCCTTCCAACCCTGATATTCTATGATTCTAGGGCGACTGTGATGGGTTTGGTCACAGAGACCTCCTTGGGACTGTCACTTGATGTGCTGAATTTACCTCTGAGTCCATTTTCCCTGCCAGCCTGGGACTCCAGAACCCTGCCTTGTTGAGCCAGACATGCTAGCCTGCTGCAACACAGACCCAGGTCTGGTCCATGCCCACAAAGCTACAGACCTAACTGAAAAGAGTTCAGCAGTCCACCTGTCTCCAGCACCCAGACACCCAGTTCCCAGTGGGGTCCAAACCCCAGATAAATCTGTTTTACTCTGTATAAAGCTTATACAGGGTAAACTCATAAATTGTCCACCATCTCTAACACTGATAGAGAGATATGCACAGCTGTTTGCTCCCCCTGGTATTAATCACCTACTCTGGGTTTATCAATAAACAAAAGTGATTTTATTAAGTATAAAAAGTAGGATTTAAGTGGTTCCAAGTAATAACAGACAGAACAAAGTAAGTTACCAAGCAAAATCAAACAAAACATGCAAGTCTAAGACTAATACATTAAGAAACTGATTACAGATAAATCTCACCCTCGGAGATGTTCCAATAAGCTTCTTTCACAGACTAGACTCCTTCCTAGTCTGGTCCCAATCCTTTCAATGGTACAGTCCTTGTTAGTTTCAGCAGGTATCTTCAGTGAAAAGCTGGGCTTTCTCCGCCTTTGTCCTGATCTACTCCCTCTTATATCTTTGGCACAAGGTGGGAATCCTTTGTCTCTCTGGGTTCCCACCCCTCCTTCTAAATGTAAAAGCACCAGGTTTAAGATGGATTCCAGTATCAGGTGACATGTTCACATGTCCTGTGAGACCCCCTCCATTCTTCCAGGGCTGGCCCACACCTCTACAGGAAGGCTTGCAGGAAAATATACCATTTACAACCAAAAAGAGAGGGAGTACTTGTGGCACCTTAGAGACTAACACATTTATTTGAGCATAAGCTTTCGTGAGCTACAGCTCACTTCGTCGGATGCATGTAGCTCATGAAAGCTTATGCTCAAATAAATTTGTTAGTTTCTACGGTGCCACAAGTACTCCTTTTCTTTTTGTGGATACAGACTAACACGGCTGTGTCATAAATATAAAGGGAAGGGTAAACCCCTTTGAAATCCCTCCTGGCCAGGGGAAAGCTCCTCTCACCTGTAAAGGGTTAAGAAGCTAAAGGTAAACTCGCTGGCACCTGACCAAAATGACCAATGAGGAGACAAGGTACTTTCAAAAGCTGGGAGGAGGGAGAGAAACAAAGGGTCTGTGTGTCTGTCTATAGTCTGTCTTTGTCGGGGATAGACCAGGAATGGAGTCTTAGAACTTTTAGTAAGTAATCTAGCTAGGTACGTGTTAGATTATGATTTCTTTAAATGGCTGAGAAAAGAACTGTGCTGAATAGAATAACTATTTCTGTCTGTTTATCTTTTTTGTAACTTAAGGTTTTGCCTAGAGGGGTTTTCTCTATGTTTTTGAATCTAATTACCCTGTAAGGTATCTACCATCCTGATTTTACAGGGGGGATTTCTTTATTTCTATTTACTTCTATTTTTATTAAAAGTCTTCTTGTAAGAAAACTGAATGCTTTTTCATTGTTCTCAGATCCAAGGGTTTGGGTCTGTGGTCACCTATGCAAATTGGTGAGGCTTTTTATCCAACATTTCCCAGGGAAGGGGGGGTGCAAGTGTTGGGAGGATTGTTCATTGTTCTTAAGATCCAAGGGTCTGGGTCTGTAGTCACCTAGGCAAATTGGTGAGGCTTTTTACCAAACCTTGTCCAGGAAGTGGGGTGCAAGGTTTTGGGAAGTATTTTGGGGGGAAAGACGCGTCCAAACAGCTCTTCCCCAGTAACCAGTTTTAGTTTGGTGGTGGTAGTGGCCAATCCAAGGACAAAGGGTGGAATATTTTGTACCTTGGGGAAGTTTTGACCTAAGCTGATAAAGATAAGCTTAGGAGGTTTTTCATGCAGGTCCCCACATCTGTACCTTAGAGTTCAGAGTGGGGGAGGAACCTTGACAGGCTGCTACTCTGAAACCTGTAATTTACAACCAATTGTCCTAATCAAGGTGAGCCATCAAGATTCTAAACCACCATTAATGGCCCACACTTTGAATATTACAATAGGACCTCAGCGTTATACTACCTATTCCTAGTTTTAGATACAAGAATGATACATTCATACAAATAGGATGAGAACACACAGTAGATTATAAGCTTTGTAACGATACCTTACAAGAGTCCTTTTGCACAAAGCATATTCCAGTTACATTATATTCACACTTATAAACATATTTTTATAAAGCATATGGAGTGCAATGTCACAGTGACTACTTGCTTAATAATGAAAGAAAAGCTTTCCCAAGAGGAACTATTCCAAGGGTGACTCTGATTATGCAATTTTGTCATTCTGGAACATTTCTAATTCCCTTGAACCTTTTCCCTCAAGGCAAGTCAACAAAATGAAGCTGACCTATGTTACATCGACTTACAGCCATCACAGTAACTAAACTGCTTTTGCATGTCCATATTATATTCGTTGTGTCGGTCGTGCACGTCCTCACCAGGAGAGCTTTCACCAATTTTAGCTGTTAGCGTGGGGCATTGTGGGACAACTTCTGAAAGGCAGCAATGGTCGATGTAAGTAATGCAATGTCTACACTGACACTGCATTGACCTAATTACATTGATTTAAGCACTACACCTCTCGGGGACGTGGAGTTAAGTCGGTGTAGTGGGCGAGTTACATGGGTGGGAGCTGCATTTTACTTTAGACACTTGTAAGCTGCCTTACATCAACTTTATAGTGTAGACCAGGGCTCAGAGTTTTCAGACTAAGCTGCCCAGATTTAGCTTTCCTTTTAAAAATGCTTTCTTAGCATTCTTATGTCGTACAAAAATCTGATGGGGGACAGAAGGGTGGCCAGGCTCAAATGAGCTGTGTCCATACAAATCAATGGCTTGTGCATTAATCACCTTCTTGGCCAGCAACTTAGCAACTTGTCACCTACTGTCCATGTGGCTAACTTGCTCCTGCAGGCTTAACATATACACCATTGCAATTCCCTATTACAGAGCTAGGTGCTGCTTTCTTCCCTGGGTAGGTAAACTGCAGGAAGGAGAACAAATCCACGTGACTACAGCATCCCAAGACTTTTCAGAGGTTGACAGCTGTCAGTGTGATTGGCAATACAGCCCTCTCTTTGCTTCATTTTGGACCAGATTTTCAGAAGCACAGAGCACATATTCTGGCCATTTGATTTAGATGCATAAATGGGAGCTGCTGGGTGATGAGGGTGAAAATCTGGCCCCTTGAGACTGAGACCCAGAAAATCTTAGTCTAGGAATCAAAACAGCTCCACTACACACGACTGTTGGCAGCGTGTAGGGTATGTGTGGCTACATACCCTACAGACAGTGAAAAGCCTGCACTGCAGGCCAACACTGCAGCGTGTAATAACACGTCAGTGAAAGGTTCTGGCAGGGGGAGACAGCGAGAAAAAGCTTCCACAGGTCCTGCTACCAGAGTCTTTCACTGCTGGGGGGAAGGCTCTGGCATCACAGAGCTGGCGGAGCCTTTCCCCACTGCCTCCTACCTGCCGGAGTGTTTCCCTGTGGCAAGCTGCAGGGGGGAGAGAGTGGGGGAAAAGCTTCAGCAGCAAACCCTGCTACAGCCTTTCTCTGCTGCTGCAGCCTGTGGCAGGGAAAGGCTCCACTGCGGGAAGCCGCCCAAGCCTTTCCCTACTGCCAGAACCTTTTTCCTCTGCGGGGAGTCTTTTCCTGTAGAGGGGAAAGGCTCCATCAGCGGGAAGGCAGCAGGACATGACACAGCTAAAAATAGCAGTGCAGACGCGGAGGCATGGTTAGGGTGAGTAGAGGGTCATGTAGGGTATAGAATCATAGGACTGGAAGGGACCTTGAAATGTCATCTAGTCCAGTCCCCTACACTCATGGCAGGACTAATTATTATTTAGACCATCCCTGACAGGTGTTTGTCTAACCTGCTCTTAAAAATCTCCAATGATGGAGATTCCACAACCTCCCTAGGCAATTTATTCCAGTGCTTAACCACCCTGACTGTTAGGAAGTTTTTCCTAATGGCCAATCTAAACCGTCCATTGCTTCTTGTCCTATTCTCAGAGGTTAAGGAGAACAATTTTTCTCTCTCTTCCTTGTAACCTTTTATGTAGTTGAAAACTGTTATCATGTCCCCTCTCAGTCTTCTCTTCACCATACTAAACAAATCCAAGTTTTTCAATCTTCCCCCATAGGTCATGTTTTCTAGACCTTTAATAATTTTTGTTGGTCTTCTCTAGACTTTCTCCAATTTGTCCACATCTTTCCAATACTCCAGTTGAGGCCTAATTAGCAGAGTTGCGCGGAAGAATTACTTCTCGTGTTTTGCGTACAACACTTCTGCTAATACATCCCAGAATGATGAACATACCCACACCCTTCAGGTGTGTCTTTACTCACCTAAGGTGTGCCTCACCAGCTGGGGCACTACGCAGGTATGTACTCTACACACATCCAAAAGAAGCATGTGGTGTAGATATACTATGTTCCCAGCTGTTATTTAATCTTCACACTTTCCCTACCACAGATCCTATCCTCGGATAATAATAACTCAAATATTAAAGAGATCAGAGCCGTTTATAGTTGTGCAATGAAATTAGGAATAAAGATGGGCTGAAACTGTAACCCCAGATCCAAGATCCTCCCCCAAGTAAGACATTTGGGACAAGATTCAGCTCATACACATTTGTAAGTAGCAGGGTTTCCTTTTCAATACATATTATTGAAAATACAAATATTTCCTTTTCAATACATGGCTATGACTAAATGAAAAGACAGCTCACACGCCACCAGATGCTTGCATTTTGTAATGAATGACCAAATTGGTAGTGTAACATTCAGATGACATTTTGATCCACTGGTTTACAAATACATCATTTTTCTTTTATTTCTGTTTATTCATTCCAAGGATGCTTTGTTCACTTTTTCCTTTTTATTTTTCCTAGCCTCCTCAGTCTGAGTTTCCCTTTTCTCCAAAATGTTACCAATCTTCTATTTCTCTTCCTTTTTCATTTTCCTTCTTGAGTTTCCATTTCATCATTTTATTTAATCTTCCAATCTGTGTGTTTCCTTCCTTAGAACAATGCGGTTGTTGGACATTAGTGATATTCAAAAATGCCATTTGTCTCCCTCCTATTATTAGCTTTTTTCTCTCTCTCCTTTTTTTTTCCTATCCCAATCACTATCCAAAGTTTTCCCTTTGGTGGGCAGGGGAAAGCTGCACTAAGAATCTGCAGATCCCAGCCCTGGCTGAGTAAGAGAGGAAGGATGGCACTGTGGTTAGGGCATTAGCCAATGGCCAGGGAAACTCATTCAATTCCCTGCTTTATCGCAGACTTCCTGTGTAACCTTGGCTTCAGACCTCTGCGTGCCTTAGTTCCCTGTCTGCCCTTCCTTATAGGGTGTTGTAAGGATAAATTCATTAAAAATGTCAGGGTGTTTACATAGAGTGACAGAAGCCGTATAAGTACTTTAGAGAACATCTAACTACAGGGAAAAGGGTCATATGAAAATTAACGCAGAGTGTAGAAGTACGTTTACGCTGCAGTAAAAGAGCCATGGCTGACTTGTGCTTGCAGGGCTCAGGCTTTGGGGTTAAAAATTGTAGGGTCGACGTTCTGGCCTGGGCTCTAAAACCCTGCGTTCGGGGTGGTCTCAGACCCTGGCTCCAGCCTGAGTCCGAAAGTCTACACTGAATTTTCAGCCTAGCAGCATAAGTCTCATAAACTGAAGTCAATTGAGCTGGGCTCTGAGACTCAGTGCTGCAGATTTTTTATTGCAGTGTAGATGTACCCTTAGTTACTAATAGGGCGATGATGTTTGCTTCTGTTCAGTGGCTTGTGTTAGGCCTCAGTGCTACATATGTACATTCAGGGGGAAAACCCCAATGCTGGCAACTCCAAACATGGGGGGTGTCTAACTTATTGAGAAACACGAGGCACTTTAATAGTTTTGGGTTGTCAATATCCCCTTCAAAACTTTCCTGAGTTAATATTTTAAAAGTTTCTTTTTGACAAGCTGCTGTTTTGAGAAGACAAAGTGATGATGGCTGCCCCGAGACATGATTGATGAGAGAGCTTGGAAGGAGATGTCAGAAAGTAGGCAGTTCTAAAAGTTGATATGTGATTTAGCTTGAATGTAGAAAAGCGCCTGGAACAAGCTTTTTAAAAGCATATTAATAGGCAAAAGTGGATCGAAATAGAATGTTAAGGCAGTACTGGCATATGAGAAAAGCTAAGAGAAGAGTAATCCTTTGTGCAGCCCCTCTCATCCAAGGATCTCAAATAACCCTACAGCCATCTGTAAATTAATCATTACAGCACCCCACTGGGATAGGTACTGATTTAAGGGGGCAGCACCCACAACATCTCAGTAGGGTAAATATTGGGTTAAGGGGGGCATCACTCCAGGGGAATGGGCACCTAGCTATGGGGCAGCTCGTGGGGTGGGCACTAAGTTACGACAGCAACAGCACATATTGCTCAGAAGAAATGACTGTTCACCCCAAGAATTCAAAAATCAGATGATTGTGCCCCACAAGCAAAGAGAGCTGCATTCTTTCTGCTCCACCCCACAGACATCCAGAGGAGCAATGGACTTTACTGCAGCCTTCCTACATTCCTCACAACACCCTTGCCACTTCTCCATCACTAAGGGTATGTCTACACTACAGAATAAGGTCGAATTTATAGAAGTCGGTTTTTTAGAAATCGGTTTTATATATTCGAGTGTGTGTGTCCCCACAGAAAATGCTCTAAGTGCATTAAGTGCATTAACTCGGCGGAGCGCTTCCACAGTACCGAGGCTAGAGTCGACTTCTGGAGCATTGCACTGTGGATAGCTATCCCACAGTTCCCGCAGTCTCCGCTGCCCATTGGAATTCTGGGTTGAGATCCCAATGCCTGATGGGGCTAAAACATTGTCGCGGGTGGTTCTGGGTACATATCGTCAGGCCCCCGTTCCCTCCCTCCCTCCGTGAAAGCAAGGGCAGACAATCGTTTTGTGCCTTTTTTCCTGAGTTACCTGTGCAGACGCCATACCACGGCAAGCATGGAGCCCGCTCAGGTAACCGTCACCCTATGTCTCCTGGGTGCTGGCAGATGCGGTACGGCTTTGCTACACAGTAGCAGCAACCCCTTGCCTTGTGGCAGCAGACGATACAGTACGACTGGTAGCCGTCATCGTCATGTCCGAGGTGCTCCTGGCCACGTCGGCTGGGAGCGCCTGGACAGACATGGGCGCAGGGACTTAATTTAGAGTGACTTGACCAGGTCATTCTCTTTAGTCCTGCAGTCAGTCCTATTGAACCATCTTATGGTGAGCGGGCAGGCGATACGGATTGCTAGCAGTCGTACTGTACCATCTTCTGCCGGGCAGGCAAGAGATGAGGATGGCTAGCAGTCCTTCTGCACCGTCTGCTGCCAGCCAGAGATGTAAAAGATAGATGGAGTGGATCAAAACAAGAAATAGACCAGATTTGTTCTGTATTCATTTGCTTCTCCCCCTCCCCCGTCTAGGGGACTCATTCTTCTAGTTCACACTGCAGTCACTCACAGAGAAGGTGCAGCGAGGTAAATCTAGCCATGTATCAATCAGAGGCCAGGCTAACCTTCTTGTTCCAATAAGAACGATAACTTAGGTGCACCATTTCTTATTGGAACCCTCCATGAAGTCCTGCCTGAAATACTCCTTGATGTAAAGACACCCCCTTTGTTGATTTTAGCTCCCTGAAGCCAACCCTGTAAGCCGTGTCGTCAGTCGCCCCTCCCTCCGTCAGAGAAATGGCAGACAATCGTTCCGCGCCTTTTTTCTGTGCGGACGCCATACCAAGGCAAGCATGGAGGCCGCTCAGCTCACTTTGCCAATTAGGAGCACATTAAACACCACACGCATTATCCAGCAGTATATGCAGCACCGGAACTTGGCAAAGCGATACCGGGCGAGGAGGCGACGTCAGCGCGGTCACGTGAGTGATCAGGACATGGACACAGATTTCTCTGAAAGCATGGGCCCTGCCAATGCATGCATCATGGTGCTAATGGGGCAGGTTCATGCTGTGGAACGCCGATTCTGGGCTCGGGAAACAAGCACAGACTGGTGGGACCGCATAGTGTTGCAGGTCTGGGACGATTCCCAGTGGCTGCGAAACTTTCGCATGCGTAAGGGCACTTCCATGGAACTTTGTGACTTGCTTTCCCCTGCCCTGAGGCGCATGAATACCAAGATGAGAGCAGCCCTCACAGTTGAGAAGCGAGTGGCGATAGCCCTGTGGAAGCTTGCAACGCCAGACAGCTACCGGTCAGTTGGGAATCAATTTGGAGTGGGCAAATCTACTGTGGGGGCTGCTGTGATGCAAGTAGCCCACGCAATCAAAGATCTGCTGATATCAAGGGTAGTGACCCTGGGAAATGTGCAGGTCATAGTGGATGGCTTTGCTGCAATGGGATTCCCTAACTGTGGTGGGACCATAGACGGAACCCATATCCCTATCTTGGCACCGGAGCACCAAGCTGCCGAGTACATAAACCGCAAGGGGTACTTTTCGATAGTGCTGCAAGCTCTGGTGGATCACAAGGGACGTTTCACCAACATCAACGTGGGATGGCCGGGAAAGGTACATGACGCTCGCATCTTCAGGAACTCTGGTCTGTTTCAAAAGCTGCAGGAAGGGACTTTATTCCCAGACCAGAAAATAACTGTTGGGGATGTTGAAATGCCTATATGTATCCTTGGGGACCCAGCCTACCCCTTAATGCCATGGCTCATGAAGCCGTACACAGGCAGCCTGGACAGTAGTCAGGAGCTGTTCAACTGCAGTCTGAGCAAGTGCAGAATGGTGGTAAAATGTGCATTTGGACGTTTAAAGGCGCGCTGGCGCAGTTTACTGACTCGCTTAGACCTCAGCGAAACCAATATTCCCACTGTTATTACTGCTTGCTGTGTGCTCCACAATATCTGTGAGAGTAAGGGGGAGACGTTTATGGCAGGGTGGGAGGTTGAGGCAAATCGCCTGGCTGCTGGTTACGCACAGCCAGACACCAGGGTGGTTAGAAGAGCACAGGAGGGCGCGGTATGCATCAGAGAAGCTTTGAAAACCAGTTTCATGACTGGCCAGGCTACGGTGTGAAAGTTCTGTTTGTTTCTCCTTGATGAAACCCCCCGCCCCTTGGTTCACTCTACTTCCCTGTAAGCTAACCACCCGCCCCTCCTCCCTTCAATCACCGCTTGCAGAGGCAATAAAGTCATTGTTGCTTCACATTCATGCATTCTTTATTCATTCATCACACAAATAGGGGGATGACTACCAAGGTAGCCCAGGAGGGGTGGTGAAGGAGGGAAGGAAAATGCCACACAGCACTTTAAGCACAGCACTTTAAAAGTTTACAACTTTAAAATTTATTGAATGACAGCCTTCTTTTTTATGGGCAATCCTCTGTGGTGGAGTGGCTGGTTGGCCGGAGGCCCCCCCACCGCGTTCTTGGGCGTCTGGGTGTGGAGGCTATGGAACTTGGGGAGGAGGGCGGTTGGTTACAGAGGGGCTGCAGTGGCAGTCTGTGCTCCAGCTGCCTTTGCTGCAGCTCAACCGTACACTGGAGCATACTGGTTTGGTCCTCCAGCAGCCTCAGCATTGAATCCTGCCTCCTCTCATCACGCTGCCGCCACATTTGAGCTTCAGCCTTCTCTTCAGCCCGCCACTTACTCTCTTCAGCCCGCCACCTCTCCTCCCGGTCATTTTGTGCTTTCCTGCACTCTGACATTATTTGCCTCCACGCATTCGTCTGTGCTCTGTCAGCGTGGGAGGACAGCATGAGCTCGGAGAACATTTCATCTCGAGTGCGTTTTTTTTTTCTTTCTAAGCTTCACTAGCCTCTGGGAAGGAGAAGATCCTGTGATCATTGAAACACATGCAGCTGGTGGAGAAAAAAAAAGGGACAGCGGTATTTAAAAAGACACATTTTATAAAACAGTGGCTACACTCTTTCAGGGTAAACCTTGCTGTTAACATTACATACATAGCACATGTGCTTTCGTTTCAAGGTTGCATTTTGCCTCCCCCCACCGCGTGGCTACCCCCTCAACCTTCCCCCCTCCCTGTGGCTAACAGCGGGGAACTTTTCTGTTTAGCCACAGGCAAACAGCCCAGCAGGAATGGGCTCCTCTGAGTGTCCCCTGAAGAAAAGCACTCTATTTCAACCAGGTGACCATGAATTATATCTCACTCTCCTGAGGATAACACAGAGAGATAAAGAACGGATGTTGTTTGAACGCCAGCAAACATACACTGCAATGCTTTGTTCTACAGTGATTCCCGAGTACGTGTTACTGGCCTGGAGTGGTAAAGTGTCCTACCATGAAGGACGCAATAAGGCTGCCCTCCCCAGAAACCTTTTGCAAAGGCTTTAGGAGTACATCTAGGAGAACCGCGAATGCCAGGGCAAAGTAATCCTTTCACATGCTTGCTTTTAAACCATGTATAGTATTTTAAAAGGTACACTCACCAGAGGTTCCTTCTCCACCTGCTGGGTCCAGGAGGCAGCCTTGGGTGGGTTCGGGGGGTACTGGCTCCAGGTCCAGGGTGAGAAACAGTTCCTGGCTGTCGGGAAAACCAGTTTCTCAGCTTGCTTGCTGTGAGCTATCTACAACCTCCTCATCATCATCTTCTTCTTCGTCCCCAAAACCTGCTTCCGTATTGCCTCCATCTCCATTGAAGGAGTCAAACAACACGGCTGGGGTAGTGGTGGCTGAACCCCCTAAAATGGCATGCAGCTCATCATAGAAGCGGCATGTTTGGGGCTCTGACCCGGAGCAGCCGTTCGCCTCTCTGGTTTTCTGGTAGGCTTGCCTCAGCTCCTTCAGTTTCACGCGGCACTGCTTTGGGTCCCTGTTATGGCCTCTGTCCTTCATGCCCTGGGAGATTTTGACAAAGGTTTTGGCATTTCGAAAACTGGAACGGAGTTCTGATAGCACGGATTCCTCTCCCCAAACAGCGATCAGATCCCGTACCTCCCGTTCAGTCCATGCTGCAGCTCTTTTGCGATTCTGGGACTCCATCATGGTCACCTCTGCTGATGAGCTCTGCATGGTCACCTGCAGCTTGCCACGCTGGCCAAACAGGAAATGAGATTTAAAAGTTCGCGGTTCTTTTCCTGTCTACCTGGCCAGTGCATCTGAGTTGAGAGTGCTGTCCAGAGAGGTCACAATGGAACACTCTGGGATAGCTCCCGGAGGCCAATACCATCGAATTGTGTCCACAGTACCCCAAATTTGATCCAGCAAGGTCGATTTAAGCGCTAATCCACTTGTCAGGGGTGGAGTAAGGAAATCGATTTTAAGAGCCCTTTAAGTCGAAATGAAGGGCTTCATCGTGTGGACGGGTGCAGGTTTACATCGATTTAACGCTGCTAAATTCGACCTAAAGTCCTAGTGTAGACCAGGGCTAAGGTGCCACAAGTACTCCTTTTCTCTTTGCGAATACAGACTAACACGGCTGTTACTCTGAAACCTGACTTTATAGCCAGTGATGCAGCTAAGCAGGGGTGAGTAGAGACAGCTGTATTTTACAAGGAATAGAGCTGGGCACACAGACCAGCCCCCTCTTCTAGGGCAGAGTGTTTATTTTTTCCCATAGGCCCATGGGAGGGGCCAAAATTAGCACTCTGTGGGGTCGCCACATACATTTCGCAGACCTGCTTCTTGAAGAAAGGGGTGCTGGATGTGTTGATTCTTAATAGAACAACTTCCACAATCAGCAGGTGGCGCTGAGCTGAGGCTGAGAGAAGCCCTCAAATCCTTAAAGTGATAACTAGGGAGAACTTGGGGGTTCCTGAGCAAAGGTGCTAGGGCTTATGGTGAATATCTCCAGCTCATTGTTAAAGTACTCTGACCTACACATTGTCTATTGTGTATGATACTAATATTGAGGTCTTTGGAGCTGGCTGACAGTAGGAGGGGTGTTTTATCCCTGCTGTATTACTGAGGTGGGGTAGGATTAGGGGAGCCAGTGATCTGTTACCAGTGCTTCCTCAAGCTGGGAGGTAGCCACAGGAGGCCCTCGCTGAAGACTTGAGATTTTGTGAACTGAAGCTTCAGGATCAATGTGAGTATTTCGCACAGCGCTCACAGCTGAGAACAAAACCCATGAGCCTTGGCTCCCCGTTCTCTGCTGGTGCCATTAGACAACATTCCCTTTCTTCAAATGATGATACTGGAGCTGTTTTGAATTTACAGCAGTGTGAATGAGATAACTGTTGTGTGCAGCTAGATTCACTGGTGACCTGCTTTTATGGGAGTTAACATAGTCCTTTGCATTTGACTGCAAGTTTCTACAGCTGCAAAATGGAAATAATGACTCACAGTTACAGGCTTTTGTCTGAGCTGATGAAAAATGATGTGGAATAATATTATGACTCCAAAATGAAGTAAGGTTTCTATTGAGAGCCAGCATGGTTTATTAGGTTTTGCTCAGAGAAAGACCTCCTAAATTCTCATCCTAGCTTTATCACATCCCCTATTTTCCCATGTGCCTATTTCATGGTAAACCAGGTGTAGCTTGCCTTCCCAGGTGAAGGGAATGGTCACATGGTGAGAGCATGTGATTCAGAACCAGGCCTGCTGATATAAGGGGCAATTTGAGCTTAGTGGGGGCAGAGTCTCAAAAGCTGCTGTATGCAAGGAGGTACTCCTAGACAGAGGGCCTGGGGCATGCAGGAGCCCGGTAGATCGGCTGGAGGGAGGGCTATAAGCAGGCAGCAGTCATGGTAAAGGGCTGGAAAGATGTTATAACCTAAAGGGAGGGCTATGTGGATGTTGAAGCCCATTACAAACTGAAAGGAGAGAGCTGGTAACAAACTGCTTCCAGTAGTGAAGCAGTTCTATGAAAGTGCCAGCTGAGGTGGCTTGTTTGATGTATGATAAACTGAGGCAGTGGCAGGTCTGATGCTGGCTTCGATATGACTCTGATATGATATACAATAGCACTGTAACAGGTTTCAGAGTAACAGCCGTGTTAGTCTGTATTCGCAAAAAGAAAAGGAGTACTTGTGGCACCTTAGAGACTAACCAATTTATTTGAGCATAAGCTTTCGTGAGCTACAGCTAGTCTCTAAGGTGCCACAAGTACTCCTTTTCTAATAGCACTGTATTTGCCTATTTCATATAGCAGTCTGGAAACTAATAAATTAACATGGAATGCTTTAACAATGTAGACAGAGGGCCTTATTTTCACGGCCAGACGCCATATATGTAAGTGTAATCTTGCTGAATATGGTTGCAGATATTAGTAGTTTGATTACAGCTTATGTTACAACAGTGCTAAGAAGCATTGTCCATGAACAAAGGCCCATTGTGCTAGGTGCTGTACATGCAGCTAGTGCCTTTCCCAAAGAGCACACAGTAGACAACAGTGAGACGTGAGGAAACAGCGTCATGGCTCAGTGCTGCTTTTTCATCAGCCATATGCTCAAGGAGACTAACATGCACCCCCACAAAGAGGTCTAGCAATAGGCACAAAGATAGAATGCCTCCCATTGCTCCTGCTGGGGTTCTGCAACTCCAGAATGTCCTTCGCTCTGGGCTGTGGCAAAATGACACAATCAAGCCCTTTCTTTGTATGTTAAGTCTTTTCATAGTATTTTTAAACAATCCTCTCTCTCTTTGTGTTTAAACTAAAAGAGAAATGATAACAGCAGATGGAGCAGAACTTAGGAAGTTAGGTGTTAAAGAATATTCAAAGATGGTAATAGACTGCTCTATTACAAACCTCAGTGTGCAGTAGCTACATGAACATGACTATTGACTTCCGAGAGTTAGTGGTGAGGGAGTTACATCATCAGGCCCCATACAAATCAATATCTGGAACCTGTTTCCCATATGATTAGAGTATACTGAAATGGAAAGCTCTTTGGGGCAGGGACAGTTTTTTTGCACCATGCCTAGGGAATGGGTCCTGGTCTATTACTTAGGCGATGAGATGTGCTATTGGAATACAGATAATATCCTAGGTACCAATCCTGATCCCACTGAAGTAAAGGAGGAGTTATGCTTTAGTGTTTCAGGCCCCTTGCACCTGACCCATCACAAGTCACCATCAAGGAACAGACTTTGGAGACAGTTGAGCACTTCTGCTATCTCTGTAGCCAACTTTCTCAAAATGCAAAAATCGACAATGAGATCCAGCACAGGATCCAGTGCACAAGTGCTTCTTTTGGGAAACTTCTCCAACACATTTTCACGGGACTGTGACCTACAGAAGGACACCAAGATCCAGATCTGTAACACAACTGTTATTCCTTTACGTTTGTGAAACCCGGATGACCTATGAATAGCTCAAGAGTCTGAAGAGATACCACCAATGATGCCTCTGGAAGATCCTTCGCATCAAGTGGTAAGATTGCTGCACTAATGCCAGCATCCTCACTGAAGCAAATGTCACCAGCACTGAAGCAATGATCCTCATGCACCAACTCCACTGGGCTGGACATTGTGTGTGGATGTCATACTTCCCAAAACAAGCCCTCAGCCCAGCCATGGTCAGAGATCCTGTGGTGGTCAGAGGGAACACTATAAAGATACACTGAAAGCTTATCTCAAGAAAACTGATGTGGATACCACAAGCTGGGAGGAGCAAGCCACCAACCAGCCCCAATGGCACCATATCCTCCATCAGGCAGTGGCCTGCTTCAAGGAGAAGCACCTTGCCCTCAAAGCTGAAAAGAGAGAGAGAGAAGGAAGTAAAAAGAAAGAACTTTCTCTCAGCAGGTGGCTGACCCTCCAGGAAATGTCTGTACCTACTGTGGGCAGATCTGTGGTTCCAGAATGAGATTCCTAAATCATCTCAGGGCCCATATGCAAATCTGTGGTAAACAGGCCACAGCAGCTCATCTACAGCCCTATTCTGACTTCCATGAGCCTTGGTTACTACTTGCTGGATGACCCCAACACATTCCCAGTTCTGAATTTTCCCCAAACCATGTGCTTTGCAATATCCAGTCCTCTCCTGGGCAGTTCAGAGAAATAATATGGTTTGTTTGTTCCTCTAAAGAAACAAAACAAAACACAACACAGATAATTAAATGTAACTGGGGTAACTACATCCTTCCCTTTAAACACAGGACTTAGTTGGTTTATGGTAAAAATGAAATAAATTTATTAACAAATTATATATAGAATGAAATGAGTTCAAGTATAAGGAATAAAAGATAGAAAGTTACAAGCCAAACAAAACAAAATATGCTTATGCTCTTATAATACAGTAATATTGTTTTCAATCAGCTGAATATCACTTGAAGTTCAGCCCCCCTGTCTTTTTAGCCCAGTAAACCTTTTAAGTTATTCTTCTGAAAAATAAAACCCAGAGCAAGCTGCTTTCTCCTGCTGGGTGTAGATGCCATGCTGTGTTCTCCCACACATGCTAGTGTGAGGTTTGTCTCAACCAGTTGGGAGCTTGATGGGTCTGTTTACTGCTTATATGTAACCTGAGGTAAACACACATTCATTTTTTTGGGATAGACCAGTTTAACAATGCCCTGACATCACTAAAATATGATCAAACCAGGTATAATTCCAGTACATGTCTATAATTCTTAATACCCACCTCATACATACATGGTGCAAGATTATTAATCATCAGTGAGTTATTCATTTTCAAATGATATCTCACAAGGCATATTTTGTACAAAGATTATTACAATAGTGTACAGATTGTGAATACTGGGGTGCTTAGTGTCACACCTAGAAATCAACAATCCAGCTAAACCAGATGAATGATTTTCCAAGGGAAGAGATTCTCCATGAACTCACTCATCTTTGTAGGAGAAGGAAGGGGTGTGCAGACAGTATTCTCCCACATGTAACAGTTCCTCTTTCTGGGGAAACAAACCATCCTGTGTTTTAGTTTTCTTAATGACGGCATCTTGTGGTTGGCTGGTGTGTGAAAGCAGATTATAGTTGCTGCAAAGGAAGGAGATCACAAAATACAATTGAAAAATATTTAAACCATGTCCATGGGCTGATTTTTGCTATGTCACTTGAGCACTTGCATGGAATGACTTTTGGATAGTTGGGGCAGCTCGAGGAGGAGGACTAACAGCAAAGTTCCTGTAACACTATACAAAGATGTTACAGAAATCAAGGAGAGGTTTCAATAATTTAGGTGGAAGGGAGTCAAAGGTGTTATCATAACCCCATCACTGTCCAACATTAAACTGTGCCAAACAAGGTTTGTGTTTTGGTATAAACAGACCTCAGCCTGTGTAGTACCATGGCAAACACACCATTACAAATCCTTTTAACCTTCTATTAAAGATGTAGGAAAAACAGTGAAAGCATTTGAAATGGTAAAGTATTAAGCTTTTTATTTTAGCAACATCCCTTGTTTCCTTTCCCATTAGCTGGGTCCAGATTTTAGAAGGAAAGCTCCCCTTTTGTGACAGTCTCTTAGATAGTAATAACTGTCTATTTTTGGAGGGGGGGGAGAGTTAATTAAGATGAGCTGGAGCTGTCACTGTTCCTGTTGTTAAAGTCTGATCCTGTTTCCCAAGAAGACAACGCAAGACAGACACACAAGGGGAGATAAAAGAAAAACAAAGATGAAAATGCAGCCTCTGACTCTGGTTTGACTTTCACTTGCATCCTTACTGCTGGAGAAAAAACAGCCACTGCATCTGTGACTCTGAGGCCTGGCAAACTTGTACCAGCATTGAACTTTTTAGAGCATTGCTTCTAGCTGCCCGTCTGGTCACAGGTGTACAGCAGAATATACAGTCTTGGCTGGCTAAACCAGACTCTTATTAGACAAATGGAAAGAGGAGAAAGAAGAAATAAGACAGGGAAGGAAATGAATGCAAGGGGAGACAAAGTCTCACATCCCAGGTGGTATTTGGGATTTAGCTGAAGCGAGTGTAGGTGGTGATGGCCTCTGGGTCCCTCTTTCTGATCAGGACATCTCTCAGGATTAGAGCAAAGCAGGCCTATAGTCTCAACAGATGGTGGACTCGCAGTCATGATGGTGAAGCTCACTCCATTAGCCAGTCCCCTCCACCCCGCATTCTCCGTATTTTGTCCATTAGATAGGCCTAGTTTGCGGTGTACCAATTTTGTTTAATTGATTTCCAGTTTTCTTATTTACCAAGCATGCTCTTAACACAGTCTGAGGTTATATCAGGAGGCCTTTTGTTTAAGACTTAACTTAGTTTTTCTGTTTCACTTTTGCACCTTCTCCCATCAACATTTGTTGTTGTGACATAATATGAATGCACACTCCCTCCTTACAGCTGAGGTCGTAACTAATGTAAACTTGTAGGCCAAGTTCTCACAAGAAGGTCAAGTAGTTGGGGTGCTAGACTGGAACACGAGACATTGGCTTCCGTTCCTTGCGCCACCACAGATTTTCTATGTGGCTGAGGGCAAGTTGTTTAGGCTCAGAACGTCAAAGGTATGTAGGCATCTATCTCCTATTGACTTCAATGGTAGTTAAGAGCTTAAATATCTTTGGGGATCTGGGTCTCGGTGCCTCGGTTCCTCATCTGTACAACGGGGATAATAGCACTGCCCTAGCTCACAGGGCGTTGTGAGGATACATACACGAAAGAGTGTGAGGTGCTCGGATAATCTGGTGAGGGGGGCCAGGAAGTACCTGAAATAGATTGCAGTTTATTATTGTTTGTATTACAGTAGCATGTGGAAGTCCCACCCATAACAGGGACTCTATTGCGTGATACTGTACAAGCAAATCAGGCACATAGTAAGAGACAGTCGCTGCCCTCAAGAGCTTATAATGTAAGTCGATAAGGAAATAGTATTATCCCACCATTTTACAGGTGGAGAACTGAGGCTCAGAAGGAGAAAGTGAACAGACTTAGGACACATCTGTGGAAAAAGCAGGAACTGAACCCATTTTTTTCCTGAGTCCCACTTAAGTGCCAAAACTACAAGATCATCCTTCCTGAAGATAAAGCAGTGATTCATTTGACCTCTGAATTGCAAACTAATCCAGTTTGGGTTTTTTCATTAGGGACACATTTTTTAATTAAAATCTCTCTTCCTGCCACTTTCTGTTTTCATTAAGGACAATAGAAATCAGTTTGTTCTTTGTTAGTGGACAAAGAAGTGACTTTTTCCTAAATTGCTCTTGGACTCAGATTAGAGGTACATACATACGATAAAAGAGAGCTACTGCTATACTGTCAGCTTTCTTCTGGTTCCTGGATTTGCTCTCTGTGTAATGATGATAGGAACTCTGGAGTAGGAACCAAAGTTACTCATAATGTTGTATGGGGGCAATTATTGTATAGTGAGACCTATAAGCAGAAGCACATTGCTAAAGCACTTGGAACCTGCCAGGCAAGCCAGCAATATGTGTATGTACAGTTCTCAACAACATGTTAAGTAAAGTGTTTACTGTTACATAGAGTCTTCAGTACCTGGCAACAGTTTTTACTTTTCGATTTGTTCTCACATGATGAAAGAAAAGGGTAGAACAGACCTGAAAAAACAAAGGACCAACTAAAACCTCCAGGAAAGTTTGTGTCTGAAGGAAATGCAGCAGAAAAACTGGAGAAAGTGGAAGCAAGGACTTGAGCTGTTCAGCGACCAATGGGAGCTGTGGGAGCAGTGCCTGTGGGTTCAAGGGCAGCGCGCGGAGCCTACCTGGCCACCAGTGCGTCTAGGGGCTGCAGGGACCTGGCAGCCACTTCCTGGGAGCCATGGTAAGCGCTGCTGGAACCCCACACCCCAAACCCTGTGCCCCAGCCCCGAGTCCCCTTCCACACCCAACTTACTGTCTGGAGCCCCAACACCCCAACCCCCTGCCCCAGCCCCCTCCCACACCCCAAACCCCTCATCCCCAACCCACCCCAGAGCCCATACCTTCAGCCGGAGCCCTCACCCTCCCCTGGCATGCCATCCCCCTGCCCCAGCCCGGAGTCCCCTCCTACACCCCAATCCCCTCATCCCCAGCCCCACCCCAGAGCCCACACCCCCTCCCGCACCCTCATCCCCGGCCCCACCCCAGAGCCTACACCCCCAGCTGGAGTCCTCACCCTCCCCACCCCAACCCCCTGCTCTAGCCCTCTCCCGAACCCCTTCTCCCCAGTTCCACCCCAGAGCCCGCACCCCCAACCAGAGCCCTCACCTCCCTCCCACACCCCAACCCCCTGCTCCAACCCAGTGAAAGTGAGTGAGGGTGGGGAATGACAGAGGGAGTGGGGATGGAGTGAGTATGGGTGGGGCCTTGGAGAAGGGGCGGGGAAGGGTGGGGCCTCAGGGAAGGGGCGGGGCAGGGGTGGTCAGTTTTGTGAGGTTAGAAAGTTAGGAACCCTAGTGAAGGAGCAAGAGAGGAATGAAACACTTTTCAATTTGATGTAGCAGGTAAAGGAAAAATACAGGTGTTAAAGAATAAGTGTGAGGCAGACTGTGCTCTGCAAAGGCACGTGTCATATGACAGCCGCAAATATTTCACTGCAAACCATATAGATGGAGACCAACGTGTGACTGATTTAAAACTGGCAGCACAATCTTGTGAATTTGGAGAACTGTGTGAATCACTCATTGTGTATGGCATTGCAGCAATCTGAGTGCGAGCTAGGTTGTTGAGGGAGACTAATATAACTCTTGAACATGTTGTGGACATATCATGCAGATGAAATGACTTGAAAACAATGAAAAGGGCTGGATAAACCGGAAAAACATGCACACATACTGCAACGTAAGCATGCCATTCATTAGTAAGCACCCAGGCATGCAGTCACAAGCCATGCCGGGCTTAAACTTGTCACAGTCTGTAAATTTAGTGCAAAAAGTCAATATGCTAAAGGAAGAATCAGAAGGTGACTGGGATATATTTAAAGAATACACAGATGTATTTGAAGGTTTAGGATGTGTAGCATAAAGATGAACTCATAAATTTCATCTGTAATTCATACACTCAAAGTTCCAGAGACATTAAGGGATAAAGTAGAAAAAGAATTGCTCCACGTGGAATAGCTTCAAGTAATACCAAAAGTGGAAGAACCTACAAAATGGGTCAATTCTATAGTAGTTGTAGACAAACCAGGTCAAGAGGAAATAAAGAATATGCTTGGATCCAAGAAATATAAATAAAGCCATAAGAAAGGAACGATTTCAATTATGTACAGTAGAGGAAATCACCAGCAAGTTAGTTGAAGCAGTCTAAGCTGTTTTAGATGCCAGTAGTGGATTTTTAGCAAATACAGATGAATGTAAAGTTCTAGACTCTGTATATTCGACACACCATTTGGCAATGGCAGGTACAGGTTCACCAGAATTCCTTTTGTCATCTGTTCAGCTCCTGAAGCGTACCAATGAGTGATCCTAACAGACAATTAAAGGTCTGGAGGGTGTTGAATATTATATAGATGATATACTGGTATGGGGAAATACCAGATGAGAAGCTCAAGAGTTCTACAGTGAAAGGAACCTGGAACTGCACAAGAGCAAATGCAAATAGGCTGTGACAGAGAAAACATTTGGGGCACCGCTTGACAGAGGAAGTTCTAAAAACTTGACAAGTTAAACATTGCTGCAATAACTGAAATGGCCACACTGACCTGCAAAGCTGGATTGCAAAGTTTTCTTGGAATTATTACTTACCTTGGGAAAGTAACCACACTTGTCAACAATAACAACTCCTTTAAGCCAACTGTTGGGAAAAGATGTTAAGTTCTCTGCGATGACAAAGCATCTGAACACTTGAAATAATTGCTTACAAGAGCACCTGTGCTGAAGTACTTTAAAGTCAAAGAACCAGTTACTGTGTCTGTGGATGCAAGTGCTACGGCTTAGGGACTGTACTGCTGCAGAACGGGGCTCCTGATGCTTATTTCTCTAAAGCTCTGACAGCTACACAACAGAGCTATGCCCAAGTAGAGAAAGAAATGTTTGCAATAGTAATTTGGCTGTACTCAATTTTCATCTGTTTATCTATGGGGAAAAAATAGCCGTGGAAACAGACTGCAAGGCTTTTGAGGCCATTTTCAGAAAACCTTTGTCCAGTACTCCACTGAGAATTCAAAGGTGGTTGATAATGCTCCAGAAATATCAACTGGAAGTCTGAGACAGACCGGGGAAAGAATTAGCTATAGCTGATGGTTTATCCGGAGCATACATGTTGCATGGTGAAGGATTAAATTCAGAGGAAACTGAAGTAGCCATCATGAGATTTATTGCTTATTTGCCTATTTCAGAACAGAAACTGCAGGAATGTCAGGCAGCTAATGCAAATGATGTTGGCCTGCAAACCTCAAGACAAACTATTTTGAAAGGATGGCCAGATGAGTCCTGAAGTACCAGAGGGATATAGAGAGGAACTACATGTACAAGATGGACTTGTCTGTAAAAGTGACATACTCCTGGAAAGTCTCACAAAAGAGATCTTGGCTGTTATTCATAATGGTCTTCTGGAAGAAGAGCTATGTAGATCTCAAGGTGCTGTGTATTGGCCAGGCATGTTTAGTCAAATTGAGGACATGGTATAGTCTTGCAACACGTCAAATCTTCAGAAAGAAAAATCAAAAGGAACCAATGCTACCACATGCAACCTTATACTGGTTGATACGGAGACTAATTATTCAAGACCTTTAAGTATTCAGATTAGAGTTATGGATACTAAATTAAGTTAATACTGTTAAGTAAAAAAGTTAAAATTTTAGTTAAATTATATGTAGAGTGTGTGTGTGCACTCACGCATGTGCGTGTGCATGTTACATAAAAGGAATGTAATGATAGTGGGAACTCTGGAGTAGGAACCAAAGTTACCCATAGCGTAAATGTAGTGAGCCTTATCAGCGGAAGCTTATTGCTAGGGCGGTTGCAGGCGAGCCAGCAAAACGTAAGAGCATACTGTTACTTAAAAGGTCTCTAGTATCTCCAGAAGAGCAAGTTTGCAACAGCTGTTATTCTGTCCTTCCAGGAAGTTTAGGGTCATCAGTAAAATGAAGAACTGAGAAAGAGACAAGTCAACCCTGAAGTCAATAGGCTTGCATTGGGGTTTAAGGGTGCTCAGCACCTCACTGATTTTGGCCTTCCGTTAAGCAAACATCAGTAACTAATACGAAAATGTTAACACATTTTCACACATAACACATAACAAAGAATGATAATTCTTTTGTTCCCAAGCCCGCGGGTCACTCAGCCACACTCTTCATATTAGTGCAGAATGCTAGTGACCAGAAAGTGTTTCCCCAAGTAGTCTTACTACAGCTGTTAAACTAGCTAGCGTCACTGATGCGTTGTTTCAACAAATTCTTCACCTCATCAGCATTACTAGTATGCCATAGCACTCAGTTTGGAAAATCCCCTCTGAAAGCAAAAGAA
This sequence comes from Eretmochelys imbricata, assembly GCF_965152235.1. Classification (NCBI taxonomy): domain Eukaryota; kingdom Metazoa; phylum Chordata; order Testudines; family Cheloniidae; genus Eretmochelys; species Eretmochelys imbricata. Next base: position 42,625,666 of record NC_135580.1, read on the forward strand.
CCATTCCTTTTTCTAGTGCTCTTGCAAAAAAAAAAAAAAAAAAAAGAACTTGCAAGAGGCGGGGACTGCTGTTGGTTTAGCAAGAGCTCAAAAATATTTTCTCTGTTGGACAAGCAGCAGTGTGTTTAATTTGGCAAATGGTTCTATAAATAGCATCTCCATCCGCCCCCATGGAAATTTTCAAAGGGGAACAACAAGTAAGAAGTGGTATGAGAGAAAGAAGGAAGTGGCACAAAAATAAGTAGAAATAAAATTGCATTGACTCTACACAGAATGCTGTCAAGTGCATGAAGTAAATAAACGGAACAAATAGAAATACCTTTGATTTCTAGCCACTCCAGATGCAGCCATCTTGGCTGGTTCTGGTAACAATAATAGGTTAAAAACTGCAGATAGGAATGTGACTTGAAGATCGTTTCCCTCCAACGCAATGGTTGTCAAGCTCTATTGAGTAAACCACTTCTAAAGATAGAGATCTTCTCTTTCCCTTATCTCATATCCCCTGCCTGCTTCCCAAAGGCAAATGAAAATACTTGTTCATATGAAAATATTAGGGTAATGAGGAGACAAAATGGAAATAAGATCCCTTTAATCCAGTGGATGATGCTGTGTGATAAGGTTCCCTCCCCCACTATCATTTTATATCGAAGCTGACTATTTCCTCTCCAGTTTATCAATAAAAACATCTCTCACTTCCTGTGGCTTGCACTGTTCTAATCTTCTGGATCACTTTGCAGTTTGGTTCCTCTCTCTTGTGTATTTTCTGTCCTTCCAACATGAGCGTCTAGCAAGTTCAAGACTCACCGACACGGCACTTCCTGCTGGTCATCTTGGGAATTGGCTCGATTCCAGCCCAGAGCACCCTCTGCAGCCTGGTGGCTCACCTGCCACTGGCCCCGTGTCCCTCCCCGACCCCGGTGCCCCTTTACCTCGGGGTTCTGCCCCAGCAGTAGCCCCACTCTCTCTGGGTCTCCCCTCACAGGGGAACCCCCAACCCTCTAAACCCACCTTGCTTCAGTGGCTACTGCCAGTCATCATCTAGCTCCCGCTCACTGGAGCAGACTGCAGTCTGTAGTGGCCACTCATCGTTGGCAAGAGGTTAGATGACCGGTAAGACTGTAGGTATGGCTTTGCTTTGTCCAGTTGTTCCATTGCTCCAGATATATCAAGGTCAACACCTTGGGAGTCTCTTGCTTACAACATTTATTTCAAACAGTATGTCATGCCAGAGCATTAAGCCACACAGCAATGTGAAGTTATGTATGTTTCTGGTGATTCCATTTCCCTCTGCCACTGTTCTCCCATGAACAGTTCCTGTCATAGCATTATCCTCCATAATGGCAACTATGGCATCATCTATCTTCCCAATTTGGTGTTTGATAGGCTTTATCGCTTCCACTTGACTTTCCCATCGTGTGGCACTCAGTGGTTTCAGTGTCAGAGAGGATGTTCCCAGATGTTGCTTCAAAATTTGCCATCGATGAGTTGATGCAGAGAAAAATATATAGATGCTTTGAATTACATTAAAAAATTCAGCAGCCTCACTAGAAGCTGTTGCTGCATCACTGACCACCAAGTTCAATGAACGAGAACTGCCTGGGACAAATAAAAGCTTGAGGATTTAACTCTTGGATTCGTGTCTGCACTCCTCTGTTCTTTCCTCTCATGTTGGCACCATTATCGTAGCCCTGACCTCTCGTGTCAGCTATCGCAATTCCCGTATCTTCCAGCTTTTTAAAAAGCACATTTGTCATACCAGCTCCTGTAGTATCATCAATGTCAATACATTCTAGAAAATGCTCTGACAGTCACCATTGCAGGGACATTTTCACTAGGTTCTGTTGTTGTTACAAAATGCACCATTAAAGTCATTTGTTCAGTATGGCTAATGTCAGGTGTGCAGTCCAGAATAACAGAGTAATATCTTGCTGACTTCAGATCTGCCACAATCTTCTGTTTGACTTTTGTTGCAAGTAACTGTATGATCTCATTTTGAATTGTTTTTCCAAGGTAGCAGTGTGTGTACATTTCTTGGGTGGTGACTTTTCTTAGATGCTCCTGGAGTACAGCATCAAACTCAGCCATCAGCTCCACAATTTTAAGGACGTTTCCAGTGCTTGGCACATACTGCTGATCTGAAGGGCCACGCAGTGCTAGGTTTTGGGTAGTAAGCATTCTCACAATGGCAATGAGCCTTTTCAGAACATTTTGCCAATAAAGAGACTCTGATGCAATCTTCTCTTGATGCTGATCATCTATGGTGGCCTTGAACCTTAGTCTCACCTTAAGTTCTTTCCACCTATGGAATGCTCTCTGGTGATTTGCTGCCTTCTCATGGCATGCCAGATTTCTAGCCAGATTTTTCCAGTCCTTTGTTCCTGTAGAACCCATTGTGGCTGGAACATTAGACTGGAAGAGTTTGCAACAAAAACAGGAAGCAGCATTCTGGGTTTTTGAGTACATAAGTCATGGCCTCTCCACTTTGTCACCATTGGGGATTTCGTGCCAGTAATGTGTTGGATGGAAACTTCTATTTTCATTGTCTTTGAGGAACATGAAGTTTTTCACTTGCTGTGGCCCATGCAGTACAAGGAAGTCCCTCAGGCTACTGCTCAAGTGGGTCCACAGTCCTGGATCATCTCGACCTAAGGAACTAAACTCAGCAGCAGCTGTTTCTTGCGCCTCCACCACACTCTTCTCTGAGCTACACTTTTCTTCAGGAATGTGCATGGCTACAGCCATTTGAGATGGCGATATGGATGCGGCAGTAGCTGCCAGGTCACCTGCACTCTGACTAACTGGAAGGTCATGCATCTCCTCACCACTCACATCCTCATTGGGGCCGGAAGGCTCACCGTGAACATTTGTGTCCATGTATCTCAGGAGAGCTCCGTCCTGCTTAGATAGAAAAGCTTCCTTTGCTTGCTTTCTTTTTCCGAATGCTACCCCAGAGGGGCGTTTTCTTCTTTCACTCATGACTGCTGTTCTTTGCCAGCTATTTTGGGTCTCAACACTCAATTGAAGGGGACAAATGAGCAGGCTGGTAGCAGGGCCTGAGTGAGGGAAGATATCAGCGTCTTAAGGGCCTAGCTGGCTCCTACTACTTCAGTTGACTGCCTGTTCTCCTCAAGTGGGTCCAGGGAAGCAGCAGGAAACAGGTTGGCTTAACTACACCGCTTGGGTCCAGGGAAGCAGCAGGAAACAGGTTGGCTTAACTACACCGCTTGGGGAGTGAGGATTTTTCACACCGCAAAGTGACATAGTTAAGTCAATCTATTTTTCTAGTGTAGACCAAGCCTAAGGCTGACAGGAAGACTTGACACAGTCATGCTGGGTGCAGAGAAATGCTTGGGTATTTATCACTCCAAATGGTCAGAAAAACGTTGACATTCTAGGACAGAGTCTTATCCAAGGCTTATTGAAGTCAATGGACTTTGGATCAGACCCAGAATCCAGAACTGAACTATAACTAGAAGGAAGTGTTATTGCTTGAAGGCAAGCTGACACTTCACTGTTATGGCAGAATTAGCTCTGGGGGCCACCAATAGTCCATGAACCAAAGTGTGGGAACCTGAGCTTTAAATATCAGTATTGTATCTGTCCAAATTAGACCAAAAGATTGTGTGGGAGGGGGAAGGTCATAGTCCATGACCTTGTATAAATTATAAATAAGTTAAAAATGCACTAACATATTTTCATTTAAAAATGAAACATTTAAACCCTTTCCTCATTTTATCTGTCAAGCCCTGAGTTGTTCCTGATTCTTTGACCCTTCTGCAAATATTGCTGATGCTGCAAGAACCGAAAACAGCACAGAAAAAGATGGTGCTTTGCATATATTGGGAATGCCGTTAGCTCATTCAAGATACGGAGAGTCCTGGATTCAGCTCCATCAGGTAAGTAAAAGAGGAAGCTACTTTCAGATGTTATAAAATTCAGCTGTAATATTTTATTAGTGATCTGAGCTGCTGTTCCAAAAAAAACCCCAACTTTACAGTGCACCTTTTGAGAAGTCAACTGAGATATAAAAATTTCAATCTCTAACTAAAGGGGAAAGTGCCCAAACTCTTTTCCCAGTGACTCCATGCAGTTCTGTTAATGCAATGACTAAAATTCAGTACTTAGTTATTCCCATGTAACCCTACTGAAATCAATGGGACTGGCAAAGATATGTGTGACAGGGGAGTCTGGTGTAAGTGTCTGATTCAATGCCCATTAAAGTCAGCAGTGGTGCTTCCATTGACTTCTCTGGGCTTTAGATCAGGCCCTAAGGGTATGTCTATACTGCAGTTAAACACCCATGGCTGGTCTGTATCAGCTGACTTGGGCTCACGAAGCTCAGTCTATAGGGCATTTTAATTGTGATATAGGCACCTGGAAGGGGGAAGGATCCCAGAGCTTGGGTTCCCACCCGAGCTTGAACGTCTAGACCACAGTTAAACGGCCCCATAGCCTGAGCCCCGTGAGCCTAAGTCAGCTGACAATGACCAGCTGCAGGTATTTAATTGCATTGTAGACATTCCTTCAGTGGCCAATGCCCAGAGCCTGAAAGAGATCAGCCTTGAGGCAAGCAAATAATAAATGAGATTAACAGACCTGAGGTTACTTAAAAGAATTTGGGATAATCTTGTATCATATAGGAAAGGCCATCAAAAATACAATTGCCATGCATCAGCGTTATTGAGACATTTTTCTTAAGTATCAAAGAATCTTACCCTCCGAGGGTTAGACACTAAACAAATGTTTTTGGGTTTTTTGCCTGATTTTAACCAATTCTCTTGTCTTCCATTTTATTACGTCTTCCTAGTTGGCACCTCTAGTCATCAGTCATTGTCTCTCTGCCATGGACTGAATAACCTAATTATATCCCTTTCTCACTGGCATCTGAGGACCTTTATGACAAGAAGAAAAAATAACCTGTAGTTTTGCTCCAGCATGATGGATAGCTGTGTAAATCCACCAATTTATGCAGATCATAAAATATAGGCATTTTTTTCAGCTGTAAATTTAATTGATGCTCAGTTTAAACAACTTTGACTATATTTAAGAGATGTCTTTTTTTGAAAGTCATGAGAGAAATGTGGCAAATGATGTGTCCGCTGGAGTCCTGCAGATGAATGCTGGCTGACGTTTTTAGGTCTTTAGCTGAATGCAGTTTAATAGGAGGTGTGCTTAAATATAATGTAGTGTTTAGTTACAGATTCTGTTCATTAATTAGGCAAAACTTGGTCTTCAGTGCTCTCCCACAGCTCCAGTTTTGAGTAGAGTAATCACAACATGAGTATCTTAAAATGTACGTCTGTTGAGGATAGTCACTGCAAAAACAATGATTTCTGGATCACATTTGCTCAGTCCACAGGTATAAAGATTACTTTTTCCAGTTGTAATTGCTGTAGACTTGAACCTTGGTTCTGAAAGTCAAGCTGCGGTCTTCCTGGCTTATGCACCATCATAATTTATCAATGATAAAGGGCTTGTGGTCCAAATCCTGCCCTCAGTTACACTTGCATAGAACCACAGCATCGACCTTATGATCTCTCTGTTCGCATACCTGTTCGCAGTCATGTTATATTTCAATTCCTTGTCACAGAGTCTTTCGGGGAGGGAATCCTTCAGTTTTCTCAGTGCTCCCATGGTCTTTTCTCCCCCCATTTCTGCCTTTCTAGAAGCTGGAAGATAGGTATCATCAAGAGAGAAAAAGCTATCTTAACACTTGTTGGAAGTCAATACAGGGTTTTTTGGTTTTGTTTTTTTTTAAGATGCGATACTGAGAAAGATATCCTAAGACTAAATATGTCAAATCTGTGTTTCTAATAGGGTCAGATTGTGGGTCCCTGCACAGAAATACAGAGTTCTTCTAACTCATCCTGATATAAGGTTCCGGTACCAGAGATGCAGAGATATTGTGCTGACTCGCCCTGGCACCAAACAGGTGGTTCCAGTTAGCTAAAACCGAGATTTGCGTTTCTCTCTGTGACTGTGAAAATTAGGTGTAAGGAAAAAGAGTCTGTTTGTTGTTTAACAGTCAAACAAAGGTCAGAAATGGGATAAGTTTGGATCCTTTGTTTAGTGTGTACATTGTGGTAGGAGCATGGTTGGAATGCTACCTATTTACAGGCACCTAGTTAGCACCCTAATTTTCAAACTGAACTGAGAACCTGCAACTCCTATTGATTTCATTTTAATCAATGGGAGTTGTGTGTGCTCAGTATTTGAAAATCAAGCCACATAAGTAGGTGCTTATATATACATATGTGTACTTAACTTTAGGCACCTACATTTTGAAAAAAATTGGCTTAAGTGACTTGCTTAAACCATGCAGTGAGTCAGTTGCAGAGCCAATTTATATGGATTCTCATCAGTGCCATTTGTGAGGGTGGTGATTCTTTGCAGTGGGGCTACCTTTTCATTTGGAATCAGGTCTCCATTTTAATCAAAGAGAAGACAAAATTACCTACAAGTGCTTTACATTACTCTATTGATTATTTTTTTTATCTGAGCCCCTTTTTATTGGTCTCCATTGGGGAGTTTTCAGATTTTCAGCATATTTAACTCTTGTTTTTGTCTTCTAAACTTGAAGGCTACTTCATTGGATTGCAGATTGTAGACAGCTGGGGAACATGTCACTCAAAAGGAAGTTGGGTGTTTTGAAGAAGGTAGGCTGGACTGCAGGTCACTGTACTGGGTTTACCAAGCCCAGTATAAAATGTTCCCTACATGTGGAATTGGTCAAAACAATGAAAGGTGAGAGGAGCGAATGATGCATGCAGACTCACTGTGTGAATATTGTTGATTCAGGTTACAGCATTGAAAGGCTTCTGGAAATTGGTGGACTTTGAATATTAATTTACTAATTTACGTTCTGGGTATTGTTTCTGACTATGCCAAAAAGCCACCAGTCCCTAGCTTACCCCAACCCATATCGCTGTGCCTGATTATCCTCCCTCTGTTTTTATACCTCCATTGACACCAGTACAGCTCCTTCTTATTTATTTTGGAGTGAGAGGAGAGTTGGGCTTTGGGGATGTCTACAGAGAAGAAACTGAACCCGTGGCAGTGAGTCTCAGAGATCAGGTCTACAGATGAGGCCTTGTGCTATGGCACTAAAAAAAAAAATCACTCTAGATATTTCTGCTTGAGCTCAGAGATCCACGCCCCTTGCTGGCTTTCAGAGCTGAAGACCCAGCCTGAGAGGAAACGTCTACAGTGCTCTTTTTAGCACCAAAGCAGAGCTGGGCTTTTAGACTCATTGCTGCAGATTGAGGCTTTATTTTTGTGGTGTGGCCATAACTTTTGACTGTCTGGTTCCTTTAAATGAGATTTAAGCTCTTAAGGCTCAGATGAACAAAGCTATTTAGTCTCAATGGAAGTTAGAAGACTAAATACCTCTGTGGATCTGGGTATAAATACCTAAATCACTTTAAAAAAAAATATTGAGGCTCCAACTCGGGCACTTTTGCAAATGTTACCATTAGCCTAATAAAGACACAGAAGCTTTTCATATCAACCTGCAGATAAGCACCACCCTGATCTTTCACTGATACTCTTTTGCAGTGTAAACATCTCCAAGTTATCTTAAGCAGCTACAAAAATGTTTTCAGGGCAGGCTTTTCGACACATTTTCTGTTTGACATCCCACTGAACTCTTACATCTAGCCTTCTGCCCTGCATAAACCTCATTCACAGGCTATGCCTGCCCTAAGAGCTAGGGGGTGTGATTACCCCCTCCCGGGCTCACATACACATACGCATGCTGGCTTTCCTCAAGCTAACCTGGGTATAAATAGCAATGTAGCCACAGCAGCAACGGTAGCGGCAGCAGAGCCATGGCTCAACTGGGCCGAGTACAATATGTATTTGGCACAGCTGAGCTGTGTCTCCGCTGCTGCTGCCCATCCCTTTGGGGGGAGGGATAGCTCAGTGGTTTGAGCTTTGGCCTGCTAAACCCAGGGTTGTGAGTTCAATCCTTGAGGGGGCCGTTTAGGGATCTGGGGCAAAAATTGGGGATTGGTCCTGCTTTGAGCAGGGGGTTGGACTAGATGAACCTCCTGAGGTCCCTTCCAGCCCTGAGATTCTATGATCCTGTCATGGCTACATTGCAATTTATACTTGTGCTAGCTTGATGAGAACTAGCACATGTCTTGGTACTGGAGCAGAGAACGATCACACTGCTAGCTCATAGCGTAGGCTTAGCTGTACTTGCAACAAAAAAACAGGAAGCCCCCACCTAAGAAAGCTAATAACAGTTACTCTACAGGTCTACCCCCACGTGGTAGGTAGGTTCTGTGACTTCAGCCTGCGCATCCTTAGAGAAACCTAATGTTGCTGATACCTTTTTCAGTTCTCTGTTGTCACTGGGGAATTTTGCATCCCAGCCACTTACTTTTGTAATTACGTATTTTATAAAAAGGGCACTTAGTGGCTGTGGGTACTGAGCTCCTCTGTTAGTTCACAGGATGAATGTAGTGCAGGATGTGACAATGCAAATTTTCCTCTTCCTCCTACTAATAATATGCCTGAACCTTGCTTTGGAGGGAGCTCCTCTGATGAGAGTGTTGTTCAGTACATTGCCCATTCAAATCCTTGGTCTTTCTGGTGAGACTACCAGAGACTGTTTGCGTGGTGAACGCAGGGAGTGGGATAAGAGTTGTTTCAGAAGCAGATAAAGGCTATCAGCTCACTTTACTCAGGGTACTAAGTAGCTTCCACATGGAAACAGTCACAGTTTCAGGATTAATTGCACCTTTGAACCCTTGTGATTTTCCTTGAGGGCACTCTCGTAAGGTTTCTGGCTCCCAGCCATTACCTCTCTCGGGCGGAGACCTCCACCTCTCTCCTTCCAGACTAGTGTTTTAAGCTTAACACCTCCCCAACACTCTGATTGCAATGCAACCCTTGTCGTTAACCTCTCTCCAGAGGCTCTAACAGTGTACACCACTCACTAACCTTCCTTCACAAAACACACTGGATTCGTTCCTAAAATAAAAGCACCACAGAGAAAACATCTAAAAACAAAAAAGTTCCTATGCACATGCTAAAAATTTAAGAGGTCACCCCTCAGTCTTATGAGGCTCTAGTAGGCCAAAGCCTTTCCAATCCTTCTATGAGGGTGTGGCTGTTAGACAGGAGGTCCTGGTCACTTGCTGGATCAAAAAGAAAGCCTGAGTCAGTGTTAACCCAGATTTTTATCCCAGAGACCTTTTTTTGGTCTGGTCTGTGGATAAGCCGGTTTGAACTAGTATAGGTGAGCTTCTCCAGATGTTGGTACCTCTCTGGAGATGTTACAACCTGCATGACTTGCTGTAATCACCTCTCACAGTTTTTGGTTCCTGGAGATGTTTGTGGTAACCCTCCCTGCTCGAGTTCCAATCCTTAGCGCAGAGTGAGACATAAACTGAATATAATATGGTCCCCACAGATATTACAGGGCATTGCAATAACTGTCACGACTTTCTCTCTTTGTGAAGCTCAGCCACATTTGAAATGGCCACCTACAGGTGAAAATATCTGATTAACAAATTCTCAGGTCAGCTAGTTTTCTCCTAAGCTCATGCTGCTAAGCACAATGTAGTGTTGAGTCTTGGTGATAAGACTGTCTTTTGATTTTGTCCAAATGCCATTGGTGAATTTAGCTTGATATGTTGTGAATGTAAAATGAAGTCAAGATAAGAACTCTCACTCTCTGAGCCCAGATGGTTTCAGGGGAAAAAAATCCTTCCCAGGGCTACAGATAATGGTAGGAGTCAGGCTATTAACCTCTAGACCTTCTAGGTCATGATCAGGGCCTCATGTACACTGCAATTTCTCAGCACCAATATGATCAAGTCACTCCACTTATTTACAATTTCTCCTCTCTTTGCCCCCTTCTTGTGGGGTTGGAACATAAGCTACTCTCATGCTTTTTGGGGTGAAACACCCTCATTCCATACACCTGACTAGTTCTGCTGGCTGGTGTGTAGATGTTGGAATGAATCCAAGTTTCCATTCACTCTGTGTCCCTTCTTGGTCTCTGTTTTGCAGGGGTGGAGCAGGCCCTCATTCTCCTGTCATACTGCAGTGTCCTATGTGGTGCTGCAGGGAGAGGGGTCCATGTAGAATCAGGTAACAAACCTGTAATGAATAGTGTTCAGCGAGCTAGTCATCTAGTGAAGAGAATTAGTCATTGTATAAATTATCTGTTAACATTCCCCAAATATTATAATCAATGACCAGTATTCATCATAGTAACTTTGGCACATATTCTCCCACCATTACTCATGCTGAGAAGTACTTTACTCTGCAAGCAGTTGCATCAGTTTCAATGGTACCATTGCGATGGTAAGATGCTCTTGAAGAAAAGCACTACTCACAGCGAAGAACGATGGGAGACTTTGGCCATTTGTGAATATTTCCAAGGACTTGACTTCTCAACATTGACAATTGACTAGGGTCATGATGGATCTTTCTGAAGGGTGTAAGAAGTGGTTATGCTGCCTCTAAACTAACTCCTCTTTTGTTCAACACTCGCTCTCATGAATATTCTTTGATGTCAGAGAGTAGTGGTACAGAACAAGTGGATTCACCTTAGGCTAATGCCCTCTTCAAACTGCTGTTCCTTCAAAGTACAAATAACAAAAGACTGAAAGGCAAGTTTATTCTTGGGGCAAGCACAACAACAGTCTAAGTCAATAGCAACAAGAGGACTATACACATGTTACAGAAGCAAGTACAATTCAGGAAAACTGCTTCAAAATACTCTTTAATAAAGACCATAGAATACTGGTCCTTATTTAGGCTTGCTCTATGAATTATTACCAGGACACTCACAATCCCTCAGTCTCCCATGAGGTAGCCCCTACAAGATATTCACCTGCATAGGCAAATCCCCAGTGACTGTCCATTTCTTCTCCGCTAAAAGGATTCCAGCCTTTTCAAAGGGTGTTCATGGAGTCCAAGGTTCTTTTTCACTCCCCTTCCATTACCCAATGAGTTAGGCCCAGATCTTGCACTCAGTGAAGCCAATGGTAAAAGTCTGAGGGGGCAGGATGGGATCGTTAGAGCATGCTTTCTCCTAAACTCAGTTAAATTATCTCTGATCATCTGAAGTGAGCCTGATGCATTTGGCATAAGGAAATAAGACACCTGCATCTTGTTTCCTCCGGTCAGGTCATCTTTCCAGGTCAGATGCAGACATATAGAGCCCTATGTGCTCTATGATATATCGTTATTTACATAATTTTTTGAATACTATGACTTGGTGCTACTTGGTGGGCCCTATATGCCGATGGAAAAAGTTCTCTATCCTACTATCATGGCAAAACTCACTGCTGTTTTGCTGCCTGCAGTGATTCAGCCAGTTAAGCACATGTCTGTTTGCAGTTTATCACGTAAATAACAAACCACTCAGGTCAGCTCAGGCTTCCATACAAGAAGATCCAACTCTCATTTTCCCCAGATGATGAAAGCAACAACCCACAATATGCTTCATTGCTAAAGATACAGTCAAGGGATGTAGAGTGCCATTTAATGGAGGGGGGAAGGGGTAAATCTGAATGGTGCTGGGACCCCATGAGCCATGTTTCAATGCCACTCACTCATATGTGGCCCAGTTGCATGGGCTGCATTTCCTGCCCACCACAAATAGCAAGACCCAGGGGATGGCTGTTTCAAACCTGAGTGGCACTGTGACCTTGAGCTTAATAGTGGTCAGGCCAGGGCTTGTGTGGCCACCCCCTATCTCTGTAGCATATGGCTTCAGGGATTTCTCTTTCAACCTTGGGATGCTTGTGTTCGTGTACAAAAATATGTGTGCAGTTGTGCAATTATCACATTTGTGAATGCAGATCACAATTAGACAAGCATTTAACTAGCTATTTTTGCATGTAAATTCCAATCTGAATGTGCAGTAATTGTGTATCCTGGGCTTCTTAGGGCTTGAAAATCCAATCTTCAATATCCCCATCAAGAAACTCTCACCCATTCATTCAAGATTAATATGAGCAGATTTGATAGTTAGGACCAATTGTCCTGCTTTTTCATGTTGCCTTCCCTGGGGAAAGTAAAGCAGTGAGCTAGGTCACATACATATTACCTAAATTTTATATTACCCAGTGGCATATGGATAGATGAGACTTGGCTGTGATTAGACATCGACTTCACAGATTTTGTCTTTGGTAACATGGACGATGCCTCCTGAAATTCCTGGCTTACAAAGTAATAACAAATGGCGTCTAAGCAGCAGTTAGTGTTTGCTATGATTGAGGCCACGTGCAAGAATACATTACCTTTGTATATTACTGGGCAGCTGGTGCTGGTGGAATCCAGTATAAACCGAACAATGTGCCCAATGTTAACAGGTAAGAAACATATAATGAACACAGCCATGTTTGTAGAAACAATGTAGATCGCTTTCTGGATTTGTTTTTCCTCATGTGGATTTGTTTTCTTCTTTCTCACAAGCTTCTTAATGATTTGAATTGAACAGAAGCTCAAGATGATTAATGGTATAAAAAATCCCCAAATAGTAAAGGCTAATGTCACTTTGGACGGCTCTGTGGAAGACTTTTCAAAGCAAATCCCAGAGTTTTTTTGCTCTTCCAATTCTACAGCTAAGCAAACAGAACTTATCGTTAGTAGCCACAGAAATCCACTGGTGACAGCTGCCTTGAAGGGGGACCTCAAAGTCATTGATTTTAGGGGATACATTATTGCAATGTATCGATCAACAGCTGTGATGGTGATAATATAGATGCTTACATGCCGGTTTATAAAATATGAGGCTTCTAAAGCCAAGCACTTGTTATCTCGGGGCTGCATCTGGTTGTGGGAAAATGCTTTGAAGGGCAAAGTGAAGAGCAAACAACAGTCGGCAATCATTAAGTTGATCATGTACACTCTGGTTTCTGTCCATTTAGGCAGTTTACAGCAAAACACCCAGAAAGCCAGAGCATTAAATAGGATTCCAAAAAGGAAAACTGGGATGTATACTATCAGCTGTATGAGATGAAAAGTTTGGGGCACTTGGATGCTGCTGTTGCTGTTGTTGCAGTTCATTTCTGGGTTTGTTCTGATGCACAGTTACTGGAAAAGAAGATTTTAAGTCAGAGAGATGACATAGAGCAAAATCATGATGATTTATGAATTTATTTAGTGGTGCTGGTGCTTTGGAGACCTAAAATGAAGTTGAAGTTAGAGTTTACAATCTAAAAACTAGTCATTCTCCTAACGTATGAACTTAAATCTCAAACACTCCAGGAAGGATTGTGTGGAAGGTCTGTTTGCTGCTTCTCCCCAGGCTCTCTCTCATAGTCATCTTCTTCTTAATTAGTAAGTTCCTTGCTTATTTGGTGGAGGAACCGAGAGGGTCCACTCAGGGTTCTTTGCTGCTAAGCTCTGTATCTACATGGAATGATAATATAGACTTTTTTGCCTTCTCTTTCATGCAGTAGGACTTGCCCGAATCATCGAATTCAGTCTCTGCCTCAGAAACAGCACAGCAATCTGCCAAATAACAAGCACTTAGAGGATTCTGGTGGGTCTGTCAGTCAATGGTATGTGGAGCTGGACTCCCCCGTGTCACTCTGCACCCACTCCTGAAGAAATACAGCTCTATGGAGGCTCTCAAAGCAGAGTTTTCCTAGGGAATAGAGTTCCCCCTGCTAAATGGGCAGTGACTCTACCCACAACTTCTATGGATCTCCTAGGATCTCCAGGGGCCAGGACACTCCTGGCGGAGGACTGTTTTAAATCCTCCACTCCAAATACAGTCCTTAGGCAGCCATTGGAGCCACAGGGCTAGAGAAGCCCAATCTGTCTTTGGTCCCAGAGAACTCCTTTACAGGAGTGTTCCCAAAAAGGGGGGGGGCATGCAAAACTTACGTAGTGCTTGATTCCCCATAAGATTGGGTGGGCCCTAGGGAGAGGAGATGTGTGATGCCCTACCCCAGTTGCACTTAGAGCGCAGAAAGAAATAAGCCCAGATCAAAATGAAAGGCAGACAAAGAAAAAACTGAACTGACCCCCAGACCAACCCACCAAATGAGTGAAAACCGAACAAGCACAGCAGCTAGTTTGAATGCTGCCTAGTCATTGTACAGGATCCAGAAAACTTCCAGCGTGAGCAGGCTCAAGTCTGCTTTCAATCAGTTTCCCTCTAGCTATTTTCTGGTATCACTGAGGACAGTGAAAGTCATTATAACACAGTTAGTGAAATGGGGAAGATAAAGCCAAAGCAATGATAAAGAATGAAAAGTTACCTGTTTGTTCAAAATGACTAACAAATTGCAAGAGAGGCTTCAGGACTTACTTGAGTCAGATGTTCTAAGGTCTGTGCCGCAGCACACAAAACAGGGGGGGGGCATGCAAAACTTACGTAGTGCTTGATTCCCCATAAGATTGGGTGGGCCCTAGGGAGAGGAGATGTGTGATGCCCTACCCCAGTTGCACTTAGAGCGCAGAAAGAAATAAGCCCAGATCAAAATGAAAGGCAGACAAAGAAAAAACTGAACTGACCCCCAGACCAACCCACCAAATGAGTGAAAACCGAACAAGCACAGCAGCTAGTTTGAATGCTGCCTAGTCATTGTACAGGATCCAGAAAACTTCCAGCGTGAGCAGGCTCAAGTCTGCTTTCAATCAGTTTCCCTCTAGCTATTTTCTGGTATCACTGAGGACAGTGAAAGTCATTATAACACAGTTAGTGAAATGGGGAAGATAAAGCCAAAGCAATGATAAAGAATGAAAAGTTACCTGTTTGTTCAAAATGACTAACAAATTGCAAGAGAGGCTTCAGGACTTACTTGAGTCAGATGTTCTAAGGTCTGTGCCGCAGCACACAAAACACAGAGACAGTTGACTCTTTACAGTCGACACGAACAAAAACAGCCCAACACCTCTACATTAGTAACACTTCCCTCCTCCTCTTTCATATAGTTTTCTGTGCACGTTACACATCCACCTCCCTGTCCAGATACATTGAGTCTGTTACTGCCCTCTGTTGTGTACCCAGCATTACACTTTTCAGCTCTAATTATACTTGAATGCAGAGCTGAAATGTTCTGTTCCGTAATTAAACAAAAGCAGCTTTTATAGTTAAATTTGATGCCCTTAACTTATTTTGTAATTTTTTTCACTAAGCAAAATATAAAAATTGTATAATTCCAAGTTGTTGCTGCTAATGTCTCTTTGGCGACTGTGCCTGGCCCATACACGGGCTATATAACTTGCACGGGTACTTTATGTCCGTGCCACCCACAAACCCATGAAAGAGCACGACCGTCTGGTGCCTTTTTACACCTGTACATAGCAGAATTGGTTAAAAAAAAGCCAATTATTTTTTCCCGGGCCATTTTGAAAATATTTTGTTTTATTGACTTTGAAAAAAGTTAATTTGTGTTTTTCTAATTTTCAAATACTGCTTTTGCTTTAAAAAAAATGCAAGTTTCAGTAAAAAATTTTCACTTTTTGTAAAGAAAAAAAAACAAAGACAAAACTTGAACCCTTTTTTTTCTATACTGAAAGATTTTTGATCTTCAGGTTCTGGTTTTTCATTTTAAAAAATAAATCCTGGAAAGTGTCAACTGTATTGAAAATTTTTTGTTTAGCTCAAACAATCCTTTTTTAGTTGGAAAAAAAATTGGATGAAGAAAAGGAGGCTGTCTAGTGCTAGTGTTTAACTGCGTTATAATAATACTGTGGACCCTCAGCGTCCTGAATACCAGAGTTACAAACTGACCAGTCAATCAGTCACCTCATTTGGAAAAGCAAGTTCACAATCAGGCAGCAGCAGAGCCAAAAAACCCCACGCCCCAAACCAAATACAGTACAGTACTGTGTTAAATGTAATCTATTAAAAAAATAAAGGGAAAGCAGCATTTTTCTTCCACATAGTAAAATTTCAAACCTGTATGAAGTCCATATTCAGGTGTAAACTTTTGAAAGAACAACTATGCTGTTTTGTTCAGAGTTACGACGATTTCAGTTACAAACAGTCTCCATGTCCAAGGTGTTTGTAACTCTGAGGTTCTGCTGTATAGGGCAGATCGGCCCCTCTGCTTTTTATTCTGGAGGCAGTGGAAAGCTTGGAAAAGGCTGGATATGGGTGGGTGGCACGGGAAGCTCAGCTAGAGGATCTTTCTGCAAACCTCAGTAGCAGTACCCACATAACATAAATCTGAACTTATTGTACTATAATAGGCTACTGCCGTGTACAGCAGCCCCCCCCGTCCCCATGATGTTGGTGCAGCTGGCAGAAGAGGGCACATGGAATCACAGTTCCTGAAGAAACCCTGCTGCTAAGGGAGCAACACAGGTTAGGTGGAGATTAGTGCTATGTTGTTATGGTGGAAAGAGGGAGGCAGGTTTTGGGTTTTGGTTTTTTTTAGGGGCGGATGGAGATGTTTATGGGACACCCAGGAGTCTGTGGTGCCCAGGGACAAGCGGCAGTGCTGAAGCTGTTTGCTCTGACACAGGTGAAGGTGGGAGGGTCACTAGAGATGCTCTCAGAGCCAGCCAGGCAGCTGCATCCATGTTCCCCTGGCTTATGAGCCGTCTGCATCTGGGTGTGCAGCCACAATTAGCACGTTAGTAGCCTGTCAGTATATGCTAATTAACTATCATCTATTAATGTGTCAGGGCCCCTGCTAAATGTTGCGGGGGTGGGGGTGGGGGTGCGAAGGTGTATCAATACCATGCTACCAGGTGCAAAAAGTATTCACCAATTTATTGAGTTCTTTGGTGATCTTAAAAAGTTGCTGTTTGTAAAATTTTGTGGGCGTTTTTTTTTTCACATTGACACATGAAGTTTTGTAATGTCCTGTGGTTTGATGCAAAAATTGCTCTTTACAGGACTAACATGAGCATTTTGAAGCTGAATTAAATACTCCTATATCTGAATGAAAACCCATGAAATTTCAGGGTTCTGATGGCCAATTTGTAGCAGTTGCACACTATGCAAAATTGCAATTTTTGAGCTGTTCTTTTCCCCAATTTTATTGTTTCCCAAAGCCCTAGTACTGCCAAATGAACTAAAGGGTGTTTGAGGGTTGGTTGTTTCTGCTAAAAAGAGCAACAATGAAATAGTTCACACTGTTGATATTTAAACTGTCATCGCTCATTATATTTCAAAGGTAGCATAGCTGGACTATATTCCCAGTCGCTGTTTGCAGACTCCCTGAGACTGCATGGCAAAACTCTGACTTCAGAGTGAATTTTGCTTTAGTAGGGACTTAATAAACACTACAGAGTTATATAATATCGCTGTTCTAACAGCCTGGCAGTCTGTTTCTCAATGCATTAAAAGAGTTTTGCAGTCTCAGAAAACCTAGAATTATTGCATCAATGGATGAGTTACAGAACTGTATGACTCAACATTGTTATGAAGGCTACTACTGATTATGTATGTATGGCCCACTTCTTAGCTCCTTCTCACTCCAGAGACAGTTGGCACAGATCTGAGAGAGAGTCTTTAGCAGTGGAAAGTTGGTGTGGAGGATGGATCTGTAGTGTGAAAATTGTGGAATTATGTAGATAGCTAGCCCTAAAGTAATGTGAAAAAACTTGCAACCAGATTCATGGGTTGCAAATATTTTGTGCACTGGAAACACATGAGAAACTGAAGGATTATTTCACCACATAGTGGTTGGGATTTTGCAGAGGAGACTGTGACTAGATATATATGAAAATTTAGTACTGCAATGTATGTAGCGGGACCTGAACCAAAACTTCAGAGCTGAACAGTCCTGAGCGTTTGGGGGAGTATGTGCCTTTAAGCAAAACCCAGACACAGATCCAAATTTCACAGCTGGACCCTATTAAAAAATACACTGCATATTTAGTGTGTTTAGACTCTGAATCCCACATTTTGAGCCTCTTTCTAGTGGCTTATAGTGTCACATTAGTACACCGGTATCTTTTGAGGAATTAATCAGTGAAGTGTGTTATCACTAAGGTAAGAAAAAATACACTCATCAGAGCTTAGGTCTGTACTGACTTATTGGATATACTGCTCTATGTTAAACATAACACTGGGGCACCGCTTCTGCTCTAAGAAAGCTATGGGTGTTTCTATGTCTGAAGTCAATAATGCTATTCTAATAGGGCTTGATCTAAAATCACTTGATATCAGTTGAAAAAAATGGTTTTAAGACCATAATTTAATGTTTGCAGGATTGGGTGCTTCAGGCTTCCTTGCAGTTTTTCCAGTTTCAGCTTCCCTGCTGCTCCCACCCTCCTGGCCCCAGCAATGGCATGTTTCTGCCATCAGATGGCTTCATTATAAATCCAAGCACTGTTTATTTTTGCAAAGACGTTACAGCCAACTGTTGCACAGGTTTACTGGAGATTGGCTTCCCCTTGCTGTCCAGGTACTTGTGGCAAAGAGTTCCAGCAGATGTTTGCAGCATCCCTTGTACAAAATAGTGTGGCTTCTTGCCAAACATTGAGCTCTTCTTAGCCAGAATGTCTCTGAAGGATCATGGAGAGGGTGTGGTGAGCTGTTACGATCATGAACACAAGCCACTGGATAGCTGTATAAAATGTAATTGCTGAAGTTCTGACTTGACCTAACACACAGCCACCCTCAGCTGCGACAAGGGGCCTGACTCTGAATGAGACTGTTATAACAGCTGAGAAGCAATAACACTATATGACTCCATTCCCAACATGGGAATCATGGAAGCAGCATTCTTTTTTAGTAATCATGTGAAACAACTATAAGAATCCTCCCCCATTTCTGCACACTCTGTAAGGTGTGCAGGGATTTGGGGAGAGTTCCTGTGGCCTCATTCATTCACTCAGTCTCGTGCTCTTCACAGTTCAGACATTTGTATCCAGATGTATAGGTATGGAGCTTCACAGGAACTCATTCAATGGCATGGTTTCCTATGTCCTCCAATCCCAATACTATCTGACTACCAACACTTAATTATGGGCTGGATGTTAACACCCTCACTCACCCTGAGTAGAGCCTTTAGCTTAGTCTTGCTGGGCATGAGTAGACTTGCATAAAGCTTGATTTGAGTGCAAGATTAAACTGTAAACAAGGCTGTGTGCTGGACCAGATGTTTTTGGGCTAGCTGAGATAAATAGGAATGGCCTGAACTGATCAGCTTGAAATGTGGTTAAAGTGAGATGTAAGCAATTGAGCCTTACATCAGTGGTTCTCAAAGCCGGTCGCCGCTTGTTCAGGTAAAGCCCCTGGCGGGCCGGCTGGTTTGTTTACCTGCCTTGACAAACAGGTTTGGGCAATCGTGGCTCCCACTGGCCATGGTTCGCTGCTCCAGGCCAGTGGGGGCTGCGGGAAGGGCTATGGATGCGGCAGGTAAACAAACCGACCCAGCCCACCAGGGGCTTTCCCTGAACAAGCAGCAGACCGGCTTTGAGAACCACTGCCTTACATGATCTGCAAAGGGATTGGTCCTTACATGAGCCATACGACGTCCGAACCAATTAATTCAAGAAGTATATATGTTAGTAGGTAGGAAAAAATGTATATAAACTGTGTAGGGCATAACATGATTTGGAATTGTAGTCTCATCCTCTACCAAAAGCCCTGTATCTGGCCCAGGCCAGTGTGGGCATAGAGTTGTTCCATGCCTGATAAAGTAACCTGAGTGATGAGCTGCTGTCAAACTGAATTTTTGGAGCCCAAGTAAGTGTTCTCCCTGAACTGGCTGAGGTGCTCTGGATAAGCTAAATGGAAAAGGTCTCAGAGGGAATCCCAACATACCTCACCTTACAAGTAGTTTCATTTCAATATGATCATCATTGAGTAAGGGATCATTCAATGTGGACAAAGGAAGGTCAACAGATGCTGGTGCTATATTACAGTTTTTCATATAAAACAGCATGTAATTCTCACAAATGCAGTCCATGTACCCTCATTAAGCTCTTTAATTCATCCTAGTTTCTTGCACAACTTTTAATTGCAATAAAGAAGCCACACAAACATCATATCACAGTGTCTGAGACCAATTCTCATACTCCTAATATATGACTAGAGTTAGCAACTGACTATATTGACTCTGATATGCAATCACACATTTGTTTAAAGGAATATTTTCAGGGCAGTCCTAATTTCCTCTCTCCTTATGTGGATGAAATAATATTTCAACCCCCGAACCCCCGCCAATTTTTGTAGCATACAGTACAAATTATGCAAAAATATTTTTCACCAATGGCAGAAATTGTAAAAAAAATCACTAATTTTCAGTTCACAAAACAGCAACATTTAAAAATCGTTTTCATTTCTGACTTGAATTGTGGAAAGTTTGTTTTTTTGCATCTTAAACTGTTGTTTCTCCTGTGACTATCCATGAAGCAACACTTAATAGTTTCACACAGCTCTGTGTGTGGTAAGCTTGGTTACTACTAACAATGTTAATTGCAAATAATATATTACAGCTATTTTAGACTAGCATTTAGTGCATGTATAATAGGATGTCTTGGTCTTGAGCTGTCCTTGCCTTCAAAAATTTGTAACATAAATGAAGTTTCCTGAAATCCTGTGGTTACGAAGTAATAACAAATGGCATCCAAGCAGCAATTAATGTTTCCTCTGAATGAGGCCAGATGCATGAGAATTGTAACATTTTCTATTAAAGAGCAGCTGGCACTGGTGGAGTCCAAACAAAATGATCTGAATTAACAGGTAGCAAACATACCCTACAGTTGATCATATTTGCAGGGAAAAAATGCAGGTAGCTTTCTGGATTAACTTTTGCTCACACACAAGGATCTGTTTTTTTTTCAAAAGTGTCTTAATGATCTATAGAGAACAAAAGCTTTTTTTTTTAACCACATCTCTTTTCAGGTTCAGCAACTTTTATAGCCTTCTTCCAAAACTCAGGATTGTCCACTTGACTGTTGTGCAATGTGGTCTCTCTCTAAGGTCTGTGGATGCTTGGTCCCTGTACAGGCAGTCTTTGACTTTACAGCGTTTGAGTTATGCTGAACGGCACTTACGACACTTCTACATTGACACCCTGATTCGACTTACAACTATAGGTTTCGAGTTTATGACACTTGGCAATGGAGTAGATTCCGGTTCCGACTTACGACTTTCGACGCAATTGTAAGGAACCAATTGTGTCTTAAGTCCGAGGACTGTGTGTACTGTATATCCAGTCTCCCTGTTGGTCATCTTCCGTTCACGGTCATTGGAAGGGCCATCCTATTAATATACCTCTTGGGGCTCCACTGGCTACTTCCATACCTGCATAACCTTGTCCCCCTTAACTTATATACACCAAAACCTCAAGATGATTAATGATGTAAAAAAATCACCAAACATTAAAGACCAAAGACTTTTTTTAAAGGGATTTTTTAAATGCTTTTGAAAGCAGAAGTCATCTTCAGCTGGCAGTCTCAGCACTTAGTATCCAAAGAAGTTCTCAGACAAAAGCTGACATAAAGAGGGACTGCAAACATTTTGTTTTCAGGGGGTATTTGATTGGAATGTATCTATCAACTGCTACAAGGTTGATAATGCAAATGATCCTGGGCCTATTTGTATAATAAATGGATTCTAAGACTAAGCACATTGTATCGTGCTTCTTTTCCTTTCTTTGAAAAAAGCTTTTGAGGGGCAAGTGAAGAGCAGAGAGCAGACTGCCATGACTAAGTTGGTCGTGTACACTTTGAGTTCTGGCCATTTCTTCTGTTTACAGCATAATACCCATAAAGCCAAGGCACTAAATACGATGCCAAAAAGGAAAACTGGGACGTAAACTATCAGTTGAATAAGCTGAACCATTTCATACATTTTCATGCTGTTGCCGCTGCAGTTGTGTGCCATCATTACACGCCTTTATTGTAAAATAAGGTTTTAAAGACATGAAATAGAACAAGACACTGTTACCTGGGGTGCCTGGGGCAGCCCTCACTGAAAATCCCAAGGTCAGGGCAGTCCAATGCAAAAATGAGAGCAGATTCTCCCAAAATGTGGTCAACACTGAAGTTAGACTCCCCAGCCAGTCACAAACTGCTCCTGGTCCCCCACACTGGTTATCAAGAAGCTAAAAAAGAAACCACACAGCCCCCTTTATTGCATTCCAGTTCTCTGGCTCCCAATCTGCACATATGTCCAGTATGGTGAGAAATTCTTTAAAAACTCTGCTCACTATACAAAATGGTCTCAGACCACAGGCATACTACATGCCTTGTTGACTCATAAGTATATCCCCTAGTTCCTTTCAGTGGGTTCATTGTACATATGATGATCCTTGATAGGCCATTGAACAGGTATGCTGATACCAATCTGTCTTCACAAGCACAAGTTTTGAAATACAGATATACCATACATATCTGTAATTGAGAATACAAAGGTGATACAAACATATAAACAAGGTTATCATACTTGGCAAATTATAACATTTTTGTAGATGCCTTACATGGAATAGCTGGTCAGATTCCTTGCGATTTTAGAATATTGGTATCAACAATACCATAAAGTCTCTCCCATATGTCAGACACAATTGGGTTTTTTTTGGTTTTTTTTTTTGTGACCTGAAGAAGAGCACTGTGTAAGCTCTAAAGTTTCTCTCTCCCTCTCTCTCACACACACATCAATGGATGTTGGCCCAACCTCACCCCCTCCCTTATCTGGACCCAACAACACTGCATGAAATATCTAAAAGTGGCAGTTTCTCTTCCGTGGGCTTGCTCTCTCTGTACGTGTAATGTAAGTGTGTAATTGGGTCAGCTTGTGTTTAATTTTGGCAAGACTCCATTCAGCATGTGTTGATTTTCCAGTGCTAAAATTCAATCTACTTAATGGTATTCCTTTATGTCTTAGATTTACTGTAGACAAGAGATTGGGATATTTTACATTTTTATGTTTTCCATTGTCCCTTATATTTTAAATCTAAAATATTATCCTATTATTTATTAGAATTACGGTAGCACCTAGAGGCTACAACTGAGATCAGTGCCTCATTGTGTTTTAAGCAAGGTATACACACAGTCTCTGCCCATAAGTGCTGAGAATTTACTTTTCTTCCATTTCACCTTTACATCATTCCAGTCTTGCTTCTAGACACCAGATGCCAACTGTTAGCAGAAAATGACTTCTCCCAGTGGCGACCTCTGGCATTCTCAAAGGTCTGTTGCAGCCCTCCTGGAATGGGGTAGCCTTGTCCCTGACACTTCCTCTGGCTTTAAAGGGCCAATATAGTCTCATTTGAGGGACCTTAATACATTAAATATGAAAATGAATAATGCAATACGTGCAGTGGCCTCTGCATTATATGTCAATAAAATCTATTATTTTAGACCATCCCCCTCATTTTTGATATGCCTGAGATTTTTGCATTAACCACATGGACCGATGTTATAGAAATTGTCAGAGGGGACGAGGGAAGCTTGTTCAGCAGGCTAGTGCTTTTCTTTAAACTCAGGGGTGGACAATCATATAAGGGTCCAATGGTTCAAATGAACTAGAGTGCTAGTGTAACAACTGGGCCTACACATTTACCCTAATTGTAAGCTCAACTGTAAGGAGTGAAAGTTCATAGAATGTCACAATAACCTGTAACACATGTTGATGGCAAAAGGTGTGAAAGGGAAACAGACTGAATTAGTCCACACAAAAAGCCCTACTGATATAGTTCAAGGACTGTGTTTAAAATCATGTCCCGGGCCGGGGGAGAGGGGAATGTGAGCACAAAAATTAATGAACCAAACTTGAGCTGTTGGAAATTAGGCCTAGTTAGAGGAAAAAATAACAAGGGGTGGGCTATTCCAATCATCATTCAATTCAACTTTATTAGCTTCCACATGCTATGTCTTTTATGGATACATAGAGCAAACATATACAATCCACCAAAACAGCTACTTCCACATGATACTTAAAATACTAATCAGAACTTACTAAAAACTTTCTTCTTTAGCAAGATTCTAAACAACCAAAAATTGCCACTGAGTTAATTAATATGGGAGATTGAGAAAATATTAAAAATGTTCACTTTTGAAATGGTGATAAAGCTGCCTTTTTTCTTTCTTTCTTTTTTAAACAACCCCAGTGTGCTCTCAGAAAACTCTACAATCCAGAAGACGTTGAGGAAGATTCTCCAGTGCTCCAGATGTACATGGGAAAAAAGGAAGATGTGCAGAGACCCTTCCACATCTGCCATTTGAGGACAGCAGTTTCCATGGTTTAGAATCTTAGCTGAGTAAATGCGGGCTTGAAAACTCAGTCAAGAATGGTTCAAAACCAAAAGCTGTCTTCAAAGTAGAAAACCAGAGGGGAAATTTAGACGCATGACTCATAGCCAGCTCGTCTTCTCGAATAATGTCTGCCACTCCCTTTTGAGCAGTTGATTAAAAGACATTGACAATAGGTGAGTAATAGAAAAACCCAATGGGGCTATAATAAATTGAAGGGTATTTTCCCATGGAAATAAGGAATACAGGTTGTTCCTCCACCTCCAGAAGATGAGGCACATCTTATCATTTCCTTTAGGTAATCTTAAAAGAGAAGACTTTAGGGGGAAAAAATTAGCAGGAGAAGAAGCTGACAGCCAACCAGCACTGGAGTGAGCTTCACCATTATAGCTGCCATCCTCACCATCTCCTCGGACCTTAGGAGCCAGCATGACACCATTGTGCTGCCTTCAACCTAACCCCGAGGACTATCCTAACCAAACAGACCAGATGACACCCTACCTGCATTGGCTCTGGCTAAATCCCAAACAGCTGTGATGTGAGACTTTGTCACCGTCCTGTCCCCCCCATGTCCTTTTCCTTCCCTACCTCATTTCTCCTCTCTCTCTCTCTCTCTTTCTGTCTCCATCTATCTAACAGGAGTCTGGCTTAGCTGCCCAAAACTGTATGTTTTGCAACAGTGCTATACATCTGTGCCCAGAGAGGCAGCTAAAAGCAATGCCCAGAACAGCCCCATGCTGGCACAAGTTTGCCAGGTCTCAGAGTGGCTGATCAGACCATGTGTATGCCTGTGTTTTTCCAGCAGTGAAGGTGCAAGTGAGAGTCAATGCTAGAGACTGCATTTTCTACCTTTTGTTCATTTGTGTGTGTGTGTGTGTGTGTGTGGTTTTGTCTTCTAGGAAACAGGAACAGCCCCAGCTCCAGCCATCTGCTTCTTGGGAAGTTAATACTGTACTATCTTAAAGACTGTCAGACATGGGGGAGGTTCTTTCTAAATATTCTTTCCAGATAACCTGGGTGGGGAGGTGCTCAAATGAAATACTTACTCAGTACTTTACATTTCAAATGCTGTAACTGTATTCCCTTTTTCTGTATCTTCTAATAAAAGGTGAAGAAAATTAATGGTGTGTTTGCCCTAGTACTGAGCAGCTGAAGTCTCTGTATACCAGCCCTTGACCTTGTTTACAACTGTACAATGCTGGACAATTACAGGTTCCTGCCTGGTAACACCTTTACCTCGCTGAAAGTAATTGAGATGTTACCTCGCTGAAAGCTGTTCTGGCTCCTCCCTGCAAACTGGAGGGGACCCTACCATTGGGCCCATTGAAAGTAATACATCAGGCCCAATGGTAGGGTCCCTTACAGTTTGTGGGGAGGAACCAGAACAGCTGCATGGAATGTGGGAGCTGGCTGGCTGAGTGGGGCTGGCACCTAAGCTGACCAGTCAGTGTGAGAGAGACAAACAGCCCCCTCAGCCTAGCTAGCAGGCTGAAGAATCCCCTCCTTGCCCAGATGCAGTAAGGAGCTGCCCAGTGTCTCTCCAGGCTTCCCCTCCTCCCTGCCCAAAACTAGGACTGGCTGACAGGCACAAACAAGTCTGGGTGCTATCTGTGAGCAGGGCACTAAATGTGATCAGAACTCCCTTGAGCCTAGCAGATCATACAGGCGTACTGATACATAGGTCAGGGCTATGGTCGGTGGGGGATTGCTCACAGTTACTTATGGAATCAGCCATTCCTTATGTCTGCATTCACCTATTGCAGAGGTCACCAACTGGTTGATCGCGATCGACTGGTCAATCCTAGAGTATCTCCCTCCACTCGCTGCTCCTGCCTGCAAGCACCACCCCCGTAGCTCCCATTGGCTGGGAACAGGGAGCTGTGGCCAATGGGAGCTGGAGAGGGGCAGTGCGTGGAGCTAGGGGCCACAGGGCATGTTGGTCCCTTCCAGCAGCAGTGTGGGGCTGGGTTAGGCAGGGAGCCTGCCTTAGTCTTGTTGCGCCGCCGACCAGGAGCTGCTGGAGGTAAGTGCTGCCTGGCGGGAGGCCGCATCCCAACTCCCAGCCCTGAGACCCCTCCCAGAGCCAGCATCCTGTACCCCCCTCCTGTACCCCAAACCCCCTCCCAGAGCTGGCACCCTGTATGCCCTCTTGCACCCCAACCTTCTGCCCCAGCTCTGACCCCACCCCCAGAAACAGCACCCTGTACCCCTCCTGCACCCCAACACTCTGCCCTAGCCTGGAGCCCCCTCCTGCACCCAAACTCCCAGAACCCTCACCCTGCACCCCCTCCAACACTCTGCCCCAGCCCAAAGCCCCCCTCCTGCACCGAAACTCCCTCTCAGAGCTTGCACCCCTCAATCCCTCCTGCACCCCTACCCCCTGCCTTAGGCTCAGCCCAGAGCCCCCTCCCACACTGCAAACCCCTCGGCCCCAGCCCAGAGCCTGGGCCCCTCCCAAACCCCGGGCCCCTCCCAAACCCCTACCCCAGCCTGGTGAAAGAGGGTGGGGGAGAGCAAGTGATAGGGGGGATGGAGTGAGTGGGGCGGGGCTTTGGGGAAGGAGCGGGGTAAATACTGGGTTACCCTTAAATTCAAAAAGTGATCTCGGGCATAAAAAATGTTGGTGACCACAGACCTATTGTATCTTTTTGGCATTAAACTTTTATAATGAATGTATGAACTGACATTGTTTCCCTTGCTTTATTTCTTCCATCTTTTGTCATTTTGGGTTCCTTCTCTCCTGTCCTTTTCTTTCCAGAATGTGACTGTAGCTTTTTTCCCCTTCTTTCAGTGTCAGTTTTCCTTCTCATTTTTACCCATCTACCCTTTATCCTGCCCCGCCCTGGTTCCTTGCCCCTTCTTCTGTTCTCTCATCCTCACTGGCCTCTTCCCTTGCCTGAGCCTCAGGAATCTTCTGTGGAAAGGGAAAAGCAGGTGCTGAAAAGTGATTGATTTGCAGAGGGGAAGCATAGGAGGTGGGAACAAATGCAGCTGAGAGGAGACAAACAGATGCAAAATTCCTCACTTTCTATCCCTACTGCAAACCCGGGCTTCCCTGGAGCCCTAGATTTGTACCCAGCTGCTATTTGCTGCTTTTCCTTGGTATCACACAAACTAGTTTTTAATTGTCAGTCATTTTTTGTTCTTTGCAGGTCAGCTTTGAAAACCAGAATGTTTGCTAATATGAACCAGGCTCTGTGAAAAACGAAAGGTTTCCACAGTAAAGAGAGCGGGCTTCTGTAAAGCATTGAACAGAGAATGAATCAAAAGAAACATGAAAAACAGTCACACTAATCATGGACCAGATATTCTATTCAGCCATAATTTAGAGCTGGGGGATACC
This sequence comes from Eretmochelys imbricata, assembly GCF_965152235.1. Taxonomy (NCBI): domain Eukaryota; kingdom Metazoa; phylum Chordata; order Testudines; family Cheloniidae; genus Eretmochelys; species Eretmochelys imbricata. The sequence goes on from NC_135580.1 coordinate 42,653,147, forward strand.
ATTTAGCCACATAAAGTGCTGTAAAGCAGCAGAGTGTCAGGGGCTTTTAGTGATGAAGATATAAATGTACACAGAGACAGGCAACACAACTGGGAATCATGGCCTTAAATCTTTGCTGGTAGCATTGCAGTGCTAGCATTGTGGTTCTGTCAGTGTGAAAGGGAAATGATCAGAAAATAGTGAAGGAAATAAGCATGTAAAAATGGCCTGATTTTCAAAGGTGCTAAGCACCTAGGACGTGCAGTGAAATTCAGACTTAAAACTACACCAAAAAACTAGATTCACTCTTCTGTAAGGCGGTGCAAATTCTACCTGTTTATGTTACCATGGCCTGCTCCACAGAGGGAAGAGGCACCCAAGGGACAGTGGAGGGCAAAGGTAACACTACACCAGGTGAGATCAGCTTTTGTCTGCCTCAAGGAGCCTTAGTGATACAGGCAATGACTCAGCAACCTTCCCCCCCTTAACTTTGCTTCCATCCTGGCCAATGTACTTCATTTTTGGTGCAGCACTGACTGGAGGTGGGCTCTTAAACAAAATTGAAGTTACAGGTACCTTGGGCTATCATACCCCATCTCCTGGGGCCCTGTGGAAGGGTGTTCAGCTCCAACCCTGAATCAGTGAAACACAGTGCAGTCAAAGGTGTATACAAAACATGCAACAAACCCAGCAGGTGCTTTCTATATAGTGCATCAGTCACACAAACTGCCTCAAATTAATTCCGCCATGCCCTCAAAAGCAAGGAAACAAACTGCACTGCAGCCCTATAGTCAACTGGTGAAAATAAAACTCAAGATTAAGAGTTGCCTGCAGTGCACAAAACTACTGCGAGAAAAGCCTCCACACAACAAAGGGGCCTTGCTCCAACGGATGTTGCCCCATGCACAATTACTCTGATGTTAAAAAAAAAAAAAAAGCCCACACAATCACTAACCTCACAACATTTTTGCTATGTGTTAAATGTACTTCCTGCCCAATGGCAGCGCTGTCTCTGAAGCTCTCACCTAACTCTGGTGCACAAACGGCCATTATTATCTTTTTTTGGCCCAAACTTTTCAATAGGATGGGAGCAGATACTTGTTGTGAATCATCAAGGAAGAGAAAAGTTTAACCTGCATCACTCAACTGTGTTGTTGATTTTGCAAACATATATAACACTTGCATTTATGGTTTGCCTAGGCATACAGGGCTAGTGTGTGCTTTTAGCCTTGATTAAGTGATAGTGTGTAAACAGCACCTCCCAAGGAGAGGCCCTCTAGAGATGTTGTGACTCAGACACACCCTGCACAATGGGCAATAAAGCTACTGTGTGGCTTAAGTGACAGTGCCTCACCTGTGTTTCTGCAGAGCAGCTCTTCCCTTGTTTTTTCTTCAGCGGCATGCCTGCGGCAGCCCTCCCACTGCATCAAATTTTTTCTTTCTTGGAGGTGTGCGATCAAAAAAAGTTTGGAGACCATTGATCTGGGCTAACCTGCATAACACTGGCCATAAGACTTCCCTAAATTAATTCCTTCTACATGTGACTTTTCTACGAGGTGCTGACAGCAGCAACAGTGGCTTGGTTTAAATATCTAGGGGCTCCTCTTAAAACTAACATGCACCACTGGCTTGAGCATCCAACCAGAAACCTGGGAAAACTTAAATATCTTACCTTGGAACCCCTGATCATCATTGCCACTGCTATAATCACATCATCTTTCACATGCGATCATCATTTACTGTGGAGGAAGGACAAATGGCATTTTGAACCCTTGAGCAGCGTCCACACCAGCAAGGATTCCTTCCTTCCTACAAAGTAGAACCCCTTTCCACTTCCTCTCCCAGCTCATGGCCATATGCCGCTTTACAGGGGTACATAATTGAGATTGTGGTTTTGGTGAGCCCCTCACTCAGGGTGTATTAAGTACAGTTTAGCTACCTTTTCATCACACAATAAGAGGAACATTTCATTACCCCGACATCCAAAACTGAAATGACTAACCAAAAATTATTCGAAGGAACACACTGGCATAGTGAACGCCACTGAAATATGCTCATTCTAGCTCTGCTCCCGGGTCATAAGATGATGGCAGCAGAGAGCACCTTCCTCTCCCACTGTAAGACTACCCTTGTAAGGTTGTTACTGAACTCTGTAGAAATTCATTCAGTGAGATTATAGTCTCATTTCTTCACATTTTATGCATAGTGTTGCTATTTTACTTCGTATCATTTGCCATGTCACACAACACACAATACTTTGTACATCTCCCTCATTTCGTACAATATTAGACCTTTTAATTATTATTACAAACTGGGGAGGGGAGAACTTCCATAATTGTAACAATGCACCAGATTAAAACAAAACTTCTTCAACAGAAATTGAGCCTTGTTCTCATGTCACCCTTTACTAGAGGGATCTCTGAACTTTGTTGGGAAGATCCTGTGTGCCGCAATTTAGCCTTAGGAGACCACAACTCCCATGATGCCTTGAGGGAAAGAGTGAGACACTTCCCCTTCCAGGGAGTGCAGGGAGCGAGGCGGTGGACTCCATTTTGGGAAAGGAGCAAGATTGCTGGTGTGGCGCTCTGTCCATACCAGGAGCTGCTGCTGAGAGCCTGCAGGGGCTTTGACTTAGATACATGCCACTGATTATTATTATTATTAGAATAGCTTTATTCCTAGAGGTTTCCAAGGCACACCCTTGAGTGTCTACAGGGGCCAGGAGGTGGAAGCACTGCCAAATTTAAATTCCTTTAGGAGTAAAGGGCCTGTAGTAGAGGGGTGGATAGAGGATTCTCACCTATCCAACATCACCACTGGGGTACTCAGGATCTCCTTGAATGTCAACAACATCAGGCGCCCAGGCACACAGGAAAAGGGGGGTTACACCAGTATTTGACTAGTGTTGGTGATAATTCTGCTAATTGAGATAAGCTGAATTCTGATAGCAGCTTCAGGCTTCAAATGTATACTATTTGGCTGAGAGCAGCAGGAAGGAAAATAGCAGATTGTAAATTATGCAAACCCAATATAATGTGAAAGATACACATCTCAGTATTTACATTTTGCTACTGCATCGGTTTTATTGTAAACATGTTCACAGCAGTACAAGAAACTAACTGACCCTTGTAGTGATGCAAGAAAGCTGCCTGTAGTTAGCTGGTTAATGTTGTATATGCAAAGGAAATCATGGCAATAATAAAATACGCATATGCATAGCTTCAAAGAGAGACATTGATCCTGACTGGAATCTCAGTTACATTGGTGTAAATCAGAAGTAACTTTGTTGAAATCACTGGAATTGGAATGCTGTAAGATGAGTACAGTATAAGTGAGATCAGAATCAGGTACACTTTGAGGAAGTTTATGTGACTATTACCCATGATAATTACAGATTTTATGGCAAGTCAATGGAGCTATGACAATTTATATCAGCTGTGGATCCGCCCCTGTATCATGCATTTTTCTGTGATCACTTAGTGCATTTGTGGTTATGGTTTGGCTTTGATTTGATCTAGACTTCAGAGATTTAAAAGGGGGTAACAGAGAAGAAGCTTCCTGAAATTCCTTGGCTACAAAGTAATAACAAAGTGTATCTAAACAGCAGTTACAATTTGCTACCCACGCAGCCACACGAATAAAAAGGCTTGCATTCTGGCGTAAAGAGCAGGCAGCTCCAGCTGCGTCCATTGCATACCTAACAAGTAGCCCGACATTAAAAGGCAAAAAACATATGATAAATACACTCAGGTTCATAGAGACAATCCAGAGAGCCTTCTGGATTGATGTTTCCTCAGGTGGACTCATGTTTTTCTTCATCTTCAGACACTGGATGACTTGAACAGAACAAAAAGTCAGTATTATTAGTGGTATAAAAAAACCCCAAATACCTGACACCAGTGTAGTTACTGCAGGTTCACCAGAAGTTTTCTGAAAGCACTTTTTTTCTTTTTCCTCAGAAAATCGTGGGTTGAAGTATGCATAAATGATTATTATTATCCAAAGAAATCCGCAGCTAACAGCTGCCTTCAGTGGGGACCTGAAACTCTTTGCTTTCAGGGGGTACTTAATTGCAATGAATCGGTCGACTGCTATAAGGGTGATGATATAAATGCTTACAGGCATGTTTGTAAAATATATAGTCTGTATGACATAGCACAGTTCATCTATGGGATGTTCAGTCCTGTGAAAATGCACAATGAAAGGCAACGTGAAGAGCAGAAAACAGTCTGCAATAACCAAGTTGATCATGTACACTCTGGTTTCTGTCCATTTTTTCAGCTTGCAGCAGAATACCAGGAAGGCAATGACATTAAATATAACTCCAAAAAAGACAATTGGGATGTAAATAATCAATTGTAAAAGGTTAAGATTTTCATGCATTGTGACGTTCATGCTGCTGCAGTTCATCCTGATAAGTAGTTACTGCAATGGAAGAATTAAGAGCTGTGAAATACAACAGAACACACTGGTGATTAATTTACAACTTATTTATTCTTCTAATGTTCACATCTTGTAGGGGCCTAAAATCCCTTAGACATCTAAGTTTCTGCCACAAAGCTGCCTCAGCCCTGACACCACTGCACAGCTAACATGCTGCCTGTAGGCCTTGAAGCAGGATTTTCAAACTAGGCAGAGGAACATGCTGTCTTGTCAGCAGGGCCCAATCCTGTCGGTGTGCTCTGAGCATGCTTGAGCCTGGATACCTGGCAGAGGCTGCAGGAGGAGGGCCAGAGATACAGGCTACCAATTGGTGTGTGGGCATGCGGGAGTGGGGGGCAGCAAAGCAATCACACAAAACAGCTGGGGGCACAGGAAAACACAGGTCGAGTGTGAGAGAGGTAATGAGCATTACCAGGAGGCAGAGAGTGAGAGAGACAATTTCAGCTGCTAGGGCATGGGTTACGGAAGAGGCTGACCTGGCATAGGTGCCTAACTTTAGATAAGCGCCTGTGGCTAAGCATCCTGAGTGGCATGAGGTGCCTATCTGTGGCTTGTCAGGCAGGTGCACCATGTCAGCCTCTTAGGCCCCTCTTCCTGTCCCTTTCCTCAGCATTTAACTCCTGGCTGGCTTTTAGACAGCTCCCTGCTCAGCTTGCTGGCTTCTAAGGATCCCTTTCTTAGGAGACTAGCTCTGCTGTCTAGACATTGTCCAGATCCAGAGAGAATTAGTAATTTAGATTGCAGTCTTTATATGATGCCAGCACTCCAAAGCCAGGTAATCATGGCCTATAAAAATTAAGGACCAAATCGCCTTACAGTTTTCATTCATTTCCCAGGTAAAACTCCTAACTGCAATCAATGGGTTTGATTCTCAGTTATGCCGAGGCTCCTTTACAGTGTTCTGGCAGTGTAAAGGGCCTTAATACTAATGCAAATGTAATTTGGTGCCTACTTTGAGCCCCTTTACACTGCCAGAGTGGTACAAAGGGGCCTTAGTGTAAATGAGACTCAGGCCTCAAGTATTTTTCTACTTAGGTTCTGGTGAAAGCGGAGATGTGCATGTCTTTATCTGTACCCCAATAAAGCCTGAGGCACATCCCTCGGCCTGGGCCGCTTCCCGCAGCCCCCATTGGCCTGGAGCGGCGAACCGTGGCCAGTGGGAGCTGCGATTAGCCGAACCTGGGGACACGGCAGGTAAACAAACCTACTTGGTCCGCCAGGGGCTTTCCCTGAACAAGCGGCGACCCTAGTTTGAGAACCACTGAGTTAGAGCAAAGCAATTTTTAGTGGCCAAGATATAGGGCCAGACCCAACACCCACCAAAGTCAGTCTGGAGACTCCCATTGGCTTCAGAATCATTGTTGGATCAGGCATTGCATAACGCTAATAGTATATCAGTTTGTTAACATTTACAATCCCAAATCTCAACTGTTCATGATATTCCTAAAATTAGCATTTTTAGTATTTTAGGGGGGTGGGGGGGATTTTCGAAAGAGCCAAAGGAAATCAGATGACATACTTCCATTGAAAGTCAATCAGTTTTGTGTGCCTAACTCCCTTTGGCTTTTTTGAAAATCCCAGCCTGCATTATTATTGTTCATTATTTTCACTGGGGTAGCACTGAGAAACGACAGCTCCATAATCCATAGGCACTGATTAGACACACAATGAAAAGAGGATCCTTGTCCCCAGTGATCTAATAGTCTCTGCCTCCATTTCTCTATCTATAATATAGGGGTAGTCACCCTTACTCACCTCGCTGAGTGTTGCAAGATTAAACTAATTCATGGTTTTAAAATGCTTTAAAATCCCAATTCAGAAGATGCTATAGAAGTACAAAGTATCACATAATTATGATCAATAATAAGAATGATGTGTTTTGTCTCTCACTACAAACAGCAAATATAATCTAAAACAGAGTGATTCAATGCATGGGAGAACAAGCACACAGAAAGTAACAAAAGTTAGAGTAAAAGTAGGTGGAGAGAAAACCTGCAGAAAGACAGCAGCATTTGAAAAAGTGCCATCAAAAGTATATGAAAGTAGAATTTTTAGCGTGCTGACCTAACTGCTGATTAATAGCCATTTTAACCTTAAAAATAAAAAGTAGTAACCTGCCTACTAATGATTGAGAAGCCTCACTGTGGCCCAAGTCTGTATTTACTAGTGCAAATTGCATAAGAATGATGAAAGAATTAAAAGTTACCTGCTTCTTTGTAGCTCACTGCACAATTAATTTACTCCACAAGAAAAGCTTTGGTTCAGCACAGATTAGCTTATCTGAATGCCATGGAGTACATTTAATAGACTCAGATTTTGTTCCACTTGATGCTGCTTATTGTTCAGGGCACAAGTCCAATGATTCTTTCATCACTAGCTCTGAAGTAAAAAAGCACAATGACCAAATCTCCTCCTGTTCCTCCAGACCGTCGGGTATGTTTCATGATTAAACTTCCTTTTTAGTGACAAATGTTTCTCTGGTGCCTCCTACTTATTCCATTACATCAGTGCAACCCTCTACAGCAGTGCTTCTCAAGCTATCCGATGTGGGGGACCGGCATTTTTTCCCCCCAATGTGCATGCAGACCTGCAGTCGATGAGTAGCTACCACTTTGAGTAGCACCGCTCTACTGTACAGTTTTCCCCCAGCAAGGAACTGATACTAATATTCACAGTCATCAACTCAAAGATAAGTATAGTAATTTGTGGAAGGAAAACTATAATGTTTTCTAATTGGTTTTGCAGCAGCAGCAAGTCCTACACTGACATCAGTGGAAAACAAAACTTTTTATTTAGCCACAGAACAAGCAGTCAGTCAGCAAGCAGTTCAATGCCTACTAACATTCCTGAGCTGGATTATTATTGGCTGGGCACTTCAGAAACCCAGAAGCAAGGGCAGCAGAACGAGGTTGCACATGGGGGAAGCAATGTCCTGTTTCTCCTTGGTCTGGCTGTTGTCAGTAAGGGTGTCTGTGATGGGGCACACAACTCACCACTAACCTGGTGCTTCCTCCTGGCTGCTCTGGGGATTAGTTCACCAGATTGATGCTCATTCCCGCTGTTGCATGCCGCCACTCCATCTCTCTCTCTCTCTCTCTGGTCTGCAGCCCCTCTTTCATTCCAGGAACCGCTACGTCCTCTTCATGACCTTCCAGCCAGGTCACTCAGTGTTCCCCCCTTCCGGGGTATATCAAAGTCTTTTCTTCAGTAGTCCTAGGCAGGCTTCCCATTCACTGCCTCAGGTGCCACTCCTTCAGTGGCTGGTAGGAGAACCCAAGCCCACCCTCTACTCTGGGGGTCCAGTTCAGGGACCCTCAACCCAGCAGTTCTGGACTTCCCCTCTTCTGCCCCCACTGCTCCTTCCCTGGACTTCTTCTTTCAGTTCCTGGCTTCCCTCCTCCCAGGGAGTGACTGCAGCCTATAAATTTCTGCAGCCACTAAAGACGCCTCCCTCTTTCCAGGGAGTGTCTGCCCTTTCCCAGCAGCAGTCCCGGTCTGTTGCCAGCTTCCTCGTTTTATTCTGCCTATTCGTGTACTGCTGAAACTGAAATCAATTCCCTGGCTCTTCCTTCAGGTGCAGCCTGTGGAATTAATAGGCCTACCTGGCTACCTTAACCCCTTCCAGTTCTGTGTGGGGTGGACACTCCTTCACAGTGTCAATTATGATAGTGCTACTTTTCTCTGATAAGTGGACTGAAATTACCAACTCTTTCCATATAGGACACTGAAAAGCCAATAGATGGTATGTTATGGTCACTACCCACTTCAGGTGGTGTTGAGCCAATGATACGAAGGTGAAGGCTATGTCTCAATTACATCTGAGCCATCCCGTTCCCCATATACCTTTTTAAAATGTTCCCAAGTATTTTTTTATATTCTTTGTGGTGCTCATCTGAAGAGATCCTGGTTGGGATTTTATTTTAGGTTCTCTGCCTTGGAGAGTTGGGCAGATCAAACTAAGGAATCATAATTACTCACAAGTTTTGGAATTGCATTCACAAATTAGTGAAACATATGCCCACAGTTGCACACTTACAGCTTTAACAGTCAGATCTGGCGTAAACTTGTATTACACTAGTAAAGTCAAGAAAGCTTTGCTGAAGACTTGGCCCTAAAGTGTAAGGGTCTGATCACTCCCTGAAAGGACTCTCATTGACTTCAATGGGCATTGGCTTGGGCCCAAATACTTTAGGAGTGTAAATGAACTCAAAGATGTTTATCCCCCGTATCAATTGGTCTTTACGTGTTCAAAAATGTGAGCCATCACATTCCTGACATTTATTTATTTATGTGGATTTATACATCCAGTCTATGTAACTGACATCTTATTATAACTGCCACCTTTCTCTTGCTTGTTGTATCTTGGCTTAAATTCGAGGGTCAGAGTTTTGGGTCAGGACTGTGACTTCCTCTGCAGTTGTTCAGCACCCAGTGCAATTGGGGACTCTGTGTACTACCGTAATTAATAAATAATAATGGTCAACAGTAATTATTATATTGATTAATTATTATTATTAAGTTCCAACAGGTATTGACCATTATTCATGGCTTGCATCCATATAATAATCACTTCATCACCAGTAAATCTGGCATGTCTGAATTGCACAATTTAGGTTGGATATTAGGAAAAACTTTTTCACTAGGAGGGTGATGAAACACTGGAATGCGTTACCTAGAGAGGTGGTGGAATCTCCTCCTTAGAATTTTTTAAGGTCAGGCTTGACAAAGCCCTGGCTGGGATGATTTAGTTGGGGATTGGTCCGGCTTTGAGCAGGGGGTTGGACTAGATGACCTCCTGAGGTCCCTTCCAACCCTGATATTCTATGATTCACAATGTGATATTCATAAAACGAGCTCCTCAGATTTATCTGGTATGTTTCAGCTTAAAACTTCCTCTTTGGTGTCATGTTTCTCTGGTGCCCTCCACTGAGTCTATTACATCAGTGCAATCTTTTGCATTATGTTTTGGTTCCAGTCTGCATTTCACCAAGGAAGGAAGCTATGAACCTTGGCTAGGGCCAAAGTGCACAGAACACAAGTCAGGAAGATTGCTGTAAAGATGGTTTGTAACTCATCCTTGCAGTCCCCCAGGGCCGGATTAATGCAGGGACTTTAGGGGCTGCAGCCCAGGGCCTTGGGCTAAGGGGGTCCCGCAGGCCCGCGGCAGCCCGCTGCTTCTTTTCATCCAGCCCGTGGGAAGTCTCCACACTGCGTGCTGGACACTGGTCCCTGAGCCTCGGCGCCCCCACCACCCCACAGGGCTGGAGCCGCAAGTGCCGGGTCGCCAGCATGCCCCTGTGGCCCCTAGGTGAGGGATGTTCAGGGAATCTCTGCGTGCTACCCCTACCCCCAGTGTCGGTTCTGCAGCTCCCATTGGCCAGGAACCATGGCCAATGGGAGCTGTGGGGGTGGGCACGGGCAGCATGCACTGCACAGAGCGGCCTGTCCCCTAGGGGCTGAACATGCCAGCGACCTCAAGGAGAAGGGCAGCGTGGAGCCAGAGCAGGCAGGGATCCTGCCTTAGCCCCACTGTGCCGCCAACCAGGAGCTGCCCGAGGTATGTGCACCCTGCACCCCAGCGCCCTTCCCCAGCCCGGTGCCTTCTCCTGCACCCAAACTCCTACCTGCACCCTAACCCTGTCCCAGCCCTGAGCCCCTTCCTGCACCCAAACTCCTACCCATAGCCCGCACCACAAACCTTCTGCCACACCCCAACCCCCTGTCCCATTCCTGGCCCCACCCCTCCAGTTGGAGCTGCACCCCCTCTCACACACCAATCCTCTGCCCCAGCCCTGAGCCCACTCCTGCACTCCAAAACCCCAGGGGCCCCACAAAATCTAATAGCCCCAGGCCCACAGGAGTGTTAATCTGGCCCTGGCAGTCCTGTGATCTTAGTGCTTCTCTGTGTAGTGCTGGAACCTCTGAGACAAATTAGAGCAGCCTTGCTGATCACTGTAATGTACTCTGGGATGCCACAACCACAGGGTACCGAAAAAAAAAAAAACAACAACAACAAACCAGCCAAAGGCCAGGGTGGCATTAAGTTGGCCACATCCCTTTCCTCTGTCTTCTCTTGCTTTTCTCTTCTGTGCCAGGGATGGGGAATGACGCAAGAGTCCTATGCTGATTATGTCATTGGCAGATCAATCCTCCCTAGCCAGTTAAACTATCATTTTGGCCAGATTATGCCAGTGGTGGTGCAAAAAAACTGCACCAGGCTGAAAATTCTGGCCCTACATGTAGCCTATTCAGACTTCAAAGGCAGAGGAAAAAGTTTTGTAATTAGTACAAATACATTTTAAACTGAGGCAACAGGAGGTTAAGTGATTTGTCTAATGTTACATAGAAAGCTTGTACCAGGACTGGGAACAGAACTCTGATCTTACGCCCAGGCTCAATGTCACGCAGGTACTTGGTAGCAGAGTGGAGAATAAAATTCTGATCTCCCAGAAAGTTTGTATTAGGGCTGAGAAGAGAACCCTGCTCTGCCACGGGGTGCACCACTCCCTGCTTGTGTGGCACCTCCTTTTGGTCATTCTGGGGATTGCATGCCATCACACCGTCTCTGCAGCTCCTCTCTCATCCCAGGAATTGCAACGTCCTCTTCATGACTCAGCCCTCCGGCTAGGTCACTCAGCGTTTCTCCCTGTGACAGGTGTCAGTCGGTCCTCCGAGCCCCTAGAGGCAATGGAGAGCAATGGTCTCCGTGGCAGGCCTCGGCCCCACCTCCCGGGTGTTGGGGAATTAGCGGGCAGGGGAGCCCCGGCCAGAGTCAGTAGCGCGCCCCTCGGGCAGGGGAGCCCCGGCCAGAGTCAGTAGCGCGCCCCTCGGGCAGGGGAGCCCCGGCCAGAGTCAGTAGCGCGCCCCTCGGGCAGGGGAGCCCCGGGGTAGGGGAACGCAGGCCCACCCAACTCCACTGCGTTCCAGCCCAGGCCCTGACAGTGGCAGGAGGCAAAGGTCCCGCCGCAGGGTCAGCGGGGCAATCTGCACCCACTGACCAAACACACCGAGCCCACGGTGTAGTTGGGCCCCTGAGCTACTTCCTACCTGGTCTCTTTCAGGCGGGTCGCTCCAGTCCCTCCATCTCCTCCGGGTAATCCGCTGCGGGCAGCTCCGGATCCTCCATCTCCTCCGGGTAATCCGCTGCGGGCAGCTCCGGTTCCTCTGGGTATTCCGCTGCGGGCCACCCCCGCTCCCCCTCAGTATCGGACTCACGCTGGCCCGGGCTGCAGTCAGGCCCCTCCAGGTCCTCTGGGTATTCAGCGGCCGGCAGCCCTGGTTGCCACAGGCCTTCCCCCCGGTCAGGCTCCTCCTTGCCCAGGGCTTCGCCTGGGTCAGCAGCAGGATCGCGAGGGAGCAGCCTGTGTCTGTCTCCCTCCCTGGTGCTCTCCTCACTGGGCAAAGGGCCCCGCACTTTGTACTTCCTGTCCCACCCCTCCCCTTCCGGGGATTGGCGGAAGCTTGGCCTGGCCCCGCCCACTCAGGCCCAGAGGGTGGCTCTTTACGCTCTGGTTCGGGGGGGAGCCACCCTGGCTCCCTACACTCCCCTTTCGGGGTACAGTCCTTCAAATCCTCTCTCACTCCCACATTGACTCAGGCAGTCTCCCCGTTCACTGCTCTGCCAGTGCCACTTCCCCAGTGGCAGGTAGGGGAACCTGGGCCCTCTGCTACCCTGGGTTCCAGTCCAGGGACCTTCAACCCAGAAGTTTGGGGCTTTCCTCTCCCAGCCCTCACTGTTCCTTCCCTGAACTGCTTCCTAGAACTCCTGATTCCCCTCCTTCCCCTGGGTGTACCAGGTCCAAACCCTCTTCCCAGGGAGTGACTGCCCTTTCCCAGCAGCAACCCTTGTCTGTTTCCAGCTTCCTAGCTTTATAGGCCCCCTCTATTCCTGCATAGCTGAACCTCCTTGCAATTAATTCCCTGCTCCCTGGCACTCCCTCCAGGTGCAGCCTGTGGAGCTAATAGCGCTACCTGGCCACCTAGCCCCTTCCAGTCCTGTGTGGGGTGGACACCACATCACAGGGTCTCTTTCCTATGTTGGGGGGTGTGGGCCCTGGGACGGGGCTGGAGAGTTTGGGGTGTAGGAGGGTGCTCTGGGCTGGGACTGAGGGGTTCAGAGGGGGATCAGGGCTGGGGCAGGGGTGCAGGTTCCAGCTGCGGGTGAGGGTATATAATGCTTGCTAATACTCCTTTCTCCCATATCTATAGCATTAATGATCTCTGAATTTCTCTCAAAACTTCAACAAAAGAAAATGTATCTGTATTCTTCTCTCAATTTAATGCAATCCTGTTAAATTAAATTGACAGAAGGAAGCTGAATTCTTTTCATTTATATTCATGACAGAAAGATAGCAAATAGAAGATGTCAAGCTGGAAAAGTTCATGCATCAATGTTTGCATTACAGTACAGTCACAGCAGTTACTTGTTTAATGCTGTGTATATACAGGAAACCATGTTAAAATTAACAACAGCGTGGTATGTGGTGATTTTATTTTCATAGATTAAACACAGCTATGAATATTCCACGCTTGATAAGCCCATTGCTTCTCTTATTACTTCTGGCTTTGGTGTTGCAATATTTTTATACCAGCATTTCGAATGTCCTCAACTGAGAGGTGGGGGTTTGCTTTGTCTCAGAGTGATGAGATTTGGGCTTATGAAAGAAAGAAGCTTCTTGAAATTCCTTGGCCACAAAATAGTAGCAAATGGCATCCATGCAGCAGTTAGAATTTGCTATACATGTGGAAACAGTAATAAAAGTTCTAATCTTCTGGATTGCAAGACAGTTAACTAAATTTTTTTCCATCACAAACCTAGCAAGCATCCCAATTTGGACAGGTAAAAAGCACACTATAAATACAATCATATTTGCAGAAACAATATAGATAGCTTTCTCGATTAGCTTATTTTTGTGTGAATTGGAGATAATCTTTTTTTTAAGACTCCTGATGATGTGCATGGAACAAAAGCACACTATTATTAGTGGAATTAAAAAAATGAAGATGAAGAGATATAGAAAACCGGTTGATGGTTTTGTAGAAAGCTTTTGAAAGCAAAAACGTTCATTTCTCCTTTGTTTTACGATCAGACCAGTTATCGTTGATACCCAAAGAAGCCCACAAATAAGAGCAGCCTTCCATGGTGACCTTAAACTCTTTGCCTTCAGAGGAAACTTTATGGCAATGTATCGGTCGACTGAGATGACAGTGATAATGTAGATGCTCATGGACATATTTATTAAATATATAGACTGTATAGTTAAGCACAGCGTGTCACGATGCCAATCATTCCAGAGGAAGTAAATTGTGAAAGGCAAGGTGCAGACTACAGAACAGTCTGCAATGACCAAGTTGATCATGTACACCCTGGTTTCTGTCCATTTTTTCAGTTTGCAGCAGAACACCCACAAGGCAAGGACATTAAATATGGCTCCAAAAGGGAAAATTGTGGCATAAATAATGACTTGAACGAGCTGAACATTGTAACTCAATTTTAGACTGTTGTTGCAGTTTGTTGAGTTTGTCATTACGATGCACCTCTGCTATAGAACGAGGTTTCAAAGACCTGAAATATAACAAACACGATTCTTTTCATTAAAAACGAAAGCTCATCTCTTATTTGACCCACTGCACCCTCTTGCCAAATTGTCTGATAAACATTCCCTATAAGATTTCCCCTCCCAATAGGGCAGCAATGGCCTCCCTACATTCCTCTGGTCCCTCAACAGCCCCATGACTGAATCAGAGTGCATAAAAATCAATGATTAAAAAAGTTGGATTTTTAAAAAAATACTTTAAACTTTAAAGTTATATGTTTTTATTTTAAAAAATAAACCTATTAAAATTAAATTTAAATTTATGAGAACCTATGCCAAGGCCTACATTTAGTGTAATTTTATACCATAGTATAGTAAATTTAAATTAGTATATTTTTTATTTTAAATTTAGTATAATTTTATACTACACCGGGGTGGGCAAACTTTTTGGCCCAAGGGCCACATCTGGGTATAGAAATTGTATGGCGGGCCATGAATGCTCACAAAATTCGTGTAGGGGTGTGGGATGGGGTGAGAACTCTGGCTGGGGGTGTGGGCTCTGGGGTGGGGCCAGAAATTAAGAGTTCAGATTGAGGGAGGGGATTCCGGGCTGGGGTGGAGAGGGTGGTGTGTGTGTGTGGGTGAGGGCTCCGGCTGAGGGTGCAGGCTCTGGGGTGGGGCTGGGGATGAGAGGTTTGGGGTGCAGGAGGGTGCTCCGGGCTGGGATGGAGGGGTTTGTAGGGCGGGAGGAAGATCACGGCTGGGGAAGGGGGGTTGGGGCACAAGGGGAGGCTTAGGGGTGCAGGCTCTGGGCAGTGCTTACCTCAAGCGGCTCCTGGAAGCAGCCACATGTCCCCTCTCCAGCTCCTACGTGGAGGCATGGCCAGGTGGCTTTGCTGCACACTGCCCTGTCCGCAGGCACTGCCCCTGCAGTTCCCATTGGCCGCAGTTCCCGGCCAATGGGAGTTGCGGGGGCGGTGCTTGGGGTGGGGCCAGAGTGCAGAGCAGAGTGCCCTGGCTGCCCCTACTCATAGGAGCCAGAGAGAGGCGATGCTGCTGCTTCTGGGAGCCATGCAGAGCGGCCCCCAACCCTGCTCCCGGCTGGAGCACCAGAGCTGGGCAAGCACCAGACCCTGCTCCCCCGTGGGAGTTCGAGGGCCAGATTAAAACAGCTGGTGGGCCGGATCTGGCCCACAGGCCGTAGTTTGCCCACCCCTGTACTATACCATAGTAAATTTAAATTAAATTAAAAAAAGATTCAAGTAGCACATGTTTGCTGCTGAAGTTTTAAAGAAAATGAAAGCATGAATTGGTGGATTAAGCCCCTGGACCCGGGTATGTTGAAATGCTAAATCAGCTTTGGACAGTAACAGCCTCTTCTGCAGGTTCCGAGAGAATAATTTTCTTTGTTTCAGTTTAATCAACTAGTTCAGTTCATTGCCTAGTTCATTCAAAATTGAGAAAGTGATTGGGAGTTGAAAAAAGCAGGAAAGCTTGTTTTCCTCCTCTAACCTATCAATAAAAATGAGGCATGAGAGGATGAGATCTACTAATTCTGAAACCTTGAAGCATGTGGTGACCAGAAACAATCCATTCAAAATTCACTGACTGCAGATAATTCTTCTTTTGTTTAATAAATCAGTGAGTTTTAAATGCAAAACATGTTTGGGCAAAAAAATATTTTCTTATTGCTCCAGCACACAAAGTAGTTTTATGTAACTAGTAAAACAAATTTTAAAATGCTGTTTTTCTGCTATTTTAATTGGTTTCCAATTTGCTTCCAAATGTAGCGTGACACAAATCACAAATAAAAAATTGATCATCTCGTCAATAAGAAATGAATCATTCACCATTTTAAAACATAAAAGAATGTAACAATAAAACTCAGAATTATGCTAAACTATGCTTAAATAAATGTGTATAATTATAGTGTTTTCGCCTGTTTAGCAAAACAAAGTACCAAATTATATCAACAATGAGACTCAAGCTTTCTTTAGGAGAGTAACTCAGTACAAATGCAAAACAAGATTAAAAATTGATTATTTAAATCAAGGTTTTCTGTTTGCTGACTTTAAATCATGTTTAAAATCAGTGATCTAAATCACTGATTTAAATCAATCAATCCTGCTCCTACTATCTTGGATATTGGCAGGACTCTATTCTGAATTTTGCATATGGTCCCTCTCTTTCATTGAAATTTTGCTTTTGTGCTTTTCTGGAGGAGGTCCCCAAAAGCACTGGTTCTCAAACTAGGGCCGCTGCTTGTTCAGGGAAAGCCCCTGGCGGGCCGGGCTGGTTTGTTTACCTGCTGTATCCACAGGTTCGGCTGATCGCGGCTCCCAATGGCCGCGGTTTGCCGCTCCAGGCCAATGGGGGCTGCAGGAAGGGCGGCCAGCACAACCCTCGGCCCGCGCCACTTCCTGCAGCCCCCATCGGCCTGGAGCGGCGAAACGCGTCCAGTGGGAGCCACGATCAGCCGAATCTGCGGATGCGGCAGGTAAACAAAGCAGCCCGGCCCGCCAGGGGCTTTCCCTGAACAAGCAGCGGCCCTAGTTTGAGAACCACTGCCCTAAAGCTTACCTTATCATGCAAAGCAAGTGTTTTTACAGCTATTTGTCTGATAACATCATGATGTTTACTATAGATCTGCAGTCACATAATGCAGTAGAACCTCACTGATATACATTAAATAATACTAGACCCATTGCAAATTAACAAGTAATGAATGTTGAGGGGAGGAAGTCAGTACATGTGACATGGTTCCCTCAAATTTCACAAAAAGTGACTTTACTGTTGAAGCAGAGTATCTGAGGCCCCCCCCTACCCCCGCTGGAGTCATTGCAGTGAAGAGGAAGGCAGCAAGGGTATGTTTACACTGCAAAAAAAACACACCCTGCAAAGTCCGAGCACCTGGGCTCCAGCCTGGAAGTCTACATAGCAATGAAACAGCTCCACAGTCCAAGCCCTGCGAGCCTGAGTTGGCTGCCATGGGCCAGATGCGGATTTTTCTTTGCTGTGTAGGCATACTCTGAGTGGATTCAGAATAGGTCATTTAGTGCAAACATGACAGGCCTCAACCCTGCTAATTTCCTCTTTAACAAGTGGCTATTAGTGAAGCCAACACTTCCTGTGGGGCTCTGGGGCTGGGCTAAATGCTGAAGGTCTGGAGGGGTCTAACAGGCATAACTGCTATGCTGACATTGGAGGGTAAGCAGTCCAAGAGAAGACAGATTTATCTGTACTAGTTACCACCACCGCCCTCCTGGGTGGTAGCTTGCCTCAGAGTCTGGCCAGGACAACATACAATGCCAGACATGAACTGGGACAGCAGCTGTCAGATATTTTTTAGTAGGACCAGTCCGTGCCCTAGGGGACAGCAGTTTCCCATTGCTCTGGCGTTACTCCCATTCAATATACTGGGCAAGGTCCTGCAGCTGGTGAGGCAGATGATCAGGGTGGAACACCTACTGTCCTCCTACAAAGCCTGGGGATGCAGCAGGCTCCAAAGAAAGGAGCCTGTCAAAGAGGCACAGTAGGGCCCTCGCCCATAACTAGAGGCTTCTAGGTGCTATGATAAATAGGCTGTAACTTTAAATGGAGTTTGGACCAGCTGGAGAAAGGGAAGTGAGTTTGAGGCAGAAGGGATAATGGTTATTACTGCACAGAAGACAGCCTGTTTCTCATCAGAGGATTTAGGGCTTTACTGATTCTCATGACACTATGATGACAAGGGACCTAAAATAAACATGCCACCGCAAGGTTAACATAGCCAAACTGAACATAAAACCAGCCTCACTACATATAGATGCTATGGTGGCTGAAAATTTCTCCGCTGTGGGCAGCACAAGAGGGCTGGAATGGGGGTCAAGGATTTGGCTCTGAAGGTGGATGTGACAGACGGAAAGAGCAAACCTGCCACATAGAGTGAGTGTGAGGGGATCTATGAGGAGAAGAGACAGGGAGGGAAAAGGGACAGACAGTGGCAAGTGGGAGGGGAGAGAAGAAAGAAAAATAGAAGACAAAAGCATAGAAAATATCATTGAGAAATGGGCAGCAATTTTTCACCTTCTGGTGGCTCCCTCCTCTTCCATGCAGCCCAATACCTTCTGTTCATACCTCCCTAACCTCCACTAATAGAGCCCTGCCCCATGAGACAAACATTCTGTTTTTCACACCTGGTCAGCCTGTAGATAAGCACATTTCATTTGTAAATAGAAAGACCATCTCCAATGACCATCAACATTTCAAGAGCTGCTTGAGTTTGAGTTGCTGCAAAAGTCTGATAATTTGAGATGGTCTTTATATCTCACCAGGGTTTTGGAGTATGATTTGTCAAAAGAGAAATCCTAGTCAAAGCAGGAGACAATCTTATACCTGACTAGAGCTATGGGAGGTTAGACACTATATACCAGGTTCACCTGGGGAGCAGTTTATGGAGCGTTTACAGACTGACCATGAGTGCATCAGTGTAAAAGGCTCAGGCATTTGACAATCTAAGTAACAGCACAGCAGGTCTGAGTGATGTTCAAAGAGCTATGCTGCGCACTTTTGACAAAATTATTATTCATAGCCCCAAATCCTCTCTTCCAGATGAAGTTATTTTCAGAATAAAATCGCAGTTTGACCTGAAACAAGCTGATTTAACACTGGCAGGATTATAATTGAGTGACTCATTCTTAATGAATAATTTCAGCAACAAATGTCATTTCCTTATTTTGTTCATAAAATGTCCACCAGCAGCCTGACATGTTCTCCAGCTGTATTCATTATTCACTATTATCAGACACATGATTCATTAATTCTTTTTCCTTTCTTGGTTGCTATTAAAAAAATGAAATTCCAAATCTGAAGTATGTTGCAGTGGTGTTATTGGTCACATACTATTGCTTTGCTCCCTCATTGTATAAGTGTAAATCTTGCAGTCAGGTTATGGTCTGCATGCTCAGAAAGTGAAGGTAAAATTTATACTTCATTAATATTTCATTGTTTTACTTTCTGCTAGTAAAACTGGATTGCTGGAATAGTCCAGGTAAGCAAACATAAAAGGGGAGCAAACATGGCTGAAGCCTATTCAGCTAAAAATGCTATTGAGAGAAACCAGGTGGAAAATGGTTTTCCTTTGAGATTTTGAATTTTTTTACCATTTTGTTTCAATTTTGACCTTTTAAAAATTGGTTAACCTTTTTTTGTTATGTACAAATTAACTAAAATTTTGAAATGTAAAGTAATGTAGAATTTTAAAAAAATGAAAATTTCCGTTTCAAAACACATTTTGTCAGAAAATCCCTAACCAGCTGTACTATTGAATACTGACTGTAAATTGTGTGTGATATTCTCCCAGTCATCACACCTGGAAGACACTTGAGACTAAAAGCACACAGAATAAAATTACAGGAAGAAACAAAGTACATTAAGTCAAAACTCCCGAGATGTCTGACCAGTGTAATATAATTCAAAGAGTTAGTTGATTGCTGCCTGTTTATTACACTGATTACACAAACCTCTTAAAAACAAATTGTATGTACCCTGCCATATATCTAGTTCCTGACAGTAATGAGAAGCAAGGAAATAAACTGCAGTGCAAAAATGAAAACAAAGTAAAAATAATCATGAATGAATGAAAAGTTACCTGTTGGCTTAGCTTCCACAAAACAATTATCACTTCACTCCACAATAAAAGCTTCAACACAACAATTAATAGACTCAGACTTTGTTCCAGCTGACATCACCTGGTACTCAGAGCACCAAAAAAAATCTCATGGTTGCTTAATGGCTCTGTCCTCTCTGGAGTGAGAAAGCCTCATTGGCTTGCTCAGTATTTCTAAGAGCATTGCATCTTCCTCAAGAATTGAATTTGCATCTTCCTGTTCATCTTTGTAGAGTGGCCTCTGCTGATGGCTTAGCAGTAATTCCTCTTATGATTCAACTTGACTTATTGGACAAGGAAGCAGTGGATGGATGGGGTTTTCAAAAGCACCCCAGTGTTTTTTAGAAAAAGAGGCCAATCATGGTTTAAAACAATATGGGAAGTTGTGGTTAGAGAAGAATTAACGTATTTACACATTTTGGAAAATATCATAGAATGTCAGGATTGGAAGGGACCTCAGGAGGTCATCTAGTCCAACTCCTAGCTCAAAGGCAGACCAATCCCCAACTAAATCATCCCAGCCAGAGCTTTGTCAAGCCTGACCTTAAAAACCTCTAAGGAAGGAGATTCCACCACCTCCCTAGGTAACCCATTCCAGTGGTTCACCACCCTCCTAGTGAAAAAGTTTTTCCTAATATCCAACCTAAACCTCTCCCACTGCAACTTGACATCATTACTCCTTGTTCTGTCATCTGGTACCACTGAGAACAGTCTAGATCCATCATAGAATATCAGGGTTGGAAGAGACTTCAGGAGGTAATCTAGTCCAACCCCCCTGCTCAAAGCAGGACCAATCCCCAATTTTTGCCCCAGATCCCTAAATGGCCCCCTCAAGGATTGAACTCACAACCCTGGGTTTAGCAGGCCAATGCTCAAACCACTGAGCTATCCCTCCCCCATCCTCATTGGAACACCCTTTCAGGTAGTTGAAAACAGCTATCAAATCCCACCCTCATTCTTCTCTTCTGCAGACTAAATAATCTGTCTATTACAAATAGTAGACAGAAAAATAGAGGGATACTTAGATATTTGGTTACCTTTTATTCAATACTCAAAGTACAGTAAAAACATTTTTATCCAGCAAGTTGGGGGAATGGGGGGTGCCAGTAAGTGACAAATTCCATTTAACTAAGAGGGAGGGAGTTTGGGTGAAGGGGGGCGGGGTGCAGAGCTGGGCTTTGGGGCACAGGAAGGGACGTGGGGAGTGGGCTATGGGAGGAAGTTTGGGTGTGGGATGAGGCTCAGGGCAGGGGCACGGGAGGGGTTTTGAGATGCCGGATCCAGGGGGTGCTCACCTCGGGCGGCTCCCCACAAGTAGTGACCTGTCCCTGCTGCTCCTAGGCCAAGGCGCTGCAAGCGACTCTGTGCGCTGCCCCTGCCTTGCCCCGGGTGCTGGCTCTGCAGCTTCAATTGGCCGGGAACTGCGGCCAGTGGGAACAGTGGGGGCGGTGCCTGTGGGTGGAAGCAGCGCGCAGAGCTGCCTCCTGCGCCTCTGCCGCCTAGGAGCACCATGGACAGGTTGCCGCTTGCAGGGAGCTGCCCAAGGTGAGCGCCCCCTGAACCCAGCACCCTGAAACCTGTCCCGTGCCCCATCCCGCACCCAAACTCCCTCCCAGAGCCCATGCCCCACACCCCATCCCACACCCCAACCCCCAGCGCCACACCTCTTCCCACACTCTGAACCCCTCGTGGCTGTTCCTCTACCTAGGAACAGCAGGGACATGTCACTGCTTCTGGGGAGCCGCACAGAGCCAGGTAGGGAGTCTGCCGGCCCTGCACCAATCAGACTGTTAACCAGACTTTCTATGAAGATTAGCAATGCTGATTTATAGAGCTTTCCTGTTGGTATAAGGCTGGATAGCACAGCTTTTACTGCACATTCACCCGCAAAACAAACAAATACAGCACACCTGTTCATTTTTATTATTATTAACATTTGATAGCCATATCTGGTCTGTTAAATATGTGCATACAAAGATTGACTCAATTTAATAAAATCATTAAAAACCAACATGGGTGTTACCACATTATAGAGTGAGCATCAATACATCTTTGTTAAATAGGAAGATCTGCAGACCATATTCCCGTATAATCTCTCTTTAAACAAAAACTAACTTGTAATGATTGCTTTGTTTCTGATATTTACATGGTAAGGATTTGTAAACCTGTTAAAACTTCCTCAATAAATAGTGGAAGAAAGAAAGACACACTTTTCAATTGGATTTATGCTCCTGATTCACTTATGGGTGTTTGAAAATCCTACCCTGTATCTAGCATCAATTAAACAAAGTCTTCAAATGCATTGATTTTTTTTTTTAAAGCAGACTCAGTGCTGTATCCATCAAGGGCCGTAGGCATCTTAATTGCCACTTTAGGTGCTGTTGAGATCCTCAAAACTCCTGCTCAGCTAAGACCTAACCCTGGAAGCCTAAATTCCCTTGGCGCCTGAATTTCTACCAGTAAAGTCTCCTAGGCACCGAGGTTTCCGATGGTAGGCTTGCACCAAACTGCTTAAACCTTGATGACACTGAGCTGTTTGGTGCCATAGCTCATGCCTAAGCCTCAGTGGGATTCTTCAACTACACGTTTGCCCACCTATCTCACCTGCAGGGTCTGAACATGTCTAACCTGCACAAATGACAGCCAAGGAAGACCAGAGCAGGAATTTTTGGAGTGGGACAGCATATTTGTTCCTCAGAAAACACAATATCCAGGGGTTAGAGCGCCTAATTTCAGATGTGGGAGGTTCAAATCCCCACTCTGCCTACCTTACACCAGGGATTTGAATGCAGGTCTCATGTGTGTGCCCTCACCACTGGGCTGTAGGATATTCTGGGGTTGATCTCTCAGTCTCTCCTGTTGAAGCTGTTCCACTTTGTAGGAATGATGAAATATTCATTGAGGCAAAGAGATTGACCGTAGAGCCTTCTGGTATAGTACTCACCAAGGATACAGGAGACCCAAGCCCCTTCTCCAAATCAGGCTGAACAAGGATTTCAAAAATAGGTCTCCCACATCCGAGGGCCTACCAGTTAACTTGGCTCTGTGAATTCCACTGGATGGCAAATCACCTACAAATTAAGAATTGCAACATCTCAGTCTCCTGGTGGACTGTCCAATAGCATAAAAGGCCTGGTAACATAGCCCCTCTAAGGAAGTGCCACCCTTCCCCGCAATGAACATTTAAAATTTTTAAACACATTAGTACATTTTTCTTACCATTAGTAGCCTCTGCTCCTTACTCATGTTATCTGAGAACCAAGGATATTCGAACAGTTACATTCCTGGAATGCTGAAAAGTATCCATATTGTGGCCAACAACAGCAAAGTTATGTTATCTGGGGAGATTTCTTGGGTTCTTCCAAAGGCAAAAAAATAATGTTACCCTTCTCTTAGAGTTGGCAGGACCTTTGGCACCTGAGAGGGGAACCATGCCACCAGGTAGACAGGAGCAGCAACCCAGAGATGGTAGAGGCAGATGGAGAAGGACCTGGAAGAGCTGCTTATAGGGATGGACAGGAGAAATGAGAAGCAGTTTGAATTTCTCTGGGTACTGGAAGATTGGGCTCTTCAGCAGGAAGATAAACCAGTTCCTAGAGCAGGAGGAAAGCCACAGGGAACAGGAGCATTCTGTAATGGAGAGGCTCATTGAACTGGTGGCCGAATGAGTTCAGGGTCTACCTGCTGCTGAGGCCACTGAACCTGCCCATGAAATGCCACCTCCCCCTCTAGCTGCTGCCTAGAGTGCTACTGAACTAAAAGATCCTCTTTCAAGGACTCCACCTGCCCCCCGAGGGACTGGGAGGAGAACAGGGCCCTCGGGACCTCACCCCTCCACCGGCATCCAAAATCCCTTGCAGGAGGACTCCACTGAGCATCCAAGGAGGGGACTGATGAGTCTCTGAGAGTCCTGGAGCCCCCCAAGTGCCCACCCTCCCAAACCCCTTGCAGAAGACATACCCAGCTTTCCCCAAGAGTGATTTTCCCCCATCACATGCCCTTTCAGGAGGAGGGCAAGGAGACAGGTGCAGAGACAGCAACATTTGGCCAGTGTTCCCAGTTGCATTCCCTTCAGTTTTTAAAGGTTTTTGGTTGACCTTTCTTTATAAAAATATTTAAATTTTGTGCTTCATCTAGTACTTTTAATAAACATTACACTTTCCTTGACATGTGTGTGGTTCTCCTTCCTAAATATGATGAATTAAAGATGTTTACGTGTTCAGGATTGGGCCCCACCATTTTCAGTCAATGAAATTCAATGGTGTGTAACTGTCTGGCAGGGATGGAGAAAATGCAGCTAACATTACATGCTTACAGAAGGCACTACTAGTTTTCAATGCAGCAGAAGTCTACAGTGCAGAAAAGGGGCAGGTGAACATCTTTATGGCTTAGTTAACATGCAGAAAATCAAAACCCAATTCCAGTAATAATTCAGGAAGTGACAACATCTGTCACCACGTCGTGTATAAATGGCTCCTCCTTCCTCCCCCAAATCTTAACCAGTTTCAACTATATCAGGGTTTAGTGCTGTATAACAGCTGCTAAATGCAGTTAGCACCACTGACAACGAACAATTAAAAAATGAATGGCTACATACCCTTCTCTCGCTGCCTGCCCCCCAGCAAATCTGAGTCACTGAGAGAGACTGAATGCTCCCAGTAACAGGTTTATAAGAAGTGAAGACAAAAATAGTGAACAATGGCCACATTACAGCTCAGCTGCCACCTCACAAACCCAGTGGAAGTTGAACTGAGGCCAAAGATTCTAGCGCTTCAGATCTAGCATCCCTTGAAATCAATGGAAAAAATGGCACTGACTTGAATGCGAGTTGGACCAGGTCCATCGTAAGGACAAGAGCAGCTGGATACTGTTTGTCAATCATGTAGTTGATGAATAATGTGTTATTTATGAAATAAATTTTACAATTCACTTGCTTTTCATTTTCATCTAACTCGATAGCCAGTCAGATAACACTCATCAGTTCACATTCCTTGACTAATGTGCTATTTGGCGAATAATATCATCTTGTATTCTAGCACCTCATGTAAAGAACATGAGCAAATTAGGCAGTGATATATATTAAAAGTACAAATATCAAACTTCATGAAGAACTGAGTCCGTTTAAAATTAGATCTTTCGAATTGATCTTATGCCTATACACGTGGCACAGAAAGGAAACGAGTGCTAAAATCTTTCCAGTTGATAACCTGCTCTCAGGGGACTGAAAAATTGAGATTAAAACAAGATAATATTTCTCACGATAGATGTCTGAGGGCGGATTCTCTGCTATGCCAATTTCTGCTGTGTGGGTGCATGGAGCAAGGGAGCTGATTGTGGGTCCTTGATCCAGAGCCAGTTCTACATCAGACTTGCTGCCCATATAGATTAGAGCAGTTTAGGGCACCACTTTTGAAAATAGAGATTCCCCCAGGCTGCTCTGATCTATTCCCATTGGCTACAACCCTCTGTCAGGTGGAGACTGCCAGACACAGTGTGTTCCAGCTCCACCCCCTCCATTTTGTTCTGCACCCCCAACACGTCCTAAAAGATGAGAGCTGGAGGTGGGTAGTATCAGAACCCTAAGATGGCTGTACACATGTTGGGTATTCACCATGCTCAGGAAATCACAAGTCCTACCAATTTCTGGCATCTTTGGGCTGCTGTAACAGAGCAAAGGGCACAGGATAAGCCAGAGAATCATTGATTTTGATCCAATACATTTCTCATGTTAAATTCCCTCCACCAAAAATTTAAATGAAAATTACAGAAAGATTGGGCCATATAAATACAGCAAAGACAGTTATGGAAAGAGATGTGTTTGGGAAGGGTAAACTCACTGCTTCAGGGTCACTGAAATATGCCAAGGAGTCCTATTTTCAAAGCTGGCCAGCTAAATCCTACATGTAGCTCCCCCAGCTTCACACCTGGATCCATGCTCAGTGGTGCAATTATCTGTTTTGAGTCCCCAGCAATGCATGCAAATGCTCAGACTGGCTTGCAGCCTGGTCAGCTGCAAGGCCACATTCTTCTTTGTGTCATACCACCATAGCTGTGGCCAGCAGAGGTCTGAAACTGGATCCTCACTGGTTCTAATGGGAAGAAGCTGCTGGCAAGGCATCTGGCAACACCTGAACCCACTTCAAATGGTTGCAAAACACAGGAGCAGGACTGTGCAAAATAAATCAACAAAAATGGGGGGGCGGGGGGAATGTCTTCCACATTTTCTGTGGAAAATTTCAACTTTTTATAAAAAAACAAAAACAACAAATATGGTTTTTGGCAGAAACATTTTTGTTTTGGTTTGTTGGGGTTTTTTTGACAAAAAGTCAAAAATTTCCACAAAAAGCAGCCAGCTTCCACAAAAAAAAAGTTTGATTAAAAACTCAATTTTCTGGCTAAAAATGGTTTTGCTAGAACATTTTCAGCCAGCCTGACTCACTTCCCTCATAGGTCCACCAGAGTCTGGATGTCTTAGCCCTCTGGGCACACTGCAAAGGGAATGGCTTCAGAAGGTAATGGCTCTGATACCTCTCCTATTTCCCCTGAATTGGTGCAGTGCGCATGGGCCGGTACCCAAGAGGCAAGACGCTGCTTTTGCAAAGCCTAAAATGCAATAAAAATAAATTATTAAAATTAAAAAGCCCAGAGAAATATTGTAAAAATAACAATGTAAGTGAAGAAAGGGATTAGAAATGCATTTACAAAGTTGGAACTTTTGGGGTAGTATCTGTATTGCCTTTAAATTATTTCATGTCAATTTAAGAAAGCAGATTAGCTCAAGTAAACGTTACATTAAAGTGCTTGAGCCTACATGGCTTACTATGCATTGAAAAAAGAAAAGGAGGACTTGTGGCACCTTAGAGACTAACCAATTTATTTGAGCATAAGCTTTCGTGAGCTACAGCTCACTTCATCGGATGCGTACTGTGGAAAATACAGAAGATGTTTTTATACACACAGAGGATGAAAAAAATAAACACCCATTTTTTCCTGGTCTGTGTGTATAAAAACATCTTCTGTATTTTCCACAGTATGCATCCGATGAAGTGAGCTGTAGCTCACGAAAGCTTATGCTCTAATAAATTGGTTAGTCTCTAAGGTGCCACAAGTACTCCTTTTCTTTTTGCGAATACAGACTAACATGGCTGTTACTTTGAAACCTATGCATTGAAAAACTGCCAGGTTTTGGTGGAAGTTTGAAAGAACTTGTTTACAGTTTGTGGGCAGAAAGAAGTACGTAGCAAGTAAGTACTAAGATCATTATCAAGCACCATTTCTCCTTCTTTCCTGTCAACAACCACAAAGCCTCAAGCCTAGAGGCTATTTTAGTGCATTTTTACTGGGACTGATGTCATTTTCCCCCTTCTTATTGCAGTGATGTGGCTAACAGATCTGACTCATAACATTGAAAGATCAGACTTGGGGTGGCAGACAGCATGGGGTCCTATCTAGATATTTCAGAATTATATTGTGATTTTGCCACTACCCCCTCATATGCGTTCATGCAACTTTTCCATGGGAGGAGTTGGAGTGGAAGGAGGAAGGGTGATGCACCTGCCATGCTGGTACACGTGCTGGCTGTGGATGGACATACGGTATATGGCCCATTGCATAGTTGAGACTCTTAAGTATCCCTCCTTAAGATTCAGTGCATATCTGCTGACCAGGCTCTTCTCTCTTGTGGTCAAGTGTACTGAAGAGGGAAGATGAAGATAACAGTGATAAGAAACACATGGTTACACAGACTCGCTATGGTATATTGTGCTCATACAGTTTAGAAAAGCTAACCAATTCCTCTTAGTATTGTCTGTTACTATATTAATAAAGCAGTATCTAGCACAGTTGTTGTTTTGGGGGGAGGGGGGGTTGGGAGCGGGGCGGAGATCAGGACTGTTAATCCCAGAGTTCTAGACAAATTTTAAAAGCAGTCCTTGGAGTCCCAGACTTTGATCAATACACCTGGTCTTCCTAAATTCTCCTTAAGTTTCAACTGAATATTGTACACTTTTCTACCTCACTTACTAAATTGGTGTGTAGTTCTGCTGTATACTGTTAACAGCTGCTGTGTTCCACCTCAGAAGTGGTTGCAGTTCAATGATGGGAGAAGTGGTCCTTATAGCTCCTTGACTTAACTGAGTTTCTGTGAGATTAAGTAGTTAACTGCACCATGTAAAGTGCTTGGAGACCCTACATATTATGAATTTTATATTAATAATGATAATAAAATGAAGAGGTCCCTAAGCTTGTGGAATATGGGAACTGTTTGCAGACCAATGTCCTTCTCCTTGACATTTTAAAATATATATTTAAAAGACAGCTGCCGCAGGTAGATAAGGATTTGGCTTTAGTAGTGTCCTGAAATTAATACAAGTATATTTGAAGTTCTATTGCAATGTCCTCTAGTGTTGAAGTCTGATGCTTTTCTACACAGGTCATTTCATTGTATAAAACCCAAATTTTGATAAACAATAATTACAAAGATGTTAGAATTATTGGAATTTCACTTTTCATAGAAGGCTCAATGCAGCAGAAACCTCACAGCGTTACGAAAACAGACGATGACCACAGTGTAAAAACTATCTTGAGAAAAATCCTGTTTGTTTTGAATATAGTTGCTAACAGAATGCTCCCATCTCTGTTAAATATATAAACAAGTATTTATTTGTTTTACTTTAGAAGGGTATTCTGTCTCCTGAGTAACTTTGCTTAATGTTTTCCCTTTAAAATAAGTTTAATATATTTTTTCTTAAACTTAAATGCTTCTTTAAATACATGGGCCTGTATTCTACTTCTGATATTATTAATTATTATTTGTCTGGCAGTAGTGCCTCAGAGTTCTAGTCAGGAACCCATTGTGTGAGGCGCTGTACAAACACAGAACAAAAAGATGGTCCCTGCCTCAAAACCCTGCATTTTTAAAAAATAGGAGCTTAAAGATAGGCCCCTGGATCTAATATTTAGACAGTTGCCTGATTCTTAAATGTGCTATAATCAGTACATGAGAGCTACAGCTCTTTAGAAGGGAACTGTGCCTGCTTTTTGTAGCATTTTTAAAAAACTTGTGCTATACTACCGTGAAGTTTACATTCTCCAGTACAGCTCAACAGGACCGAAAGACTTTGCCCTCTGTATTTTCCCTATCTCTACTAATAGCTTTTAAGTCATAGAACCTGGTACTCAAACTGAGATATACCTTACTCTGCATTGACTATAATGGGAATGCTTATAGAATAAAATACTACACAGCTTGAGTAAGGTTAGCAGAATTTAACCCATAGGATCTAGGACTATAGCAGTGAGACTGTTGACATGCCGTGAGATGACAGCTACATACAATTCACCATTTACACTTTTCAAAATATTTTGAAGTGTATTTATGGCTCACAAGGGTGTTGAATAGCCATATGTTACAGCTCTGTTCAGGATCACTGGCCATGATCCCTGATGTAGCTAATGATGAGAGTCTCTAATGCCAACCAGGGCACATGTAAGCCCAGCCACTTTTCGTAAAGTTTGGTATCCTCAGAGAGTTTAGCTTCCCTCTTCTTGGTGTATTATAACTGCCTAGGTTTGTGCTTATGCATGGCAGGCTGCTGAAGAAGTGGCGAGATCTCACATCAGGGACTCAGCATATTTATTCCTAGTGACTAACAGCATATAGAGGAGGAAGTGGGAGTGAATGACACATGTAGTAAGGGAAGCAACAAAAGAAATGGAGCTGGGTCTCCAATGACCAGGAGTTGCAGACTATTGGTACAATGTAAACATGGTTTGAGTTGAGTATTTCTATCTTGTTGTGTAATGACACATCTAGTGCAAATGCACATTTCCTCCACCACCCACACTAGTAAAAATGCTTAAATAGACCTGCCCTAGTGGTTTAATTGCATCATCATGAGGTGCAATTGAGTTGGAATCCAGAGCTTAGTCTCTCACTTCCAGGTAGGGTGACCAGATGTCCCAGTTTTATAGGGGTGAAAACAACTGAGTGAAGCAGCAGCTAAGAGCTCAAAGCCAATAACTTCATTTCTCAAACTACTGGAAAACACACCTTACCCAACAAACAATGCTACAGAAAATGAAAACTCCTCAACTGCAACAGGTGATATTTCAATGCCAATACCTGAACATGAGAACATTAGTCAAGAAGGAGATGTGACAACAGTAACAGATGCAGCAGAAGATCCTGTGTACAATCAAGAAACTCAACAGCAACAGGAAGATGTAGCTCTTCCGCAGCAAGAGCAATTCATGAGTACTACAGGTTTGACTGTGACTGACATTGGAATTATGGACAAGAGCAACGCTGCACAAATGCAATCTTTTCTTCAACTTAGTTGTTTCAAAATTCCAAGTAACATTCCACAAGATGCTGATAATCATGCTTTCCCTACTTGTCTGCTGACAAAAACCCTTCCAAATGCTGAGACCTGTACAAAAGACGGGTTATGCTGGAGTCTGGAAAAACAATCTCTGTACTGTGCACCCTGCTTCATTTTGAACTAAAGTGCTGCAAATGCATCAGTTCTCTCTCAATCAATCAGGATGAAGCATCAGCTATGGGACAAGAGCATTTGGATGGGCTCACTATGCTTAATATCAACTGTGACATTGCATGAAAGCTAGATTTTTCCTCAATAATTAGTGCATTTGCACAGAAAAAGGCTAGAAAAGCATTTGTTAAATAAAAAAGGTATTCATATTATGTCTCACTCTTTTTTTTGGTGCCTTATTTTGTTTCCATGTGTCATCATTTTTTATTTTTATTATGTCTAGGGGCCTCAAAAGCTGGAAGTGGCCTGGGCCTCTCTGGACCTCTGAGAGGGCCTGAACACACTAAATGTAATCTATATGACAATTCCACATGGAATTCCCAATGGGTTCTGCAGAAAACTAAAGCACAATGGGCCAAATTCATTCCTGTTATAATGCCACAGAAGTCAGAAGAGTTACGCCAGGGAAACATTTGTCCTACTGTATTCCCTGTGAGATCTCTCTTGTAGGAGAGGAGGAGGTGGAGATATTTCGTGCTGTAGCACTGAGCCACTGGGGTCTCTATCGCTTATTCCCCAGAGCTCTGTGGCGGATTGGGGGCCTTTTGAAACCTCTGCTGACGGTGTCCTTTGGGGCAGACAGTAGTGCACACTGACACACACGCAGTACAAATACTGAAGAGTTCTGTCTCCTGTGCTGGGTGCATGGAGGCATGAGTATAAACAGGCGTATGCCAAATATGCTTTTTAATGTCATGATGCCCAGCCTGAATAGCTTCTAGTCTATGCATTAGCAGCACGATGATTGTTTTTCCTCCATGGGCAGTCATATGTACAGTGTAGACTTGATTCTTGGTTGAGGTTTCTAGACATTGCTGTAATATAATACTAACACCACCACAGGAAAATAGAGACTACAAAATGCCTCAAAATCCAAGGATTTTTGACTGACTGGCAGGTACTGAGTATGAGACCTGAATACAATTCAGAATACAAAAGGAATACAATTCAGAAATAGTTTTAAAAAGAACCAGGGTAAATCTGGGGGCTCATTTGGGCACTGAAGTTCTTCTTTCAGACAGTCCAATATCTGTATGAGACACCGTGCCCTTATATGTTTTTAAAAGGCAACTGTAGGTTGCCTCCAGTATTCCTAGCAGATTCCCTGACAATTGTCTTTGTTCAGTTCTGAGTGATAGATTCTGCAGGCTGTTGGAGCAGAGAAGGAAATACAGACCCAGAGGAGGAGAGAGAATTTATTTTTGCTAGAGTTACCTCTAGCAAGGCAACACTGACAACAAAAAATTGCATTTCTGAAAACTGAATTTTGTTGACTTACTAGAGCGGTCACTGATTTATCCCACAAAAAGGAAGGATGAGCCATCAGAGGACTATATTTTTATTTCAAGTTTGTAATGGCACAAAGACTGGCCTGGATGCTGGGCTGTCTGTGGCGGCATTTCTTCATCAGGGTGCAGGTGTCCAATTTTCAAATATGCTAGTTGAAGTTATGGCTTCAGATATGGCTTACCTGGATTTATTGATATCCGAGGGCTTTTTGTGCCTCCAATAATTTTGTCTAAATATATTATCTTGAGGGTTTACATTTATTATTATTTTATAGCACCTACCAGTGTGACTAGGCAGTGCACAAGAGACAAGTACGACTGGCCTCACTCAGCTCCTTTTGCACTACAGGAGATTAAAAGTTTCCATTTCTCCCCAGAGAGCAAAGATCTGGTGTAGCCACTAGGACATGGGGGTGGAGGGAATGCAGCGTAGGTGGAGCATAGCGGACTCCAGCAATTCCCTTGGTGGCCATTGCCAACTAATGTAGTTTAGGGCAGCAGCTCATGGTGGCTCTAATATATGGCTGGGATAGCACAGGTTAAAGTCATAATAGGTTCCCAAACTCTCAACCTGAGTGAATCTTGACACAGGAGAGAATCTGGGATTATAGCAAAATTTATGCATTCTAATGGCATGTTTGTTATTTATACCTCACACGCAAAGCCAATTTTTCACCCATAGTGGTTTATGTTTGCACATTGCTTTAACCATGTATATTTCCGGGACAGGGAGCAGGATTTGCTCCTATGTATATTTTCCTCCCTTTTTGTCTTATTTTACTATGGACCAAAGGAAAAGTCTGGTGTTTGAATCTGGGTGTATTGGACCATTATTCTCTTTTATCTGCCTTTTGTATGGACTGAGAATATTAGAACAGGAGGGGGTGAAACTTGCATGGATTATGTTCACAGTCTCTCTGGAGACTGCACAATGCAGGAAACAGAAAAAGACTAGTAACATTTTAAAGGGTTAATATCTAAATTACAATTTCCCCAAGGTCTCCATTAGTAGCTACTGTAAGAGAGCCCATAAGTAAATTTCCATCTCTGATTTCACTTTAAAAAAAAAAGTTGATGGCTGACTATAACTCTCAAGTGAAGTAATGTCCAACAAACAAATTGCTTTTGCTTAAAATAATATTGAAACATACTAGAACATGAGCTGTAAGAGACATTAATGAGATTATCAGGAAGGCCTCCTGCAATTTAATTGGTAAGCAATGTTGTTTTAGAAAAGATGTTTTTGCATATTTCATATTTCCCATTTGATTCACTGGGCCAAGCCCAAATGAGATGCAATGAAGTGTGGCACATAAAATGACACACTTTGCCTGAAGATGTGCTAAATTACTGCCCGTCATGTGAAGACTCACTCCATAGGAATTCTGGAACCTGGAGATGGCCAATGACCCAGACACTGCAAGTGCAGAACAAATTTAAACTAATTAAATTTCAGTTCTTCGAAGCAGTTTAACTGAAGTTCACTGGCTTTTATCCAGAGTAATGACTGCCCTTTATAAAGTTCTTTGGCTGGAAGTATAGGGACAATGTCTCCGACTCTGATGTATCCCATTACCTTGTGTAATCAAGCGTGACTTGCTTTCCAAATACATTCACAAAGCACTGAACATTCAAAAAGATGTGAAGCACTGAAATAAATTGTTTTCAAACAGTTCCATGCATCTTTCTTTACTCTGCAACATAGAAACATGAGCCAAGGTATCAGTTATAGACAGTGGCCTATCCAACTATTTCTTTCAACAGTCAGGAATTATTGTCTCGTGATTACAGAAGGTAGTTTACAAGTACACAAGCAGGTTATCATCATTCCTGTTATTATGAAAAATTATATAGTGTCAGAAATTCACACAGGATTTAACAAATAAAGGGCTACATTGTGCCTGCTAAACACAGCCTGTTGTATGTACAGCCACCCTACAGACATTCTGCTGGTTAAGCTAAAGGTCTAGGGCATTATTTGGTGCACCCCTTCAAGAACTGCAGCAAACTTTCCTCCCTGGCATAGCTGACCAATACCTACTTGCTGCCTACTTTGTCCTCCTTTGCACTGAATAACTCCCAGAAGGGATAGCAGCTCAGTTACCGTCTTGCACAGCCTCAAGTGAAGTTAGCATTGTCATCTCCAAGATGCAGAAAAACTGGCCATTGAGTACTCCCCGCAACAAACATAAATGGTCCTAGTGCTGATTATAGTTAATTATTACTAAAATGTTTTAGAGAACACTCTTACAAAAACACACCACACACACCAAACACAACAAAACATCCAATGTGTGTATTTTTATGTTATTTTATCATTTGACTTATATTAACCTAACACCTAACTCAAAGTTACAGTCTGGACTCTGGTATGATCACTCTGCTTAACTATTTCAAGTGAATAAAACACAACACAGCACCTTAAATCTTTTAACTGTCAAGACAGAAGAAAACTGGCCAGGCTGGTTAAAACCTGGCCAGATGGCAACCCTAAGTCCAGTTGCCGAGATTCTGGGCAACTCTGATATAGTTTGCACAGATGGCATGGGAGAGTCCGACTTCCCCTCTCCTTCCACCACATGGCCAAAATTTACAACATGGTAAGACATGCTCTCTGCCCCTGAATTGCTAGCCGCCAAGATCAGAGCGCATTCAGCCATCAGATAAGTATAGAAGGGAGGGTGTGGCATTTTTATCCCAATATGAAAGCATGGTTTTAGCAATTTCCATGTGTGTTTTTGAAGGGCAAACTAAATAGCAAATGGCCCTTTTCCTGTAATGGGTATTCATTTTTTATGACCTAAGTACACATGCAGGCATATTAAACACAAAAAACTGCATAAAAATAGCATTTAGGCTGAGAAACAAGCCAATAATAGCCAGCAAATTCCTTGTTAGAGATGACAGCAATCTTCACCCAGGTTATCCTTAGAAAATGAAGGAAATATTCTACTGTAATGGCCCATATCATTTTAGTGTTACTCTTTTGGTCCATTACTGTAGTGTAAAAGTTGCCACAGCTATGGTTGCTACAGCACAACAGACGTACAATAGAAATCAATAATTGATGTGAGGTCAAAAAGTCTAATGCCATACTGAAAGGTAAAGGAAGTGAGAATTAAACCAAAGAGTTAGAAAAACCCACAGATATCTTGGGGCAGATGTTCAGCTGATGTAAACTGGAGTTGCATCAGTGGAACAAAGCCTATTTCCAGTCTGCAAACTGGAAAGATGTTCGTATATAAAGCAGTTAAGATGGCTTATAGAATGTACCCATCCAAAAATTACCCATGTAGCTTGTACCCATCCAAAACCCACAAAAATTAGTATTGTGATTTAGGGAAAAACATTTTTAGATAACATTGTCCAGCTTGCTTTGTACTAAACACTCAGTCTGCATTGTGCAACCTGCCTGACCTCAATGCTACAGGGGAAGGGCCCAATCCTGCCAGGTGGTGAGCACCTGAACCAGTTGGAATCATGAGGTTTGATGGGGGTGAGCAGCTTACAGGACTGGTCCCTAATGGAGGATCAGCAGTCATTCTAAACTCTACCAAGCTATGGAGTCTGCATTATTTAATTCACTAACATAGACAATCACAAGCATTTCAGGAAATGCAGAAGTAATTTTTTATCTAAGGAACAGTCAGGATGAAGTGTATAAGGAGGCCTTTCTTCAGTGTGGAGGACTCACATAGCTAAAGGGATGTTAAGGTTGCAGAGCTGAAAAGCTATTTATTTGTGTGTCTCTTAGATACTCATGATCTCTCTTTCTTAGACACTTAACTTCATATAAAATAGATGAATCATAGAACTTTCATGTAAAACATATGGATTATAGGCCTGTCTTACACAAGAAAGTTAGGTTGACATAAGTCGCCTGACATTGACCTAGTTGTGTATGTGTCTACATTCAAATTTGTCTCCGACTGAGGTAAGTGCCCAGTAATCCCACCTTCTTAAATGGCATTGACACATGGTTGACTTACTGCAGTAGACGCAGTACAAGTGTAGATACAGTGTGACCTGAGTTGACCCTAACAGTCCTCCAGCATCTATCTCACAATGCTCAATATTGACTGCTCTGGTCACAGTTGTGAACTCCAGTGCCGAGGGGCCACAGAGAACAGAAGCCAGGGCCCCTTTAAAAACCCCATCTATTCTTGAAATGTCTTTTCCCGATTGCCCAGCTTGGTGAGCACACTTAGCAGCCCTCCCTCATCATGTGCAACTGCCCAGCTGACCACACTAGCTACATGCTCCAGATAGGCTTCTGCCTGCTGTAGATAGGAGAGATTGGATCTCCTGGGCCTCTGGGGAGGCGAGGCTGTGCATGCACAGCTATGGAGCACTCATAGAAACGTAGACATCTATGAGCAGATTTCATGGGGGATGCAGGTGAAGGGGTACACCAGGGATCAGCAGCAGTGTCGTGTTAAAGTGAAGAAACTGCGGCAGGCATACCAGAAGATCAGGGAGGCCAACAGTTGATCTGGTGCCGAGCTGCAGAGCTTTCACTTTTACAACAAGCTGCTTGCCATTCTTGGTGGAGATCCCACCGGAACACTGAAGAGCACCATGGATACCTCTGAGGAGCCCAAGAAAGAGATCCCTGGTATGAATAGTGAGGAGGAGGAAGAAGAGGAGGAGGACGAGAGACGTAACACCAAGGTTCCAGTTATGCCACAAGCCAGGATCTGTTTGAGACACCAAAGCAGTCTAGTCAGGCACAGCAGCTGAGCACAGGTGAGTCTGATGCAGGGGAGGGAACCTCAGGTAAGTGTGTGAATGCACCTCCCATTACTGTGTTTAAATGGGAAGATGGATCCTGACACCAATGTAGCAGGACACAGGTATCAACTTTCCATTAATGTACTCATACTAGAAGAGGTAGCAGTACAACAAACAGAGGAAGAGTTGTTATCTGCTTTTCATTCCCCTGTAAAGTTAGCCAGACATGGAAGAGGGGGCATGGGGAGCAATTCGTTTTTGTACACAGGGTACCCTTTGAATCCTCCTTAGATCTCTCAGTGAAACTTTCATGGAGGTACTCTGCAATCCTCTCCCAAAGGTTTCTAGGGATGGCTGCCTTATTTCTTCTGCTGCTGTAGGACACTTTCCCACAGTATTCAGTGATAGCTTCAGCAGGCACCATTGCATAAGCTGGCTGGTGGCATATGGGTCCTGCCGGCTTCAGGATGTCAGCAGCAGCTGTGCTTTCTGTACCTTTGTTATCCTCAGGAGTGAGACATCAGTCAAAATCACCACTGTCTAAGGAAAATAGTGCCGTTGCCCTGAACTCACACCTATGAACATAGGGACTGAAATTGTATTGTTTCATGCAACCAAATTCCCTCCTCATTCCCACCTTCCCCACACAACTGCTGGGCCATGCTCACCATGGCTGGGGCTGGAGAGCAGTGCTATGCACAGATGCTCCAAGGCTAAAGTGTTAACAAGCACATCTTGTTTAAAACGTTAGGGGAGCAAGGGAAGAGAGTTCTGAAACTTAACTTCCACTTTCTGTTGTGACTAGATACACAATGGTACAAATCTGTGTGGTTTAATTTGTAGATGCTGCTGTTGCAACCTTGAGAGGCCTCCCTCAACACCCAGCCATGATAAGGAGGAGAATGAAAAGGAGATGGGAGGATGTGTTCAGTGAGATCGTACAAGCCAGTGCTGCATTGGACTGCGGACAGAGGGCCTGGAGGGTTTACATCCCAGACACTATGGAGCAGGAAAGAGCAGACAGGAGAAAGGCCCAGAAGACTGAGGAGGAAAAGAGTGGGAGATGCATCAGCACATAATGAGGCTTCTCTAGCAGCAAACACAGTCGCTGCAGACTCTTGACCTACAGGTTCAACAAGCAGAAGTTGGCCTCCCTTTGCAATCAGTGTAGAGCTCCATTTCAGCACCCCCCCGATACACCTCCCATCATTCCACGTGACAACAGAGGCTGCATCCTTACCCCTGCCACTCCATGCTGGCGGACTGTAAGGACAACTACAGCTTCATGTACACTGATCCATGAGAGCCGTGGTTGCTGTATGTATAGCCAACTTGAACTGAAATGGACTTGAATACACTTTCCTCGTGTTGTGTTCTGTTAATTTATTTCAGAACTTGTCATTGTGTTTGTTTATTAAGTGCACATTGGGGGGTTTTTGTACTGGCTTTGGAACACAATAAAAATCTATTTTCTGGAAAATAAGTCATCTTTATTACTTCATCACACATGCTTCAACATGCCTAGCACTACTAACAGCACCCATTACTTGTTATTGTACAGGGTGAAAGAACTCATAGGATCAGTGACATACACAGTGTAATAATTATAAATATACCGCATGCACCACAAAATTAACAGGTGCATTAACAGAGAGTGTAATATTCATAAATGTACCCTAAGCTGCACACAACTTCTAACACCCCCAGAACTTCGGGGCCACACAAAGCACAATCCATCACAACATATTACTGTGGCTGACTGTTAAGGTGCTCTTTTGAGGCCTCCCTCAGCTGCATAGCTCCTCATTTAACTCTTCTAAGGGCCCTGGTGTCTGGCTGTTCAAACTCAGTAGATGGCTGCTCCATCTCGGCCCTCTACCCTGATGGCAACTTTGCCTCACAACTATTATGCAGGACATAGCAGGCAGTTATAACCACTGGGATATTTTTCTCACTGAGATCCAAACTTGTGAGTATACATCACCAATGCCCCTTCAATCTACCAAAAGCACATTCAACTGTCATTCTGGTGATCTCGTAGTTGAATCTTTCCTTGGTGCTGTCAAGGTGGCCAGTGTACAGCCTCATAAGCCAGGGGAGTAAGGGGTAGACTGGGTCCACAGGATCACTACTGGAATTTCAGCATAGCCAGTGGTAATCTACTGGTCAGGAAAAAATGTCCCTGCTTGCAGCTTTCTGAACAGTCCTGAGTTCTTAAAGATGCAAGCGTCATACACCATCCCTGACCAGACTGCATTGATGTAGGTGAAGTGACCCCACTGATCCACCAATGCTTGCATAGCCATAGAAAAGTCACTCTTTCTGTTGATGTACTCTGAGGCAAGGTGGGCTGGTGCCAAAACAGAGATAGGTGTGCTGTCTATCACCCTGCCACAGTTCAGGAACCCCATTCCTGCACATCCATCCACTATGTCCTGCTGTCAGGCTCCGCAAGTCTTGGAGTGGGTTCGTGGGGGTCTGGGAGTCATCACACTCCAATCCTCCATCCTAAAGCTCAAAGACAGTCGCTGGGACCAGGGTACATGAAGCACAACTGAGGCACAAACCCCATCCCCAACACCCTGATTGGGAGAGATCCAAGGCTCCTGACTGGGCTGCAGCCCCTATTTAAGCAAAGGAGGAAACAGGCAGTTGTCCATAAAATTAGACTTCATTCTACCATGGCTAGCTCCTGCCTTCCGATCCTGACCTCCTGGTATCTTCACATAGCCTGACCCTTGGTAACTGCCTCCTGGTTCCTGTCCTTCAGTTTCATCACCTGATCCTGACCTCCCGCTATCCTGACTCGGCCTGACTCTTGATAACTGACTATTGATCCCTGCTGTCTGGTTTGTCTCTTGATTCTGGTTTCTGGGCACTCCAACCTGGCCTGATTCCTGGCCCAGGCACCTCAACCCACACCTGACACTAACCCCTAGGCCAGATATAAGGAGATTGAACACGTCCACACCCATTTCCAAAAATGTCTTTTTTCTTCTGGTGTCTCCTCTCAGTATCAGGGTGCAGATATTCCTAGGAATGAGCAATCAGGTCCAGGAATCTTGGCCCAGATCTTCATCTGGTGTATCCTGACCTAGAATTTAACTCAAGCCACCCTACCCAATGCAAGTTAACATGTTCCCCAAGATAATCTTTGAGATCTCTTAAAATCCATGGCTGGCAGAGCAGCTCAGTGCCAGCTAATCAGCCTGAAGAGAAGATTAAACTAAATTTTTCCCATCTTCAGTGAAACCAGTTTTTCCAGATTATTGTTCTTGGACAGTAAAGTTCCCTTTTTCGCTTGGCAACTGTGTTACCATAGCTTGAAATGTTGTTTCAACCTTTTTGGAAAGCACTCTTTAATTTATATTGTTCTACCTAAAATAAAATTTAAAAGTGGAAATCAGAACAAAACTTTTAAATTCTAGCAAAACAAAACATTAAGAGCTTATTGAAACAAAATCTGTTGACTAACCCCAAATTAATTTATTTTTCAGAATTTCATTTTGTAGGAAATTTCTATTTTTTCCCTTCCATTTTAGAACAGAAAATAATTCAAAGTTGTTGAAATTCTTGCAAAAGAAAAAAAATCCAGTTCCTGTCCAGCTCTACTCACCCCCTCCGTCCCCAAGGGTGGTGCAGTTCATGCACCCCCATGTTTGTGGAGTTCAAGGAGAGGACCGGGTTTTCCTGAGGCACAAATGCTCCCTGAACTCCACATAGGACAATGTAGCTTTGCACACCCCTTTACTCAGGGCTGTATTTAGTCTAGCCCTAAATGCTCATGTTTTGTAAATATATTAGATTCTTTTGTTCAAAGATCTCAGAGTGCTCTGAAACACAAAGTTGTATCTCCACTTTACAGACAGGAAACTAAAGAACAAAAAACCTGCTGAAAGTCACAATGAATCTGGGGCAGTAAGTAAGTGCAGGATTCTCATAATAGATTTCCAAGTTATTTCCAATACTGTCATGCCCATGGGCTTCTGCTCTTATTTTCAAGTGCAATTATAGGATGGGTGAATCTAGCACCAGCTTTCTCAATCTAGCATTCTCTGAAGGTCATTAATAGCATTAAGTAGAGAAACACCTACTGCAAAAAAGTGGTCACAGCAGCAAAAGTGTAAATGGCAACAAAACCGTTACTCATTAAACCCCCAGAAGATTTGTTATTCAGTTCTAGAGTAGTTTGAAAAGATTCAGTAAAACTCAAAGGGAACATAGGAATGAGACCAGAAAATCTTTTTTTGGGGTAATTATTGCAGTCTTTTATTATCATTATTTCCAAGCCATTTGGCATTACTGTAGCAGAAACTATAACTGAACCATCAAAGATACTCCCGATAGACCAAGTATCTTGAGTTATATCAAGAACATTTTATTCCAGAATTTATCTGAATCCCAGGATGGCACATAGCTTTACACTTCTCTCACTATATAAGGGTCTGTATTCGAAAAAGCAAAACAAAGTGTGAAGTATCCTCTTACTATTGCATTGACATTAAGGTCATCACAGAGAAAACTGAGGACAAAAAGGAAGAGAGACTGTAAAAAGCAAGCAACATTGAAGAGCTAGAAAAATCATCACATAGTCCATCCAGGTCCACCCTGTACAACAGAGCTTGGCAGGAAACAGTTTTCCTGACCTGCAAGAATTTTTGCAATAATGACAAATTTTTCCCCTTCTGATTGGGACAAAATTTTTTAAAAAAATGGATTGTGTCAATCAAAACATTGCATTTCAATGTCAACCTTTTATTTTTATATTTTTACTTTCTTCTTCTTTGTTCTTAGTAATTAACTTAAATTTTTAAACAAAGTTGTTTTAACCCAACAAACAGAAATTTTTCATTTTAAGAATGTCAGAATGTTTAATTGAAAGATTCCTGACCACCTCCACTATACAACACCATTTTAATTCTAACTGTTCACTTTGTACAGAAACAGC
This sequence comes from Eretmochelys imbricata, assembly GCF_965152235.1. Classification (NCBI taxonomy): domain Eukaryota; kingdom Metazoa; phylum Chordata; order Testudines; family Cheloniidae; genus Eretmochelys; species Eretmochelys imbricata. The sequence goes on from NC_135580.1 coordinate 42,694,273, forward strand.
TAGCGGCTGTGCCCTGTAAGAAACCCAGGCAGCCTCAAAAATAATGTCCAGTTCCTCCTTGAAATGAGTATCAGAGACATAACAAATACTTAAAATGGACAATTCAGGCAAAGTCCACCTTACCTGATATTCTAGATACACAGCAGCTTTTCTTAAGAAGCAATGTTGCAGAGGGAGCGGTCAAGGTGCAAGGACAGGCTAAAGAAATTTTCAAGGAAGGCAGTGAAATATTGGTCCCACGATGTACTGTGATCATGAGTCCTATAATGCACTGCATAGGGTACACCATGGTGCACCATAGGAACTGTAGTCCAGCAAGGGAGTCTGGCCCAGAAAGGAGAATGAGAAAGGAGAGAGGTACCCAAAATATAATTTCCACAGACACCGCAGCAGCTCAGCTGCACATAGCCTAATGTCAAATTGACATGAAATGAAATGTTTCAGTACAGTTAGACAGTCCAGAATGTTTCAATTCAGCTCCACTTTATCAAAAATGAAATATTACATTTTGATTTTCCTGATGGAAAATTTAAAAAAAAAAAGAACACCAAAATTTTCAAGCAGAAAATTGATTTCACAGAAACAACATTTTGTGATGGAAAAAACCTTTCAATAAATCATTCCCAACTAGCTCTGGTAAATGTCCAGACAAACAGTCTTCCAATATGACTTAAACAATAGATCAAACCATGCAAAAAGGTACTTGGAAAAAATCACTTTGGTCAGAGTTGTTTAATTGTCCCAACAACCCACATTCATCTAAAGTGAAGTAGGTGGAGCTAAGCCTGTTAACACCAGCTAAAGATCTGGCACCAATTTTTTTAAACCTAGTAACCTGTCTTTTGAAACATACCCTAGTAGGAGGGAGGAGTGGTTGGACATTGCAAGGCAGATTAACCAACTCCTCACCATGTAGACATTATACATAGGCTTGCCAATTCCGGTTGGATATATTCCTGGATGCTTCATCACATGTCATGATATTAAATAGAGATTAATCTTTAATTCCTGGAGACTCTGCAACCCTAGTTATACACCATATGTCATAAATATAAAGGGAAGGGTAAACACCTTTAAATCCCTCCTGGCCAGAGGAAAAACCCTTTCACCTGTAAAGGGTTAAGAAGCTAAGACAACCTTGCTGGCACCTGACCACAATGACCAATGAGGAGACAAGATACTTTCAAAGCTTGAGGGCAGGGGAAACAAAGGGTTCTCTCTGTCTGTGTGTCTTTTGCCGGGACCAGAGCAGGAATGCAGGTCAGAACTCCTGTAAAGGGTTAATAAGCAATCTAGTTAGATATGCATTAGATTCTGTTTTGTTTAAATGGCTGATAAAATAAGTTGTGCTGAATGGAATGTATATTCCTGTTTTTGTATCTTTTTGTAACTTAAGGTTTTGCCTAGAGGGATTCTCTATGTTTTGAATCTGATTACCCTGTAAGATATTTACCATCCTGATTTTACAGAGGTGATCCTTTTACTTTTTCTTCAATTAAAATTCTTCTTTTAAGAACCTGATTGCTTTTTTCTTGTTCTTAAGATCCAAGGGTTTAAGTCTGTGTTCACCGATGCAAATTGGTGAGGATTTTTATCAAGCCTTCCCCAGGAAAGGGGATGCAGGATTTGGGGGGATTTTGCGGGGAAAGATGTTTCCAAGGGGGCTCTTTCCCTGTTATATATTTGTTAGACACTTGGTGGTGGCAGCAATAAAGTACAAGGGGCAAAAGGTAAAATAGTTTGTACCTTGGGGAAGTTTTAACCTAAGCTGGTAAAAATAAGCTTAGGGGGGTTTTCATGCAGGTCCCCACATCTGTACCCTAGAGTTCAGAGTGGGGAAGGAAGCTTGACACCATACAATACACATCACAGGCCTAGCCAGACTTCAGAGATTTCAAAAACTGTTCCCTCATACCTGACAGTAGAGTCTCGGCACACGTTTTAACCCCTTACCATTCACACTCGCCTCGCTACTGGAAATTGCTGGCAGAAGACAACATGTGGATTATATCATATATATCTTCCAAATTTAGCAATGTAAATAAAGGTGCAGACTTCTCATAGTCTTTAGTTAAATAGGTTAATTCAGAAGTATACATGAAAGTTTCCTAACTTTCCCAGCTGAACCTACAAGGTATGTTTTATTGATAGCAACTGAGGTGTAGGTGTGTGTGTGTGTGTGTGTGTGTGTGTGTGTGTGTGTGTGTGTGTGTGTGTGTGTGTGTGTTTGTACATGTGTACAAGCACATCAGAGCTTAGGATCAGTTCCCAAACTTTCATCAGTCTTGGTGTAGTTCCAAAGTTTGTTGGAACTTTGGTGCTGTTCCCAAATTCTAGCAAATCACTCATGAATAGCTCCAAAGTGAAATGATCTATCCTGTCCAAACCCACACTTTGCACTAGATCTCACCAAGGCCTCTTGACTAAAACAAACTTGAAATCTAGGCCATGTCATTTTTTAAGCTCTGATGTGACAAAAAAGCATTAGATGAATTTGCAAAAAGCCAATCACACCTCTTTTTTCTAAGACACCTATCTCAGAAACAACATGTCTGAATCCCCCCAAAAATTCCATAAAAATTCTCCTCTGACCAAAGACCAGTCAAAATTTCAAACAGAAAGGACATGTTGCAAGGAATTTAGAGAGGATGCCAAAACTGAGCTTAGAATGGAAAGCTGTTTGTAAGTTTAAGTGGTTTCTACCTCTACAATAAACAGCTCACCCTCAAGCTTGGGGTGTATTCTGCTCAGGTTGCGGTTATCTCGTCAGACAGAGAGCACCCCAGGCAATCCTTATAACATGACACATTGGGGACTTGCATTTGAAGAAGACGCAACAATTCAGTATTTTGTGGCATGTCAGAAAAGAGGAGTAATTGGCAAAGCACAGTGTTGGAGCATGTGTGATGTCTAATCAGAGTCATCAGATCTCCTGTTCATGAGCACTATAAAATACTCAAAAAATGAAGTCAAGAAAGAGAAAATGATAAATGTTCAGGAAGTTATATGTGCACTTAAAACAGCATTAACTCAAGTGATGTGGATAAGAATAATTCCACTGATGATACAAACCTCCCCTGCCCCACCTTTAGATCTGTAGAGTTCCTTTCAGTTAGCTCATTCTGTTCACAAACAGTGTAACACCCACATGGAAAGGCTGGCTTTCATCCCTGAATTCAGATATGTTCTCATTACAGGCACATCCCAATACATAGGGGAGGGAGGGCTGCTAACAGTCAGTACTCTAAAATGCATAAGCCCAGTCTTGGTCCTATTAAAATCAAGGGAAAAAGTGGAAACAAGGCTCAGAATTTTTCTAGCAAGATTGACAAAAAGAAAATTAACAACTTTGGCTGATTTAATGAACTGATTTTAATGGGGCAGAAAGATGCACAACATACATTGAGTGGGATAATGTATGTTGTGCATCTTTCTGCCCCATTAAAATCAGTTCATTAAATCAGCCAAAGTTGTTAATTTTCTTTTTGTCAATCTTGCTAGAAAAATTCTGAGCCTTGTTTCCACTTATGCTCCAGAATCTGACTTTTCATGCAAGTAAAGTTTCTATTAATAATTTTTAATTATGATGGCACCTAGAAGCCCCAATTGAGACTAGGTACAGTATAAACACATAGTAAGAGACAATAACCTTTTCAAGTCCTGTGCTCAGTTCTGTAACACCCAACTGGTTTAGGAGCCTAAATCTCTTTCAGAAGGGATATATGTACTTGGAAGCCAAATTCCCATTGATAGGCAATGGGATTTAGACTCTGAAGTCCCTAACTCACTTTTGAAAGTGAGATTTAGGCTCCTATAACAGTTAGGCTTTGCAATGTTGAGTACAGCCACATGTAAAAACCTTTAAAAATCTGGCCTAGTGACTTACTCAAGGTTGCAAAGGCTAGAAACAGAGCTGGGAACTGACCTCACATATTCTAAGTCCTAGGTCAAGTCCTTATCCAGGAGACCGTCGTCCTTCTTCTAGGCTGTTTACAAAGAAAACCCTAAAAATCATGAATGGAATGCAATGTGATGCAATGATATATATCAGCATCTGCAGGCAGCCTGTAAGAAAGACTTTGGGAGGGTGTGAACTTTTCCCGTTCCTCATAACAAGGTCTTTGCTCTGAATCCTAAGGATGATATTTAAAATGTCAACTTTATTAACTGTTCCTCTGGAGAACACTTAAGCAGAAGCATCCCGCTAATTATCTTCTTCCACAATCTCTAGCCACTCCCATTCCTTCTTTGATGCTAAAAGCCCAAAACATCCCATAACCTTATGCCAAAACCTTCAGCTTCCCTCAGACAACTTGTATAGTATGGTTCTGCATTGTCACTGTATACCTGTGGCATGCTGAAAATGGTAGGGCAGAATAAACTAAATGGAATTTAATATCAACATAAGTAACACAAAGGAAAGTGTATTATTCATTTTCATATTTAAGTGAGCACAACACACCATTTTTTAACATAAATGAAGCTGCTGCAGAATTTCCAACTTTTTGCATTACTAGCAGCCCAGCCACAGAAATTAGGCCCAACATCCCATGGAGTACATAGGGCCTTGGTTAGGGTGGCTTATTCTATGTGGTTTACAAGGACAGGAAATGCGTGTGATTGCACAAAACCTGAGATTTTGAGGCAGAGGGTCCTCTCGCTGTTTAATTTGTGTAATTCTGCTTCACTAAGAAGGACAAGATTTGGTGAGTATGAACAGGGGGAGCACATCCCGTTCATGCCATATAGCCCAGCTCTACAAGTTTCGTGGCATAGAGGGCTCTTGGGGGAGAAGGAGCGGTATAAACTGTTGTGGGCCTGGGTAGAGTGAGGGCCAGTGAATTCAGAACTACACAGATCCGCTGGCAGTACCCCACCACCACCATCCACACACGGACACAAAGCTGCAGAGGGTACTCTAGCATTCCTTCCCTTCCTGCCTGGCAGTTGTCTTGGTGCTCAAGCCATGTACTTGACCTGGGCATGCACAGAGAATATGTTCCCAACTGCTGCAGGGTGTAGATGGGTATAATAGCCCTTAAGAATTTGTTGACCTCTTGTTTAACTTTCGTGTACAAATCATTTGTTTTAATCAAAAGAATCATTATGGAAATGTATAGCTCATCAGGTCATGAAGGGTAGGAATAGTTAGAAACATTTCCATACTTCACTTCCTTCCCACTCTTCTGAAGGAGCTTCAACTATGTAAAAACACTGGAACCACCAGGACTCATGTTTATGAATATCCTTCTCTGGAATCGACCTTTGCTCTAAAAAACCAAGATTTATTCCCTGAAACCCTCCCTTGAAGCTAAGCCATTCTGAAAACAAAATGAAAATATGTTGAAAGTATAAACTGGGCCAGATCCTTGGCAGGTGTAAATCCGCATAGCTTTATTAACTTTATTGATTTTTATCTGCTGAGGGTCTGGACCAGCAGGACCAATTTGCTTTTCTGCAGTGTCACAAAAACTTCCTGAAAAGAATATGTTTCGAATGATTATACCAACAGCCTTGCTGATGCAAGCCCTTTTTCAGAGAAATCTCCCACGATTGTTTGGCTCTCAGTTCAGCAACCTTATTATTATTAGTGTTATGGCAGTGCCTGATGGCTTCAACCAGAGTTGGGGCCTCACTGAGCTAAGCACAGTACAATCTCAAAAGCAAACAAAAGTACCTGCCCTGAAGAACTGACACACTACGACAAGCTGTAACAAACGAGTGTAACAATCATTGTGAAGAAATAAGAATATGAGTTAACTTTGTCCAGATTTGTTCCCAGCATAATGGCTTCAAGTTCCTTAATTCTTTTTAAGGAAGAGATATAAACAAATATAACATCTCTATTGGCCATCTTCCTCTCCAGCATCAGTTGGCAGCTTCCCATAAGCTTCATAGAAGAAGTGGGACTTGAGGAGGGATTTGAAGGAGAACACAACAGCTTTGTGAACCAGTGTGTGGAGGGATGAAAGAAAGCAGATACAGATATCAGCAATATCTATCTATCTAAGATTTTCTATAGTGCTCATCACTGCAATACCAAAGCACTTATGCAGTAATGCATACAAGCACCAGGTCCTGTTCCCACTGACAGCAATGGCAAAACACCTTTTAACTTAATGGTAAGAACAGGCCCACATTGTAGTCAATAAAAAACATGTCAAGTTTTGTTTTTGACAGGCTTCTACACTTCCATTAAAGAACAAAACAAAAAACAAAATAAAAAAAAGTACATATTTGCCTTCTCTGAAAAGGGATTTTAATCCTAGTTTCCTTTATTCTGAGAATGCAGTTTCTTTTCATTTCTCAATTGATGCTTCATGTTATATAGGAGCAGGATGTATAATTGCTTTTCAGATTAACCCAATAAAACTCATTTGAGCATGGTGAGTAAACTAGGACACAAACTAGAGGTGACAGAAGATGTTAATAAAGTTTCTGAATTGAGAAAGCATTATTTTTTAAAAATTACAGGAGACTGGGTTTATAAAAGAATGGCATTTACTGTTATCCCCACTCACAAAGATGCTCACATTAAAGCACGACATTAAAGGGTACTGATTCCTATTTGTATTTCTCCACTGAGAATACTTCAAAGATGAATTTGAAAATTAATGTTGCAGTCTATGACATTCTGGGATGCAATCCAGACCAGTGAGGGTCTGTGTCACCCCTGCCCTGCAACTTTGGGTTCCTTATACCTGGGCTGCTCACAAGCAGCCTTTCAGCGTGCAAGTCACATCCTGAGTGTCTGTGTATAGCTGCAGCTTGCCAGTACACTCCAGTCATACTCTGACTTCCACCAACCTGGGTTACCACATGCAGGGTGACCCCAACACACAGAGAGTTCTGGATTCCCTCCGTCTCCCCAAAAAAGTGGGGAGTACTTTTCTTTTCAGTACTGTCCAGGCCTCTCCCATATAGTAAAAATGTATGTACTCTGGTAACACAAAGTACTTAGTCTTTACCACATTCTCAAATATCATTTATAAAAAAATTGACATTATTCCATTTGTTTCAATTTAAGTTCTTTGTGTCCAAACCAAAGTGAGAGAGATGGAATGTGTGAGAGTGGGTGTCAGGCTGAATGAGGGAGAGGGAGGTTGTTTAATTAAAAATTATTTGTACTCTGACATCTTTGGTTCTGAACCTCCTCCCATTAGAACCAATGGTAAAACTCAGTTTGATTTCAGCCTTTTGGAAAGGAAGAGACCTATAGAAAGTAGTAGTGAATCTCTTTTCTATAGGGTTTGTGAACCATAAGGATAGTTATAAAAAACTATAGAAAAGATATTGTCTATTAAATTCTGTAGATTTTCCACAATAATTTCAATAAAACCCTATATAATCTTGATTAAAGTCAATGGAAAGATTTTTTGATATCTATAGGCTTTAGATCATGCCTAAATATCTCTGTGCCCTGGAAACATGACCGGGGTCTTTGTGAGAATATCTAATATCAGAAACATTTAGCTTAATTTTTGGAAGCAAATTAATATCATATTTCATAACTCATTACTTTTGCTTTTTCCCATAGCAATTTTTATCAGAGTCAAGTCCATCGAGCCTTTCTTCAAGGCTTAGACAGGGGAGTATCTGCAAACTCTTTAAAATCTTTTGAATAACAAAATGGAATTCATAACACAGCTGAATTGGTGATGTATAGACAAATTCAGGTTTTGTAGATCATCATTTTAAGAAGTTTAACAATTTCCAGTAACCTTAGGGGGTCACATTTGATCTATTTTGAAACTAGTGATAGGAGAATGTCAGTCTGAAGGTTTCATTAAGTTGGGGATACTCTTCAAAAAGCGCCGCTTCTTAACTTATTCAAGCCTTGTGAGGTCTTCCCTCTTCCATTTCTTCTCCCACTTCTTTCCCTTACTTTAATACATCCAGATCCTTCTCTACCATATACACATCACCGTTAACAGCTCAATATTTCCTACCACAGATTTACTACAGTTCTTTACAATTCTAAGTGTAGTTATCTTGGATATCACTGCGTGTGAACTGCTGGCCAATGCTGATACATTTTAGTGGAGATCATGGTAGATGAGAAAGAGATACTGTGAAAGGTATCCTTCATTTATTAATTATGTGAGTAACAGAAAAGAAAATTATTTATAGATGCATTCACTGGTCCTTTCAAGTTAGGATGAAGTAAACTTTCCTATTCACAGTGCATAAGGCATCAAAGGGCCACATTATCAGCGGTGACTATTAATACTGAGTGTTGCTATTTTTGGATGTTCTACCTGAGATACTTTGGCCTGCAATTCAGAGGTATTGAGCACCTTTAGCTTCTATGAACATCAGGTGGAGTTGTGGATGCTCAGTACTTCTATAAAGCAGGCTTTTGGTCACGTCAAAATGGAGGCACCTAACTTAGTTGAAAAACACCAAAGTGGTGTATGTATCCTTGTAAATCCTTCATCATGGATGAGTCATTCATTCATTTTGAACTGGCACAGCACATTAGCATGTCCTAGTATAGTGGTTTTCAAACTTTAGCAACCTGAGAAGCCCCATTTTGATTTAAAATTTTTCGTGAATCCCCAAGCTGGCTTCTAATTTTCCCCAGGGTGCTCAACCCCTGCTCAGCTCCAGGCCCCACCCCCACTCCACCCCTTCTCCCAAGGCCCCACCCCACCTCTTGCCACCCCTGCTCCATCCCTGCCCCTCCTCTTCTCTGCCTCTTTCCACCCCCTCCCCCGAGCACGCCCCGTCCCGTCTCCCCCACCCAGTGCCTTCTGCACACCGCTGAACAACTGTTCCACGACGTACAGGAGGCACTGGGAGGGAGCGGGAGGAGTTGATCAGCAGGGCCGGTGGCCCCGGACATGACTCACTGACTCCCTGGAGTACCCAGTTTGAGAATCGCTGTCCTAGTATATAAAGCCGCTGAACGGACCACTCTTAGAATTCAGTGCAAAGTTATTTTGTCTACTTCATTTTCCCTCAATTGTTTTTTGCAAGCATCCACACCACATCCACTGATTCACATAGACACACAAATGGAAACAAACTATTTCTCCTTTAGGCTGGGAAGGAAGAAAGGATATTTTTATTACTACACTGATGGGGGCGCCACATATATACATGGAGAAAGAACAACAGTATCAAATGTAAAGGATTGGGCTTTTCCAAATTCTCAGATCCCACTCAAGTCAATGGTAGACCTTCCACTGACTTGGAGGCAAGCAGAATAAGACTAACAATGAATGTTTTTAACAGTCGCATCCAAAGACAATTTAAAATAATTCCAATTGGGAGCTGAATGTAATGATATACAAACAATACTGCTACTGCATTTTTTCCTTCTGAAAAGGGGACACACTAAATTAGTCACAGGGTATTTAAATACTAGAGTAAAATGCTAAGGGACTGTTTTAGTGCTTCTTGAGAATCCCAAAGCAAACTGCTCAGGCTGGAGAATCTGGCTCATTATTTTAGTTGTTGTTTACCGAACGTGTGAAATACAATTGATTTATTTTTGTACAGAATAACCTTCAAACCAAGGCAGATAACAAGGGAAGGGCTTCAAGCTTGTTAAACAGGTGCTTTGACTTTCAGGACATGCGATCATTTTCTTGCAGTGGTGAATGGAGCTACCTTAAGTTGGTGTAGAAAGGTGCCATCCCAGGGCACATCCTTTTGTCCTGGGGTGACCCAGCAGACACCCTGCCTCAAGTTTCCCTCTGAATTCCCAGAATAATCCAGTCACAGCCAACATCCTTGAAACAATCTCCCCTATCTCTTGGAATCTAATTTAGTAAATATAATTCAGTTCCCCAAAAGACTTTTTTCTGTTCACCTCTCAGGTTCACCTCCTTCTTGGGACTGTATTTCCAGTCCTGTCCTGTAGATTCTCCACCTCAGCTTCAGGGGTTTCATAGCCCTCATTCTTGGGGCAGTGAGCTTTTCTGAGGTCTTCCCACTTAGCAGCTTCTCTAGCATCTATCCACTTGTCTGGTCTTTGAGCCTCATTTTGAGTCACCTGCCCAGTCAATGAATCAGTCTCTTGACCTTTCCCAGGTGGGTTTAATAATTCCAAACACCTGTCTGCACTGGCTGGGAGAGACGGCAGTCTTGCCCCACCTGTTCTACCAGGCTTCTGGGGCCAAGTCTTTAATGAAACAATGGTTGAGGATGTCTCTATACCATCTCTCTCACAAGGACCATCTTTTTTTCCTCCCAATGACTGGTTCATTTGCTTCCCTATTTTTTTCCTGACAGTTCTCCCCTGTAGACTCCCATAGGACTCAGTCTTGTCTACTCTATATTCAATATATATGTTAGACCATATGGAGGCGCTCATGAACCCATGTTCTTCAAAACAAGCCATACGCCAGTGACATCCAACTCTATATTATGTCAGATGTGCACAATACAACACACCAATGTCTCTAATGGGCATGGAAGTGACTCTGCTCCATACAGGATGTACCTGTCACTTTGAAGGATTGGGGCCTTGGGGCCTAATCCTTCAAAGAGCTATGCACATGCTTAGCTCTAGGCACTCTGAGTAGCTACATTAATTTCAATGGGACTAATCACAGCATGCAAAATTATGAATGTCCTTTAGTCTTTGCAGGATCATGGACTAAATTAATACTCATGAATAGATGTTGAATTCAAACTAAGGAACTTAATTTACAGAACTGCAAAACAAACACTAAATATCCTCACACAAATGCTGTGAAAATGGACATAATGTGCAATTGCTTTTAAATTGAGATACCAAATGGAGACATTTAGATTATAAAAAGCACTAAGAAGAAATTCACTCTTGTGTCAAGGACTAGCACAATGCATCACTTAAGCCTATTTTGAATTTCACTCTAGCTGAAGATGAAAGCGTAATAAAAATGAAATGAGTGGAGACACTCAGAGGAATACAGATCAACAAAGAGAGATAATACACCGTCCGGGGACCTTTGTAGAGGTTACAGTCTGTATCTGTTCACAGTTCGTAACACCAGAGATTCATGCGTACACTCTTTAGAAGTGTAGTGCCAAAGAAACAATAGACTCATAGACTATAAAGTCAGAAGGGACCATTGTGATCATCTAGTCTGACCTCCTGCACATTGCAGGCCACAGAATCTCATCTACTTCTGAAATAGACTCCTAACCGCTGGCTGAGTTACTGAAGTCCTCAAATCATGAGTTTTAAATTACAGAGACTTCACCAGTTGTACACACTGTGCCCACTGCTTGAACAACACTCTGAATGACTGATATTCCCAACACTCAAAAAATTCCAAGGGGCTAAACTGAGGAAGACACAGAAGAAGAAGAAGAGAGAGAAGCTAGACTAAGATCTCTAAATGTACCAGAAAGGAAGAGGTCTACACATTTCAAATAGCCAAGAATAAACAAACTCTTGTAATACAGCACAAAAAGCATGATCAATGGCAAGACAGTTCTCTCTGGCCAAAAAAATTTGCCCACACTCAGATGAAAGCAAATATTGCATCAATCTCACCACTTATGGAAGGATGATATCATGGATAAGGCACAGGGCTGGGATTCAGGAGACATGAGTCCATTCGTTGGCTCTGCCACAGACTTTGTGTAACAATTACAATCTCTCTGTGGCTCAGTTCCTCATCTATAAAAAAAGGATAACACTTCCATTGTCTGTCTTGTGTATCTAGACAGTAAGGAATTTTGGTTCAGGGACTACCTATGTGTTTGAACAGCACCTGGAACCATGGGGATCCAACCTCAATTGTAGCCTATTGTTGATACCATATATGACCGTTGTCACAAGGGGGCCAGGCTGAGATTGTTCAATTAGGGAAAACTGCAAAGAATGGGGCAGACAATCCCCCAAACTGGTAGCTATTCTAATACTTAGATTCACCAAGCCAGCAGCAAAACAGCTTCTACAATACCTTACTGGTTATCCAGAAGCCAGAAATACAGTTCCCTTAAAACATCCCAGGCTTGAGCTCCTGCCCAGACAGCCAAGTCAAATATGATGAGAATTACTGAAAATCTTGTTCATTATATGAAAAGTTCTACCAATCCCAAAAGATCAGACACATTACTTACCAGGTTAATGAATCTCTCAGATCTTACCCAAAAACATGCTACAGCCAATTTTTATCAACTAAACTAAGATTTATTTAAAAAGAAAAGAGATAGAGAAAGTATTAGTTAAAAGATCATTATACATACAGATATGAATAAAGTTCTTAGGTCAATTTCATAGCAGAGATGGTGAGCTTTAGAGTTGCAAAGAGTCCTTTCCAGAATCAGTTCATAAGGTCATAGAGATCCAGAATGGAACTGGAGACCTAAGTCTTGCAACTCAAACTACCCCAATGAAGCTTAAGCAGATCTGAGATACAGAATCTGGGCCCAAAAATTCTTTTTATAGATTCATGACAGGCTATTGACAGTAGGTATTCCTTGGGTGAAACACTGTCTTTGAAATAAAAACCTTCTTTTTCCTAAGCACCACTGGTAATTAGCTGCATGTATTAGCATAAGGCAACTGCCCATCTCCCACCATTTACAGGTAGTTTACTGTGAACTTCAAAGAGAAATCAAGACAGTGATATTACTACAATCACAGTTCATCTCAATGTTTTGATCTCTGAATTAACAGAATACAGGAACCGTTTGGTTACATCATCAACCTCTAGCAATATATGTGTAAACACACAAAAACACAATTATCTACTAATATGTCTCTAAAATCTGGGTCAATTAGCCTGCTAGTTGCGTAACCCTTTCTAGCCCTGTGTCAGACCAAAAACCAAATAATGAAATATATGGGAAATCTGCAGAATGCAATCCAATTTCCAACTAATGCACTGATCCTGAGGGGTACTGAGTTCCAGCAGCTCTGACTGAAAATCAGTCGACTAAATCCAGCTGTGCTCACTAAGCATCCTTAAGACCAGTTTGAGCCGTGCATCACAGGCTCAGGATTTGGCTCAATGGGAGTTGCACAGCACCTCTTAGGAACAAATCCAGTTGCATTATGTACTTGTACTATGAAAAAATGAATGTTATGGGCTGGATCTCACTGGTTCTCACTCTGCTTCTACTACCTTGCCCCCAATTCTCCTGACACAGGATCTGAACACTGAGTACTGGCTTCAGTGTGTGAATGCTTATTTGGAACTTAGCACATAGGCTGAAAAGTCTAGTGTTTGCCTGTGAGCTCATAATGCACCTTGTGTTTTAACAACTGTCTGCAATCGTTTGATGCAGCACAGCAATCGAGTGACCCCTCAGGTAAGGCCAGATACACACCAGAAAGAAATGGATTTTGAAAAGCAGCTTTTGAGCCATAGAGGGCATTTATATTGTCTGCTTAATCTCAGGGAAATGAGAACAACAGCTGTGGAAAAACAAAATATACAGCGAGTCTCTACTGGGATGGAGATGCTGCAGGACTGGTTGTAGCTACACTAACACCTTTGATGAAAAGGCTGAACTAATGAATGGTTTCCAGTGAAACACTGATTATTAGAGACAGTGATGAAGAAAACCCACATTTCCTTAATCCATTATAAATGAATGAGAACTGAGACCTAATCAATCAGTGGCTGAAGGTTATAGCACAATGAGCCAGATTCTAAGCCTGATGTGTATGTACTGCACATGCATCTGAAGGCTGAGTTTTTCTGGGTTTGTGGCAGATTTAATGACAAACTGGGGCTCTCTTTCCTGATTTATGTCAGTTCATTAAATCTGCAAGGGTAGCCGTGCCTGTACCAGAACATCAGTTGTCACAGTAAATAATAACCACAGCATTTAGAACAACTGACAGATATGATTTGTAGCTTAGTAGTAGTAGTAAAGTATATTCTGCATACTATGTTTTTTCTCTAACATTCTCCCCTTTTTTGCTTTGTGAATAGTCTTGCATAAACTGATGGATTCTTCCTCCAGTTTTCCTCTCCAGATATGAAGTTATTATAACCTGAGCATTGTACATGTTATATTTAAGGCTACATAAGCATTTCCATTCTAAGCCCCTGCTTTCAGACACTGATAACTTTCCAGACCATTTACCATATTCTAGGCCTGTTTTCTGTTCAAAGTTGAATCTTTGGGGATGTTTGAATAAAAACACTTTTGAGTATTAGGAAAATATTTTCCCCTCTATAAAAAACATTTTGTCTCAGTCAGCAGTTCTAGAGCTGAAGTGGCTGGGGGCAGAAAGCTGATGTTAAGGAGAGAAGTCATTCTCTCTGAGAAGAAATGCCTTTGAGATTTCTGGTGAAAACTGGCCTTAATTTGGCCTAGTTTTACGTACTGAGAAATCAAATCTTGCACTTGTGCAAAAATTATTTATACTGCAGTAGCACGTAGCAGGGGCGCCATTTCAGTTTAGGGTAGGGAGCGACTTCCAGCAGGGGTTCAGGAGCCATTTAGACCCCTGGAAGCTCTTGTAAAAATCAGTCTACTTCAGGGGCATTTGTAATGATTATTTCCTATATTTTTAATAACTATTCATATAGATTTACTACAGCAAAATTCCCAACAGAGGACAAACAGGCAACTTTTAAACCTAATCGATCGGCACCTGTGGCATGCAAACCCAGCACCAATTAAAACCTATTTTTCAAGTGTAAAAAGCAATAAAGTTCAGAACACTCGGGAGACAAATATAGCAAAATATTATCGATCCCATAGCCTTGATGTATCAGTCCTTTAGCCTTGACACAAGTAGCAGTGCAGTCACACAGTACGATATATTGCTACTATTTTTAGTAGAGAAAATTTAATAATTTACTTTAAAAAATAAAATCTACTTTTCCTCGTATACGTAAACCCCCATTATCAAGCCTGAATCATATTTACTGCAGTCTCTGGTGTGGTTCCTCATTGTTTCAAATTGAAAAATAAGTCTAAGTGGTTTCATGGCTTTCCTCTTTCTAATTTATAACATTAACTTTGTTCAATACGCTATTAACTCATCTTCTGATGTGGTCTCATTATGTTTTTTTATAAATGAAAGTTTTAGTAGCCAGTTAATCGTGCAATGTTCAAGCAGTAGGCTGCAAATACAGTCCATATTAGATTTACACAGAATTTTCTCAAGAAGAAGTTTTGAACCAGTTGTATTTCTATTTTCTAAAACAAAAAGCAAAAAATATCACTTTCAACTGACCAACACAATTCTCCATCCAAATCTCACCTTTGATCAACCTTACAGTCTGGGAATCCTTACCTTGCCAGAGCCTGTTGGAAATCTGCAGCTTGCCTAAGCCTAACTACACGACCCTTACCGTGGCAATACGTGCTTGGGCAGACATGGTGCTTTTATTTGAATGCACTGAATTTTTCCTACTGCAGAAATATTAACCAGCAATTTAAACATTCAAAGCAATTAATTAATGCTTTATTACATTCTTAGAACACATTATGAATAACACAATGAAAAACAGAGTTGGGTAAGGTGTTTTAATTAGGGAAGTCTGACTTGGAAATTCTAGATGAATGAAGAGGACCCGCTTGGTTCACCTGCAAAGCTGCCACTAACATAATCAGTATAATAGTTATTTTTTCCTTTGCCAAGCAGGTAAGTCAATCTTATTTCTGTCTCCTACTATCAAATACCAAAGATAAACATTTTTATTCAATACGGGACATTAGGAATCATAACTAGATATAAACACTGATAATAAACTTTGAGATCCTCATCTATGAAGCCTTTATCACTCTATTAGCTAAACTTCTGTAGTTGATTTTGTCACCAATGAGTTGAGTAAAATAATTTGCCAGTGATACATATAGTTTTAAAAGTTCTATTTTTGACTTATGAGGAGGGCGGTGATGGAAAATCCCATGCCAGCAACTCTCAGTTATACATCATGGGCACTATCTGGAGGAAGTGCTTGGTAAACTAGAGGTCACAATCCTTTTCCTGCTGCTAATAGGCAGAAGCTTGATGTAGTAACTAAGGCTATTAGTATTTAAGAATTGCCCAGGCATGAAGGCCTTTTTAAGAGAGAGTGGAAGCTAAAAGAATAAAAATCCAAGGTCTAACTGCTAGATTTCTTCAATAGTCTGAGGAACCTCAGAGTTGCTGCAGCCTTCAGCAAGCGTATACATGAATGCACTGAATGCATCCAATGAAGTGAGCTGTAGCTCACGAAAGCTTATGCTCAGATAAATTGGTTAGTCTAAGGTGCCACAAGTTCTCCTTTTCTTACCGCTGGTGCAGTTTCCCTTTCTTTCCCATTCTGTGAATTTAAAATCATATTGCATTAATATCAAACACTGATATTATATGCTGTGCAGATACGGTAGTGAAATGGGGAACCTGATGTAATCTAACATTATCATTAAAATGTGTATTAAATGGAAGTCAGGTGTGAGTGATAAGCTGTGGGAAAAATATTGTAATGTTTAATGACAGGGTTTACCTCATGAGGAATCCTGTTAGGCAAGAAAGGGGTTGTGTTCACACTGATTTAGTTTAAGTGAAGAAGCAAGTTAATGTTTGCAATCAAGCAGCTTATGCTATCAAGTTAGTGAAATACATCTGTGCTGGAAGAGGCAGTAAATACAGGGAACTAAAACCAAATAGTGTATGTATAAGGACACTTGAACACCATGTGGAATAATCAGAAATATAACTGTTTGATTAATAATCCATAGGCTCAGCTCAGCAATACCTACCAAGGTCCCACCATTGTTGTTAAAACATGGAGAAGAGAAATGGAAGATTTACACAGCTGTTCTGGCCTGCTGGAGAACAGTTCTTGAAGTGAACTGTTAAAACAACTTTAAAGAGCAACAAAGAATGTGGAGAGACTTTGTATAAATTATATGAACTTTAAACTGGACACAGCTAGCAGAGTGCTGATGCAGAAACTACAATTTGAACAAGTATAACAGCAAAATTGGCCAAGGGATGCCCCACAAAGAGGCCCATGGAAAGCAACTTCTGGAGATAAGTTGCTAGCTGGGGCAAATGAGCCAGCGTTCAAGATACATCCCCAAATGGTTGTACCAATCACTATGGCCTAACTTGTCTTACACAAGCTGGTGTGACAAGATGTGTTGCACAAAGAGAATGGAAAATTCTAGTCTCGCTTGCAAGAACTCTAAAGATGATGTCTTATTCCCTGATTGGATGGTGAGAGAGGCCAACTCTCATTTTGGTTGGACATTTCAAATCTTTAGAAGAAATGTGGGTAACCATCTGATTGGTCCATACCAGCACCTCCAAGGAGAGGAATCAAGTTGGACCACCCAGAAGAAATAGGATAAAACAGCCTGCCTCCTTCAGCCCCAGTCTTGGGCCGCCCCCCCGTACTACATGCTGTACACACGCAGAACAAAAAGACTGTCCCTTCTCCCAACAAACTCCCAATCTAAGTATAAGGCAAGGGACAACTGGTAGATCCAGACAGATAATAAATGTTTAATACTAATAGTTCTGAGTCTGGAAAGTGTGCAGCTACGAAGGCTGCATGGGACACACATGGCTATCGTCGCTATACCCTGAAAAATGTAATGCAAGTTCACAGTGAATGAGGCAGTTCTCCACAAGGGCTCCTCCTTCATTCACTCAGGTTCTTGTATGAGGCAGTACCCCACAGGATCTGTGAATGAGGAGAGGGTTCCTCAGGAGAACTGCCTAATTCCCATTTTGTAGGTTGCACAGAGGCGCACACGTGCATTTTAAAAAATTGGGTACCGAGCAATTGTGAACGTTGGGTCAAAGCAGAGGGTCTGTTACTGAATCATTAGTATCATTTGTTCACTCATCTCACGTAAAACAAGAACTTATCACTCCTTCAAATTGTATAGTGGTTTCATATATGTAACCTTGTTTTCCTATTACTGTCCGCCTTGTCTTCCCTCTCCCCTCCTCCATTGTGCCCTGTGTCACATCTTGTCCCTATTTAGAATATAAGCTCTTCATGTCTGAGACTGGCTTAGTTTACATTTGTATAACACCCAACACAATGGGGTCCTGATCGGGACCTCAGACTGATCATGTCCTGATCAGTTCTGACTGAAGCCATATGTTTGCACACTTAATATCTTGAAGCCCTTATGCAGTCAAAGCTCCCATTCAAGTCAATGGGAGCTTTGCCCTTGGAAGGATCATGAGACTGGGTCCAGCATATTAGTAAGGATTGAGGTGAGTCCATGTGAAAGAACTGGATGGGAAAATCATGGAACTTGGAATCCAGATATAACAATGGGGAAATTAAACACCACTAAAATACATTAGACACAGAGGGTGAAATCCTGACCCCACTGAAGTCAATGGCAGAATTCCCAAACTCATAAGGGATCCTTCTAGTGAATTGAAAGGAACCAGTGCACTCAAACAGCCACACAGGAAATGGCTCACTGTCTGAAAGCACGAGGTCGATAGAAAATGAGTCAATGCATAAAGATCAGACGTTGTTGGCATTTGGTTGTGGTATTTAACTGAATATCATGGTCACACACATTTGGGGCAGTTCCAGAGTTACCTCCTCCTCCTCCAATGCTTTCCTTCCCCTTCTGGGGATTCTCAGATCTCTGGTGAACTACTGAGATTATCTCTAAATCCTTTCACCTGGGGGTTTGCCCAGGATATAGGTACTGTGGAATTCTCCCCTCCTCCCCACTCCTTTGGCATAAGAATCCTGCTTTCCCAGGGCTTTTAGCCCACATGGCTAGAGACATTTCACATTCATTTGGCATACAGAGAGCACAGTTAAATGTAAAACCTTTTTACTGATAAATAAGAAGCCCATAGATGTTAAAGCTAGACAGGAGCATTATGATTATGATCATTATGAGCACTTTAAGAAAGATGTGGCAAACTGGAAAAAATCCAAAGGAGTGGACTTGAAGGTTTAGAAAACCTGACTTAGGAGGAAAGGTTAAAAACTGGGCATATTTAGTCTTGAGAAAGGACTGAGAAGGGACCTGATAACAGTCTTCAAATATGTTAAGGGTTGTTGCTAAAACAATGGTGATTAATTGTTTTCCATATCAGCTGAAGATAGGACAAGAAGTAATCATATTAATCTGCAGCCAGGGAAATTTATGTTAGATATTCGGAAAAACTTCTAACTACAAGGATCATTAAGCACTGGAAAAGGTTACCAAGGGAGTCTATGTGTGGACTAGATGACCTCTCACAGTCCCTTCCTACTTTTCTACGATTTTGTGATCATCTAGTTTGACCTCCTGCACAGCATACGCCATAGAATTTCACCTAGAAATTTGCAAAGGCAAATACCACTAGAACCAGTAATAAGCTTACCATTAAGAAAGGGGGAAAAGGGGAAAGCTGAAATATATCTATTGTAGACTTATTCTGCCTAGTTGGGTTTTTTAGGCCAAATTCTACCCACATCCAGTCAGTGAAGATAATTAGTATAATGACAGGCCCTTTCTGTTCGCTTGTGTCAAGGTTCCTCCCCCACTCTGAACTCTAGGGTACAGATGTGGGGACCTGCATGAAAAAAACCTCCTAAGCTTATCTTTACCAGCTTAGGTCAAAACTTCCCCAAGGTACAAAATATTCCCCCCCGTTGTCCTTGGACTGGCCGCTACCACCACCAAACTAATACTGGTTACTGGGGAAGAGCTGTTTGGACGCGTCTTTCCCCCCAAAATACTTCCCAAAACCCTGCACCCCACTTCCTGGACAAGGTTTGGTAAAAAGCCTCACCAATTTGCCTAGGTGACTACAGACCCAGACCCTTGGATCTTAAGAACAATGAACAATCCTCCCAACACTTGCACCCCCCCTTTCCTGGGAAATGTTGGATAAAAAGCCTCACCAATTTGCATAGGTGACCACAGACCCAAACCCTTGGATCTAAGAACAATGAAAAAGCATTCAGTTTTTTACAAGAAGACTTTTAATAAAAATAGAAGTAAATAGAAATAAAGAAATCCCCCCTGTAAAATCAGGATGGTAGATATCTTACAGGGTAATTAGATTCAAAAACATAGAGAACCCCTCTAGGCAAAACCTTAAGTTACAAAAAAGATACACAGACAGAAATAGTTATTCTATTCAGCACAATTCTTTTCTCAGCCATTTAAAGAAATCATAATCTAACACATACCTAGCTAGATTACTTACTAAAAGTTCTAAGACTCCATTCCTGGTCTATCCCCTGCAGAAACCAGCATACAGACAGACACAGACCCTTTGTTTCTCTCCCTCCTCCCAGCTTTTGAAAGTATCTTGTCTCCTCATTGGTCATTTTGGTCAGGTGCCAGCGAGGTTACCTTTAGCTTCTTAACCCTTTACAGGTGAGAGGAGCTTTCCCCTGGCCAGGAGGGATTTCAAAGGGGTTTACCCTTCCCTTTATATTTATGACAGCTTGGATAACATTTTTTTCCTCCTTTCAACAAATTTTGTAAAGAAAGAAGAAATGTCAAATGTATAATTTTATTTGATGTTTGAATACTGGGGATTTGAGGCTGAATTAAAATGTTACTTATCACAGAATGGCTCTAACAGTTCCAATTGCACAGTATTTCCATTTAATCTCCCCCCCTCCTCCAGCCCCAACCTCACTTCAACAGGGGGCCAAAAGAGCTTTCTCATCTCTCCTGAGCTTCTCTCTCTGGCAGCAGAACATGATAAGCACAAGCTACAGTGTGCCTCCATAATTTGTTTGCAAATGAAAGATAATCATAAAGAGATAAGCATAGATCATGCACATTAAAGAAAATTACACTGCGGTAATAAGAGGTTTATGTGAGAAATATTGAAGTAGCAAAGCTCAAACTCCTGTTTGCTGTGAACTGATGGGAATAGACTATTACAAATCCATCAGCACATTTTAATCTTGCACTAAGGCAGCAGGCACCTGATGCTGCTGAAGTCAATGGAAGCCTTTGCAGTGCGTGAAGGGGTGTTGGATCAGGTCCTAGTTTATCTTTCAAGTCTGTAACAGCCCCTGAGTATTTTAACTTCTAGAAAGTTACTTTATCTGCATTATGTTCTGTTCCCAGGTTGGGATATGACATTCTAAAAGAGACATTGGACCAGATCTGGGAACTGTAAGAAAAATGATGGCTGGCCAATTAAGGGCCCTTTAAAATGCTACTTTCCTGACAGTATGCTGTTTTTCAAGGTTTGAAGAGAACATGTTACAGCTTAGAAAAGTTAGAAAGTGTTTTTCCAATGGTTTGAGCTTTGAATGAACTAGCTTGATAAAACAGGAACCAGCTTGAATCTCAGCCTGTCCCTCAAACTAAGCCAAACTCAAACCATTTTGGTTCAGGTATTTATGATTATTTTAGGCTTCTGAATCTTCTGATGGCTTCTTTCCCAGCTGCCTGACACATGCTGGCTCCCAGCAAATAGCACAAAAAGAGTCTTGACTATTTGAACACATGGCTGCTTGTCATGTCAGGGAGCTCAGGAAGACTGTGTTCCTGAGTGAGCATAGTCACTGACTTCCAAATTCAAAAGCAGGAAGAGGGCTACATATACAGAGGAGGGGGCCACCAACTACATGTTAAAAACATAGACAACAAAACCCCACCAGTGCCTGATTTAAGTAGGCTGACACAACAGATGTGCCAAACCTGCGGGGAAAAAACGCAGAAATTGGGCTTGTTTTTGGCTTAATCGGCTTGTGAGTTGCTTGTTGGCTAGTTTTTGACTTGCAGCTTGTTGCTTGTTTGGCTTGAAGCTTTTTGTAGCTTGTTGCTTCTATTTTTTTTTTTCAATCGGCTCCCAGCAAGCAGGGACAAGGGGGGGCAAGCAGGGGAGAGCAGGGCCGGCCCACAACATTTTGGTACCTGAGGTGGGGAGTTCAAATGACGCCCCCATGCCCCCTCACTTGGGCCAAAACTTTGACAGGTCTCAATTATGCCTTCTTCCTGTTCTAATGCTCTCATGGTACTGCTCTGCTACCTACCCCACTATAGGAGAATTAACAACTTAAAATGCCTTGTTCAAAAATTTTAAGTAACACTTAACTTTCAAACGCCTGGACAGCAAATGTAACTTTTCTTGTCTGCATAGTAAACAATGGCATTTTTATCTGTTTGAATAATCAAAGTGGTGCTTTCTGTGCCTTCTTGATTGCAAAGATTTGAACTGCTTCCTGAAGGTTCAGTCTGGGCCAGCTCATGCTCTATTGAGATGGCTGCAAGGCCGACCAGTCTCTCCTGTGTCATTGTGGAGCATAGATATGTTTTTAATAAATTCAGCTTGGAGAAGCTGCATTCTGCACTGGCAACTGTTACAGGAAGTGTTAGAAGTATGCGCAGAGCAACAAAAACATTTGGAAAGAGGGTGGTCATCTTGTTTGTGTACATATATTCCAGAACAGCCTTTGGAGTTGATCCTGCTGAAATGTAGATTGAAAAGGCTTTCAGTTCATCACCTAAATCACTCACATCAATATTGCGCATGTCATCATGTGTCAACACTGTCTCTAGTGCCCTGCATTGCTGGTGTAGGTCTTCTTCAGGTATAGTGAGGAGTTTTGAAATATCCCAAATATACTGCTGTGTTCCTAGAGCTGCATAAAACGTTCTTCAACTGACTGTATTGCACAATCTAGCACCTGATTACAGAATTCAACTTTGAATTGTTGTTTGGGGTCTCTTATGGGATTATCCCATGCCTCATAATCAAAATGTGTCTTCTTCGGTGACTCTTGTATTCTTGAATGGGTGGGAAAATAGCTTCAGTGTGAAGTTCCTCTGCCAACTTCTGTGCACTCTTCAAAATGTTTTGAAATCCCTCATCTGACTGGTAAGACTGTAGGTATGACTGCTTTGTCCAGTTGTTCCATTGCTCCAGATATATCAAGGTCAACACCTTGGAGTCTCTTGCTTACAACATTTATTTCAAACAGTATGTCATGCCACAACACGAAGCCACACAGCAAAGTGAAGTTATGTATGTTTCTGGTGATTCCAGTTCCCTCTGCCACTGTTCTCCCATGAACAGTTCCTGTCATAGCATTATCCTCCATAATGGCAACTGTGGCATCATCTATCTTCCCAATTTGGTGTTTGATAGGCTTTATCGCCTCCACTTGACTTTCCCATCGTGTGGCACTCAGTGGTTTCGGTGTCAGAGAGGATGTTCCCAGATGTTGTTTCAAAATTTGCCATCGATGAGTTGATGCAGAGAAAAATACATAGATGCTTTGAATTACATTAAAAAATTCAGCAGCCTCACTAGAAGCTGTTGCTGCATCACTGACCACCAAGTTCAATGAATGAGAACTGCATGGGACAAAAAAAGCTCAAGGGTTTATATAAACTCTTGAGTGGTGTGGAGAAAGTGAATAAGGAAAAGTTATTTACTTGTTCCCATAATATAAGAACTAGGGGCCACCAAATGAAATTAATGGGTAGCAGGTTTAAAACAAATAAAAGGAAGTTCTTCTTCACTCAACGCACAGTCAACCTGTGGAACTCCTTGCCTGAGGAGGTTGTAAAGGCTAGGACTATAACAGGGTTTAAAAGAAAACTGGATAAATTCATGGAGGTTAAGTCCATTAATGGCTATTAGCCAGGATGGGTAAGGAATGGTGTTCCTAGCCTCTGTATGTCAGAGGGTGGAGATGGATGTCAGGAGAGAGATCACAAGATCATTACCTGTTAAGTTCACTCCCTCTGGGGCACCTGGCATTGGCCACTGTCAGTAGACAGGATACTGGGCTGGATGGACCTATGGTCTGACCCAGCATAGCCATTCTTATGTTCTTATGTTAACGCTCAGATCCGTGTCTGCACTCCTCTGTTCTTTCCTCTCATGTTGGCACCATTATTGTAGCCCTGACCTCTCATGTCAGCTATCACAATTCCCGTATCTTCCAGCTTTTCAAGAGGCACATTTGTCATACCAGCTCCTGTAGTATCATCAATGTCAATACATTCTAGAAAACGCTCTCTGACAGTCACCATTGCAGGGACATTTTCACTAGGTTCTGTTGTTGTTACAAAACGCACCATTAAAGTCATTTGTTCAGTATGGCTGATGTCAGGTGTGCAGTCCAGAATAACAGAATAATATCTTGCTGACTTCAGATCTGCCACAATCTTCTGTTTGACCTTTGTTGCCAGTAACTGTATGATCTCATTTAGAATTGTTTTTCCAAAGTAGCAGTGTGTGTACATTTCTTGGGTGGTGACTTTTCTTAGATGCTCCTGGAGTACAGCATCAAACTCAGCCATCAGCTCCACAATTTTAAGGACGTTTCCAGTGCTTGGCACATACAGCTGATCTGAAGTGCTACACAGTGCTAGGTTTTGGGTAGCAAGCATTCTCACAATGGCAATGAGCCTTTTCAGAACATTTTGCCAGTAAAGAGACTCTGATGCAATCTTCTCTTGATGCTGATCATCTATGGTGACCTTTAACCTTAGTCTCATCTCAAGCTATTTCCACCTATGGAATGCTCTCTGGTGATTTGCTGCCTTCTCATGGCATGCCAGATTTTTCCAGTCCTTTGTTCCTGTAGAACCCAATGTGGCTGGAACATTAGACTGGAAGAGTTTGCAGCAAAAACAGGATGCAGCATTCTGGGTTTTTGAGTACATAAGCCATGGCCTCTCCACTTTGTCACCATTGGGGATTTCATGCCAGTAATGTGTTGGATGGAAACTTCTATTTTCATTGTCTTTGGGGAACATGAAGTTTTTCACTTGCTGTGGCCCATGCAGTACAAGGAAGTCCCTCAGGCTACTGCTCAAGTGGGTTCACAGTCCTGGATCATCTCGACTTAAGGAACTAAACTCAGCAGCAGCTGTTTCTTGCGCCTCCAACACACTCTTCTCTGAGCTACACTTTTCTTCAGGAATGTGCATGGTTACAGCCATTTGAGATGGCAATATGGATGCTGCAGTAGCTGCCAGGCCACCTGCACTCTGAAACTGGAAAATCAGGCATCTCCTCACCACTCACATTCTCATTGGGGCCAGGAGGCTCAGTGTGAACATTTGTGTCTATGTATCTCAGGACAGCTCCTTCCTGCTTAGATAGAAAAGCTCTTTCTTTTTCTGAATGCTGCCCCAGAGGGGTGTTTTCTTCTTTCACTCATGACTGCTGTTCTGTGCCAGCTAT
This sequence comes from Eretmochelys imbricata, assembly GCF_965152235.1. Classification (NCBI taxonomy): domain Eukaryota; kingdom Metazoa; phylum Chordata; order Testudines; family Cheloniidae; genus Eretmochelys; species Eretmochelys imbricata. The sequence goes on from NC_135580.1 coordinate 42,719,318, forward strand.
AGTGGGTCTCAACACTCAGTTGAAGGGGACAAATAAGCAGGCTGGTAACGGGGCCTGAGTGAGGGAAGGTATCAGCGTCTTAAAGGCCAAAGTGGCTCCCACTACTTCAGTTGACTGCCTGTTCTCCTCAAGTGGGTCCAGGGAAGCAGCAGGAAATAGGAAGCTCCCTGAGAAGCTGGTGTTAATCACTCCAGGCTCCTGGGGGTGCTAGAGAGGTACATAAGAGGCTCCTCCTCCTTTCTCTCCCTGCAGCTCCTGCTGCTTTCTGTTATTCCCTCTCACCTTTTCTCCTGCCTGCCTGTCTCTTGTGCCCTCCTTCCTAGAGCAGAGCACTCCATCATCTCTGTGCGTCTAGAGCAGAGAGAATACATATGCACCAGCAGCAGACACAATTTTCTACACTCTGGGACCTAGTGGCACCTCCTGCCCCCCTCAGTCTGGCACCTGAGGCGGTTGCCTCAGTTTGCCTCATGGTAAGGCCAGCCCTGGGGCAGAGAGTCAGGGGTGCACAGCGAGCCCACCACAGACCCAGACTGCACACTGGGGGGATCTAGTCTCATAGAGTGTTGGGGTTCTTAGGGATTGGCTTGCTTTGGCCTGGTTTTGAAATGGGATTAGCTTGATTTTTGGTTTTATTGTGAAAGTCAGCAACTGTGCAACACAGGCAGCAAGCAGACTGCTACAGCCTAGCTACTTTTTTAGAGTCATGCTTTCAGGCATGACAGCTCCTCGCTGACACTTTGGAGACGTGTGGATTACAGGCATTATCTGTATGGAAAAGTAGACACACTGGTCAAGATTTTCATTAATGACTTGGATAACGGAGTGGAGAATATGCTTAAAAATTTGCAGAGGACACCAAACTGGGAGGGAATGCAAGTATTTTGGAGAACAGGATTAGAATTCAAAATGATCTTAATAAAGTGGAGAATTGGTCTGAAATCAATAAGATATTTAAACAATGTGTGCATTGACTTGTACATTCTGGTAGTTTGTCTTATCCAAAGTCAATTTAGAGGAGCAAAACACACTATATCACAGTTTTTTCTTGTACCCTGTTCAATTTTCCTTGCTGAAACCACATTTCATAAATCGTGTGCTTGGAAATGTGCCTGGATTATATTTCTATAAAGTTAAACAGACATATCTGTTCTATACTCATGGAGCAGTATTTGTTTCCCTATAGTAGCACATCCTATTATAGCTACAGTACCAGTGTCTAATGCTTGAATTGGGAATGTAATACATTCAAAAACACATACACACTTTTACTATATATGTCTTTGGAATACTTTAAGCGTGGGATGTTAAAGAATTCTCATCTGGAAGGAAGCCTCATTTTTCAATTCTTATGTTGCAAGGAGGTATTATGCTTTTTTACATTCCTTAACATATTAAAAATATAACAGTATTTAAGAGAAACATTAGAATGGTTGTCACCATGACATGGCCTCTTCATCGAGAATGTAAAGGCATCATTAAGATTTTTAAAGCTGTTGATTATCCTATTATGTTCCAGATTGCAGAATACAAGACAATTTTTTTTTAAAAATGGAAAGTTGATGAATATACAATAAATTGCAGAAAGAGTTGTTACTTGATGAAAAATGAATTGGGGGGTGGGGCTGGGGAGGGGAGGGACGACACTTTATTTATGAATTCAGGGTGAATTTGGAAATAGCTTAGGCTAAAACAGAAACTCTAAAAAATAATTGGAAAAGTTAAAGCATTTTGAAGAGACAATTAGTTTTGAATAAACAATCAGAACATTTTATCTGACCCAAATAATAGTTTAAGTCTTCTGTTTCAGTGAAAACCTTCCTCCGCACCCAAACAATTCAGTTTTGGTTCAAAAAGAACTGAATTTTTGTTTTGTTTTGAAATCAATTATTTGCTCAGCTCTAGTTCCTATGAATCTTACACATAAAGCCTCAGAAAACATTTACATCATTATGGATGGGAGAATCAAACAAAATAAGAAGCTGAACAAATTATAGTCTGCACTATGAATGGATCTGAATTTTTACGAGGTGCATAAATAATGTATGAACATTAAAGTTATGTTTTATTTATATCTGCCTCTGAACTTCCTGGTTTTGGCTCAGACCAAAAGCAGATGTAAACCTAGAATAGCACAAGAGGACTTAAAAAAATAAAAGTATTTTCTGGCCTAAACAGAAGCAAGAATTACCTAAACTCTGACAAGATAAATTGTTTTTCTGAAAGATTCCAGCCCTGTTTTTTAAATTGAGTATAGTTTGGAAGAAGTTCAGATGAATGCCAAGAGGTGAAATTCTGTCCCCATTAAAGTCAATGGGAGTTTTGCCACTGATTTTAATGGAACCAGGATTTCACCTTAAAGGTCTGATCCAAAGACCACTGAAGTTAATGGAAAAATTCCCATTGACTTCAGTTGAGCTACACTAATTCACAACAACAGAAAATCTGGCTCCCAACATGTATACAGGCTCCCCAAAATCTACACTGACGCTAGTCCAAATGCCCTATGGATGCTGTAGGTGGGTTCAAAGCGTGGCAATGTCAGAGGCATGTGCTGAAGTTTCTAGTCAACATCTGAAATTGTGACTGTAAGTTGTTAAGATTTGCTCTGACACTGTGTCTACTGAGGTGGGCATTCTATTCATGCTCAGATATTTATGCTTTCTTGAAAATACCTTTAAGGTTTTTGTTTTTTAGAAAATCTATTCTATGTGAGATGATAACACTATCACAAGGCTAACAGCACAATTTGCTGAGGACTTAATCCTGAGGGGTGCTAAGCACCCATTGTTCCATTTGGCTTCAATGGGGCTTGGGGTTAGTCACCATTCCTCAGAATCAAACTACAATTACAAACTATAATTTTCCTCCATGTGTAAATTACATTTAATTGCTATGATATTATTTATATTTGGTAGCATCTAGTACAGTGGTTTTCAAACGTTTTTCTGGGGACCCAGTTGAAAATTGTTGATGCCCGTGACCCAGTGGAGCTGGGGATGAGGGGTTTGGCATGTGAGAAGGGCTCAGGGCTAGGGCAGAGGGTTGGGATGTAGGGGTGAGTGCTTCGGGGTGGGGCCAGGAGGGGGTCAGGGCTTTCGGCTGGAGGTGCAGGCTCTGGAGGGGGGCCAGGGATGAGGTGTTTGGGGTACAGGAAGGGGTTCTAGGTTTGGGGCAGGCTCAGGGCTGGGGCAGGGGATTGGGGTATGGGGGTGGGGTGCGGACTTACCTCTGGCAGCTCCCAGTCAGCGGCACAGCCAGGGTGCAGAGGCAGAAGCAGTCAGCAGCAGGTCCAGCTCCTAGGTGGAGGCGCGCAAGCGACTGCATGCAATTCTCGCCCGCAGGCAGTGGTGCCGCCCTCCGCCCCCTTGAGTGTGGAGCCGGTGCTCGGGGCAGGGGCAGCGCGCAAAGCCCCATGGCCCCCCTGCCTAGAAGCCGGACCTGCTGCTGGCCACTTCTGGGGCACAGTGCGGTGTCGAAACAGGTAGGCACTAGTCTGCCTTACCTGGGCAGCACCACCGAGGGGACTTCTAACATCCTGGTTGGCGGGGGCTGACCAGAGCGACCCAGTCCCTGACTTGCTGCGACCCAGTACTGGGTCGCGACCTGAAGTTTGAAAAACGCTGATCTAGTGGCCCAGTTATGAATCAGGGCGCTATTGTGCAAACATAATGAAAACATAGCCCCTGTCACATGACCAGGATGTGGGAGGTCATGCCTAGTGGTTGGAGCCAGAGTCAGTAGTCAGGAATTGGAGCCCAAGGTCAGAGATGGAGTCCAAGGCCAAATGCCAGAGCTGAGAGTCAGAACTGGGTTACCTGGAGTGAGAAAAGGCAGGAGCATGGCTGGGAACAAGCAGGCACAGAAATGATTGTAGCTGTGGGCAAATGCTTGGAGTTTAAGAGCTGGTCTGTTGACTTTTCAAACCAATCAGGCAGTGTACCCGATCACACAGTCCACTACAGCCCAGCTGCATTCCTTAGGTTGTCCGGAGACTGACTGTGCTGCATGCCTTGATTTCTGACAGGACCTACCTATTGAGGGATCCCCGCCATGGATGTCGGGGCCTGGTTTCTCGTAGTACTTCCAGTGGAAGTCTCACATTAGGTCTGAAGCTTGAATGTTCTCTCTCTGTTCCCAAGACTGCTTGTCCGAATCATGGCCTTCCCAGTTCACCAGATACCAGAGCCTTCCCCAACTCACTGAGAGTCTAGTATTTGGTAGACAAAGTACTCCTCATGTCTGCTGAATGTTATATGTGCGGTGGTGCATTACAGTGGTGTGGGTATGGGTTCTTGGTGTAGGGCTTTAAAGGAAAGATGTAAAAGATGGGGTGGATCTTCAAGGAGTCTAGCAGCTGTAATTGGAAAGCCACTGGGTTTATCTGTTCTATAATCTTGAAGGGGCCACATGCCATTGTAGCTTGAATGGAATGATCGTTGAACACCACATCACTGATTGTATTTGATAAGGACCTAATCACCACCATTTCAGTGTGATTAGTAACCTATTGAAATTTGTCCTGTGCAAGACCTTAGAGAAGCTTTCTATGGGAAATTAATTCTCAATTCCAGAAGCAATGGAATTCTCCAACCCAATGCAGAAATCGACTGTACAGCAGTGAAATATATTCATAAATCCCAAGGCCAAAAGAGACCACTGAGATCATCCAATCTGATCTCCTGTATAACACCAGCCATAGAACTTCCTCAAAGTAATTTCTAGAGCAAATCTTTTAGAAAAAACTTCCAACCTTGACTTAAAAATTTCCAGTGATGGAAAATCCAGCACAAATCTTGGAAAATTGTTCCAATGGTTAATTATTCTCATTGTTAAAAATTTACACATTATTTCTGGTCTGAATTTGTCTATATAGAAATCTTAGAAAACATTGCTGATGTTAATGCAGCTTTGTCATACGTGTGTGTACTCTAGAGCAGTGGTTCTCAAAGCTGGTCTGTCGCTTGTTCAGGGAAAGCCCCTGGCGCACTGGACCGGTTTGTTTACCTGCCGCGTCTGCAGGTTCAGCTGATCGCGGCTCCCACTGGCCACGGTTCACCGCTCCAGGCCAATGGGGGCTGCAGGAAGGGTGGCCAGCATGTCCCTTGGCCTGCGTCGCTTCCCGCAGCCCCCATGGGCCTGGAGCAGCAAACCACGGCCAGTGGGAGCTGCAATCGGCCGAACGTGTGGAAGCGGCAGACAAACAAACCGGTCCGGCTTGCCAGGGGCTTTCCCTGAACAAGCGGTGGACCGGCTTTGAGAATCACCGCTCTAGAGGGAGAGAATCTTAGATATAATCATGAAAAATAAGAAATAGGACAACAAAATAGATATCAGAATCTCTTAATAATCCAGGATTGCTGACTATCTTAACAAAAAAGAAACATAGGTGAAATAATGTCCTATAGTAGAACTGTGGCTTCACATATGTAAATAAAAAATGAAGAGCTAATTAACAAAAATATTTTCTAATTTTTCTGGCACTCTGCTAATTGGAGGGGACCAGCAAAGAAGTATGAGTGATGAGTGTTCAGATAATATATTTGATTCTGTTTTGGATAGCTGTATTATTCTGAGTATGCCTCAAAAATGTGTTTTGATCCATTATTTACTATATGGATGACTAAACTGAGAGAAATAAAAGCTTGTATAAAACATGTCTGACTAGTCTGATAGTCTAAGGCAGTGGCTCCCAAACTTATTCCACCGCTTGTGCAGGGAAAGCCCCTGGCAGGCCGGACTGGTTTGTTTACCTGCTGTGTCCACAGGTTCGGCCGATCACAGCTCCCAGGGGCCACGGTTTGCTGCTCCAGGCCAATGGGAGCTGCTGGAAGTGGCGGCCAGTACGTCCCTCAGCCCGCGCCGCTTCCAGCAGCTCCCATTGGCCTGAAGCCGCGATTGGCTGAACCTGCGGACGCGGCAGGTAAGCAAACCGGCCCGGCCCACCAGGGGCTTTCCCTGCACAAGCGGCAGAACAAGTTTGGGAACCACTGGTCTAAGGGCTTGATCAAAACCCCATTGAACTCAGTAGACAGAGTTCCTTGACTTTAATGGAGTTTGGATCAGGAATCAAATGCAACAGTCTTAATCGAGAGACATCTCCTGCTCAACCATCCATTGGGAACAGTTCATTTGTTATTAAAAGTCACTTTCATTGTATAATCACTTTGGAAAATAAACAATGCAATATTATTTTATTTGAATTCCAGGGTCAAAACTTAATTTGTTTTCAATTTACATTCAACTGTCCAGGGAAAACTGATTTAATCTTATTTCATTTTCTTTTCCACACTTGACAAGGTCAGAAAGTCATTCTCTAGCTGCCAGCTATTAGTTGACAATAAAACGGCCTTCTGCCTTTTTATGTATCTGGTTTTATCTTGAATAATATGAATAGTATCAGTTTCTCTTTTAGAGAAATCATGGCCAAATATTTAGGCAGCTTCAACTGGGAATCTATCTTTGGGCTTGACTATCCCTCTAGATATCTCTTTGTCCTATGATATGAGCATCAATTGGTCTTTATCATGAAGTGCCCTACAAATGTCATACCATATGACAAACACCCATTAATTCAAAAAATGTTAGAAAATGGGTGTGTTAGTTTCAGGATAATCACACCTGTATCCCTTTCCTCTATGGTCCACTCCAGGAGTGTCCAATCAGGTCTCAGGTCTCCAGCCATCACCTGTCTCCAGGCAGCAACCCTTGTTCCACTCCCTTCTCACTTGAAGGCTGCACTGCTCCCTGTCATACACCGTGATATCCCCAGCAAGTCAGTCTATCTAAAGGCCAGTGCCTGTGCATTGCTTTCTCGCTGGGGGTGATGAACAATATATTTCCAGCAGTTACAAGTTACCACACAGCTGTTCCTAAGCACATTTATTCTTAAGGTAAAAGCATCACAGAGGAAACATTTAAAAACAAACAAACAGAAGTCCTATAGACATGCTAAAGATTATCAGAGGTCACCCATCAGTCTTCTGGGGCTGTAAAAGGCCAAAGTCTTCCAACCCTTGCACAAGGGTTCCCCCTTTCCCCTTTGAACAGAAGGTCCTGTCCATCTATTGGATCAGAAAGAAGGCTCTGAGTTAGTTTAAACCCAGCAATTTTTTGTATAAAAAAAGCCCTATCTTTGTCTGTTGGTCTCTGGAAATCCCAGTTTGAACTAGTATATGCAAGCACCTCTCTGTGGAGATGTTTACAACCTAACAGATTCACTTTCATCTCTCCCCTCCCCTCCACACACACAGTTTTTGATTCTTGAATGCACTGTGGTATCTCCCCACTGGAGTTGCAGGAAATCCCAGGCCCACAGTAATACATAAACCATTCATAATCTTAATACAATATGGTCCCCAAAGATATTGCATGCAGTTGATCCAACACCAACACCAACAAAAAAAGTGATCTAGAATGGAGGATTATGAGACGTGGGGTAACAAGAATAATAAGACCTGGTATAGGTAGGAAACCTTCCTAAAGCAAAGCATAGATTCTGGCTGCAACACCAGTTTTGGGCTAAAGAACAATTTGCAAGATTTCCCTGATATAAACCAGATGTCTTTTCATGAATTAATCTGAATACACATTCTGTGAGTTCTCCTATTGCCTGAAAGAGCAAAGGATTTCTGCTTAGCTCTCCCCTCCAAATCTATACACTATAGAGTAGCTATCCACAGCACACCACTATCTTCAAAGTGGTAGGTTGAGAAAAATGGAAGAATACCAATTATCTGCTTTGAGTATACCAAGAAAACATTTTTTTTTTTGTACATACAGTTTAAGAAACATTATTTGGGAAAAAAGCCCTAATGTAATGAAAGAAAAGCCTACTTAAAACTGACTTTCTTAGGTCTTGCTGCTTTCTTTCTCCTGTTCTTATTCATTCCACACACAGTCTATGTAGATAAATTAGATGAGATCTGATCTTTTATGAATGCTGCAAGAAGGGAATATGCAATTTTTAACAGCTTGTTTGCTATATTAGGAAACCTACTACCTTTATTATGTAGTGTTGCAAGATTTTCTGTCAGTCACAGTCCATAGTCTAATAGTCTTTTAACCCTTTATTTCTACCTCATTTGACTAACTGCAAAGTGTAACCCTTAATATTTGTACACCCCCAAAGCAGGGTTTCTAAAAGGGACAGTAGAAATGAGCTGTTCAGGATTTGGTTTGGATATGCACCTAAAAATGTAGATACTTTGCTGAGGGTTACCTGAGTATATCAAACTGCATTGGATGAGAAACTGGGCAGGAATTCTTGCAGTTGTGAGATACTTTAATACTTGCAACCCCAGGCTGTTCTGCTGGTCCAGGATTGTCAGATTCCAAGGTGTTCTGGCCATGCCCTTTGGGCTCCCATCATGTTCCATATGCTTCGGGGGTATTCAAGGGAAATCCCCCAGATCTCCGGATAGGATACTGTGGTGCTTCCCAGGTGTACACAGAGCTGTGGGCACCTCGCTACCACCTGCTTTTTGCATAAGGAAACCTTGTCTGTGCCTGCCGTGGGTCAGCTCCCCAACTCCACCTCTGATGGGCAACTCGAGCATTCCCCTCTAGGCCTTACAGGCCCGGTGTCCTCCTACAGGTTAGTGACTTCAAGCCTCTGAGCATCTCCCTGGTGTGTCCAGCTCGTTCCACTGATTTGCTGCTTCCAAAGAAACAGTACAGCCCAGCTTACCAGTTCCACACCTCAGATCACCACTCCACCCAACTCACAGCGCTTAGATCTGATTTCACTATAAACAAATCTACATTTATTTAACACAGGAAAGAGATTCAGAGTAGTAGCAGATAGAAACATTGAAAACAAATGGCTACATAGCAATTAAAATCATAACACACATTTTAGAAAAAAGACTTAATTCACAAGATACTCTCATGTCTAGTAGAGGACTGCTAACCCCCAAACCTTGCAGTGCTTTCCAGCCATGCTAACTATGACCCTCCTTTCATGAGACATGCATGCTGTCAGTTTGCTTCCTAGGTGAAGGATTCAGTCTCTCTCTTTGCACTTCGAGATGTATGACCAATCCTTTGTCTTTAGTCATTAGCATGGCACCCCCTGGTGGTTTGTTTCTTCCTGTGGATTTCATGAACTCTCAGTTTGCACCTGGTTTAGTATGCAAATAGGCATATAGGGTGAGGCATACGATACACAATTCCCAGAGGGCCAGACAGGGAGATAGGTGTCAGTTACATCCTGCCTGAAGGGAATATCTCTGACATATTGCTCATCTGACTATCTGCAGATCTCCTGGTGACTTGCCTTAACTCTAAGACCTTACAAGACCACAATTTTCAGTATAGATACATAACTCCTTAAATATTATCTGTAGAGACATTTTTGCATAATGACCAATGGGTGACTGGGTCTTCATAAAAACCTCAGATGCCACCCTTTGGTGAACCATTATGCAGATAGCTGGCCAAGGGTATCCCTGTACAGACCTATGTGCTCCCTGCGCTCTCTGTCAGTTTGAACCAAGAGGTCCCTGGGTCACACACATCTTTTTGTGATGCAGAACTGAGCAAGAAGGGGCTGAAGACGTGGGCCAGAAGATATAGCAACTGCACTGTCATAAACGTCACATTGTCACCTCCCTAGGAAGATACATGGTCCTGTCAGGTTACTAGATCTATTTTTATTTTTTTAATATAAAAATAAGCAAAAAACCCTATTACATTTCAGAAAAAATAACCAAATAAAAATAAAACTTCAATTAAAAATAGAGAGGCCTGCACATAATTACACCAAATATAATACTGACCACTTAGATTTATAAGTGTAATCAAGGAAGATTGATTATTGCATTGACAAAATACAACAGATAGTGAAGATGAAATCCTGGTCCTGTTGAAGTCAATGGGAGTTTTTACCCTGAGTTTTTGTAAATATTTATTTGTAAAAAATTAGAGTTTTTGAAAGTCCTTTTTAATTAATAGGGAGAAAGATCAAACATAAACCTGCCAGGTGTTACATCAGAGTACAGTGAATGTTACTTTTTCATCATTTTCTTCAGGTCTTAAAGATATTAAGGGCTATTAGTTCTTCCATCTCAAACAAGACAGGTATGTAAGCACCTGTTTTATGATTCATCATGGGACATTATTGCACTCAGCTGGGTCCTAAAACTTTCTGTTCAGTTGTTGGACCACTATAGCCTGGCGGAATACTAGAGCCATCTTCTCTCTGCAGCCATCAGCATGAGGGGAGGAAGCGATCTGGGGATCCAGAGCATCATTCTCACAGACCACTCTGGTTTACAAACGAAATGGCAGGGAAGGAGACTAGGGTTCTGGCGGAGCAAGAGCTGTGACATTTTGTGGAGGTGGGTATATAAGGGTGGGGAAGGTGTAAAAAGCCTCCACCTTGCATCCCCATTTGAGCCCAAGAGTTGTGCAAGATTACCTGTACTAATGCTGCTAGTCAACCCAAAACCAGAAGGGAGGAGGCCAGGCCCTTTTCTCTGCACTGGCAAGTAGTCAGTTGGTGGCAGAGGAAAATGCAAGCTGTATCCCTTTAAGCAGTGGTGCAATGGCGATGCAGCCCTTTGTTCCCTAGAGAGCTCTGGGAGATGATGTGTTCCCCAGTACATAAGGTAGGCTCCAGCCACAATTAATAATGCTTCAGCAGTTGTGATCCCATCCCCTGAAACATGCTATAGCTCAAGCACAAAGCTAAGAATCAATCAATAACACATTACCAGAAAATTAAAAAAAACAGAAGAGGAAAATACAAAGAATGCAGAAAAATAGCTTTCCCTATCAAGAGTTGCTACGCCTCCATGATTTCAGAGATTGTTGAGACATGTATCCTTTGGATACACAACGGAATTTTTATATTATAAGGAAGCATTTTATGTTTAGAGATGGGGAAATATTTTAGTGAAATAGTGTGAACTTTAAAAAAGTATAAATGACTGTTTCTTTTTTTTTTAAAATAAATGACTACTTTTAGTTATTTTTCTGAAAAAATTTATTAGGATAAAAGTCAAAATGAAATAAAATAGAAACAAGCCAGTGACTAAACTAGAACAACATTTCAAAATCAATTAATTTAATTTCTTGACTGTACTGGAATTTCCCAAGAGATTTGTTTTAATCAAATAAGAAATCACTGAGGAAGTAACTAGGGAACAAATGAATATTAGATACCAAGATAAGTACTTTAGAACTATGATAGAGAGAACAGTGGCTTGGTAAAGGCTGACGTAAGCACTGATCTAGCAAAACATTAAAGCAAGTGCTTAATTTTAAGCATGCAAATAGTCCCATTCACGTCTCACCTAAGTGCTTTGCTGAATCAGGACCCGTGTGTCACTTGTGCATACACAAGAGTGTGCCTCTTAAAGGAGGGAACTTATTTTTGAAGGAAAATCTGGAAAACAGGAAAAGGAACTGGAGAACAGGAAAAGTTGGTCAGGGCTATTATTATAGTATCTTGAACACTGGAAAAAAATTGTGTTCACAAGTATTTGCCTTTTGAATGATTGTTTTGTTTGACCATGTTCAAACTCATTATTTGTTGTAGATGAGTACACATGCAAATGGGTTTTGTTCATATAAATGCTTGGGAAACAGATGTGCTTGGTACACATACCTGTAATCATATACCTACAAAGGTATTCATTGTTAAAAAAAAAAATAAGAACATAAGAACGGCCATACTGGATCAGACCAAAGGTCCATCTTTCCCAGTATCCTGTCTTCCGACAGTGGCCAATGCCAGGTGCCCCAGAGGGAATGGACAGAACAGGTAATCATCAAGTGATCCATCCCCTGTAGCCCATTCCCAGCTTCTGGCAAACAGAGGCTAGGGACACCATCCCTGTCCATCCTGGCTAATAGCCACTAATGGACCTTATCCTCCATGAATGTATCTAGTTCCTTTTTGAACCCTGTTATAGTCTTGGCCTTCACAACATCCTCTGGCAAAGAGTTCCACAGGTTGACTGTGCGTTGTGTGAAGAAATACTTCGTTTTGTTTATTTTAAACCTGCTGTTTATTAATTTTATTTGGTGACCCCTAGTTCATGTGTTATGAGAAGGAGTAAATAACACTTCCTTATTTACTTTCTTCATACCAGTCATGATTTTATAGACCTCTATCATATCCTGCCCCGTCGTCTCTTTTCCAAGCTGAAAAGTCCCAGTCTTATTAATCTCTCCTCATACAGAAGCCATTCCATACCCCGAGTCATTTTTGTTGCCCTTTTCTGAATCTTTTCCAATTCCAGTATATCTTTTTTGAGATGGGGTGACCACATCTGCATGTAGTATTCAAGATGTGGTTGTACCACTGATTTATATAGAGGCAATAAAGAGAATTCACTACTTGTTACATACTAATCACTATTAGGCAATCATTATTTATTTTAAGAGTTTCAGCCATCTACTCAGGAAGTAGAAGAACACCACGTGGTTAGAGTGACCAAAATAACCCATCATGCGAAACAAAAAGTGAATTTTCAAACTGAACACTTCATGAACAATACACAGGGTTATCATTACGTGTCTGAAACTAGTTAGCAAACACTGATGTATAAAGAACATTTGCAGAAACCAAGACGGATTTGTGAACAGAAAATAAAAAAGGATTAAACTCACTGGATTATCCATGTCAAATTAATAATTCAACCAGGCCTCAATTTTCCTGTATTTAGAGATTTTAAATGTAAGTTATATTATCGCAACCCTAAACAGTTTCTTGGGAGCCAATCATGGAGAACTCCTGATTTGTGTTTTTAACTTGCAGTGCTGAGGTCTGGATAGTTTGTCTGGGACCCGAGGAGCAAGAGAAACTGGCTATTCCCTGAACTGGGAGATAGCATGGCTTCTACCTGAAAGCATAATAAAGAGAAAAAGGGAAATAGGTTACAAGTGAGATGAGGAAAGCAAGTTTGACAACGGGGAAGAATTATAAGTGGGGAACAAATATTGGGACAGATTCTCAACTGGTGTAAATAGAGCTCCATTGAGGATCTGACCTATTAACATTAAGGATTTGACTGTGCATTGATTTTATTTATATTGATATTATAATTAATTCAATATTAATATTGACTGTTGTGGTTTTGAAGATGAAGATAGAGAAGGCAATTAAATGTATATCTAACAGTGCTCCAGGGGGAGCATCTAATCTTGGGGGGGCGATGTGTGCAGGGAACTGATAACAGAACACCCAAGCATAGCTTTTATTCAGGACCTTACTGGTAGAAAGTAGTCCTTACAAGCTTCATGCACTAGTTATTTTTTGCAAGTGTAGAAAAAAGGAACTTCAGGTATACAGAAAAGAAATTGGTCTGCTGGATAGATCTGTTTAAGTTTTACAAATGCAGCGATAAATACAGGCGATCTTTTACTTTTCAGTTGATAACTCATTTACATGTGCCCTCCTCACTGACTTTGGACCTTCTCCTGCATATGCTTATGCACAAGGATATTTACTTGCACCATTGAAACCAGTGAAACTACGTTCATGAGTAATATTATTGACATGCACAGGAGGTTGTAAGATACATCCATGAAGTACTGAAAGGAGGCTCTGAGTTGGTAGGTTGGTCAGTGCACCAGGAAGCAGAACTCACCAAAAAGGGGCAAACTTCATTAGTAACTAGGGTCAGTCTCCCACTGTAGCAGCACTTTAACAGCACTCCTACTCTGTGAGAATTGTGACTGGCCATGGAGCCATAACAGCACAGAGGAGGACATAGGAAGCAAAGGCCAGATTTTTCAAGAACTCAGAGGCAGACGAGCACCTGGTGGGATTTACAAACCCACGTCAGAGGGCTAAGTTCCTAACTCCCATAGAAATTAGGTACCTAGCCCTCTTTAGCCACTTGTATAAATCCCACAATGAGCCCGTCTGAATCTTTAGGCCCTTAAATATCTTTTAAAATCTGCCCATTAGCCCCTACTTTCTAGCTGTAACACTCTGGAATCTATTCCCACCTCATAATTAGAATAGGAGATGTCTGTGGTAACAGTTGGTAAGCTGCTGTCTTACTTTGTTAAGTCAATACAATAAGCGAAACACTATCGGCCAAATCCTCAGCTTGTGTAAATTGCATATTGACTTAAATTAAACTGTTGATTTACACCTGCTGAGGGTCTAGCCCTAGCTCTGCAAACAGCAGTCAAAACAAAACTCCTTTCTTCATCTTTGGTGGTCATGCCCCTGAACCACTCTGTTTTAGCACTGGATGCATGATATTATCATGAGAATTATGGGCATTTCCTTTCAATTTACTTCAAAATTTCTTCTGGGCTCCTTTCTAAACTTTCTGGTGCTGAATTACTACAAATTAGTCTGTGGACATATTATCCAGCACCCTAAAATGTAATTGTCAAGGCATGAAAACAAAAGCAGAGAATCAGAGTGGATGAATATTCCCATGATGAAAAAATTTCTCACTATTAAATGATGAATACTGATGCCAGGAGTCCTATCACCTTTCCTATCAGCAGAGGACCAAAGCAGGTGCTATCTCTGCAGCAGCATCCTCTCTGGGACACCGTGGTGTGTGGAGCCTAAAATGTTGAGGCTCTTGGGTACCACAAAGATGGATGTGAGAGTGGGATGGAGGCAAGGAGCAGCTGATCTCTCTCCTAAGGCACCAGATAGCTGGAGTGGACATTGGCACTTAAATTGATGCTTCTAGAAGCATCAGTTTGGGCTCCAGATAGCCCTGAGATGCTGCAGGAGTGGTAGGGTCTATAAGAACAGTGCAGAGGAGCTGGCCTTCTGTGGGACAGTATCTGCAGCGCTGGGAAATCACTCTTTCCTCCTTCCACCACCCGCAGAACCCTTCTCTTGGAGGGGGATATATGAGCAAGTTTCCTGGACCCTCTGTGTCTCTCCTGCCCAGGGTTCTGAAGAAGGGTACAATATGGCTCCCAGACTGCACTGCTACCTACTCACCTTTACAGCATATTTATGTCTATGAAATCCAAAGATTAGACCTCCCAACAAACTATGCTAAATCAGCCTTTGCTTAGTCAGATTTGTTGATTTCTTCACTATATGCAGCGTATTTATTCTTTCCTACCTTGTCTGTTTCAGAGTAGCAGCCGTGTTAGTCTGTATTCGCAAAAAGAAAAGGAGTACTAGTGGCACCTTAGAGAGTAACCAATTTATTTGAGCATAAGCTTTCGTGAGCTACAGCTCACTTCATCGGATGCATTCAGTGGAAAATACAGTGGGGAGATGTTATAGATTTTACAGAGAACATGAAACACAATGAAAAATTAATTCAAACCAGAGAGTTGCATTTCTGAAGTCTGAGTGCATTTAAAGAACACTACACAAAATATGAACAAAACTAAACAAAGAACATTTTTAAACATGCATTTTGGAGATCCCATTTCAACTTATTTCTAGTACTTTATAGATTTTTAAGGCAGTACCAATTTTTACATTCAGCTGATTGGCAGCATAATCTCTGTTTATGACATGACTTCAAGTCACAAATGAACTAAAATATAGTTTGAAATACTTAAGTTATTAATAGCCAGAGAGTGGCAGAGCTTCTGGTTTAGACTTAACAAGAATGATGACGAAGGGAACTAAAAAGTTTTTAAGAACACTTTACAGGGCAAAAGGACATCCAGATTCATCAATTTTTCAAATTCAATATTTGAGTTTCTGCAGTTAAGTATGTGAAATTGCTTCCCTTGTGCAGCTCCAACCAGACATTATCCCTCTAAGTAAAATATGTAACACTACACAAAGCAGCATGATCTGATGATCTCAAATCCATTACAGCATACATATTTTCAGAAAAACAAATTAGGAAGAGGATGGGCATAGACTGAATTGTGCTTCATAAAAATGTTTTCAGAAAAATTTCCCCTCTGTTCATCCTGCCCTACTTATGGTCCTCTGCAACAAAGTTCTGGAACTCCAATATCCAGGGATAGAACATGGCATCTTGGCAAAACATACCCACTGAAATGAACAGCTGCAAACAGCTTCACATAGATATTTCTTATCTGTGAAGATGAAAGCCTGAAGAATATGTAGGGATAGAGAGGTTATCAGAGGATAGTTCCAGCACTGTCAGCAATGCTTGTTTTGGCTATATGCTAAATTTTCACTCTGAACAGCTACTTTGAACAAACCTGTTTTGTGCTACAGGACCCAGCGTTTACTTAGGCAGGAGCCTTTCTGGATGTTAGTTGTACACTGTTTAGGCCTCAGTTAGGTTGGAAATCTGCAATAACTGACATATGACCAATCGAGTGTACTCTCTTCTCAGATGCCAAGTGGTAAGATTTTCCCTGTCCCTTCTGTGTGTACGCAGACAGGCTGGGAAGGTGTAAGGAGGTTGTCCCACAGAGGGTAACAAGGAGGCAGAGTCATAGCCAACCTGCCCACCCCCAGCTCCAGTTCTACCTGCATCCCAGATGATGGTGCATGCATAAAGGAACTCAAGGAAAAGACTGTGCCTCACTCCCTTCCTAAGCTCCCCCTGGGCAATACAACCCAGGACAGGTGCTAAATGCTGCTATCAGGCAAGGAAGAAAGCACTGATTGAATTAATGATGGTCACTTAACAAAACTGCCCTTTTGGTTGTCACAGGATCATCATCAAGAGCCACATACTGCCCTAGATTTGCAAGTAGAACTTCCATGCAGAGTCCTTTGAGAGGAGCAGTGGCAGATAGGAGTGCTTGCCTTTTGCTTTATTTTCAACATGTCGAGACAATTCCTGGGGTTGGGTAGCTTTCTGGGAACCGTGTATTGGTGTGGGGGCTGAGATTTGGGAAAGAGAGGATTTCCTACATGCTGTTTGTGACAGTCTCTGTTCCAGGACTGGTGTATTCATGTTACATTTAGCACATATCCAGACTCCACATTCCTGATTTCTCTTTCTCTGGGAAGCTGACCTGCATGGCCACAGAAATCTGCTATTGCTTGGCAGAAGAAGGGGCAATAGTATTCCAGTAAAAGGGCAGAAGTTGCAGGTCATGCAAAGCTACCAACACAGCTTTGGCAGTGGGAACTTTCACAGTATCTGCCCACGCTGTCCTTTTTGCTAAGCAAACAATCAAAAATAAGGATACCAATGAATAACAGCTCTGACATAAGTGGGGTGGGGAAATCAGTTACATATTCACTTGATCTTATTCTCTTGATGTGAAATTTGTCAACAAAAAACTTGACACTGATGCTAATATGATCACTTTATTCATTCTATTTTTCATAAACCCTGGCCCATTTGAAGGAGAAGGAAAAATGTCCCATCATTTAATATCTAGTAGCAGTCTGAAAAAAATCAGATAAATTAGATTCAAAGTAATTTTACATTATCCAAGAAGATGATACATACAAAATAAAAGTTAATTATTCTGTAGGAGGAGATTTGTGAGCAGATATTTTATCTGACAACTGAAATTATCCTAAATGAAAGATGAAGAAGATTGTAGGAATAAATCATTTGACCTCAATATTTTCTGAAGACCCAATGAGGTAACTGAATCTACTGAAAGAGAGGTTAACAGAACTGAGATCACTCATTACTATCCAAGGATGTATTAATTTAGTCTCTTCATCAGCACTGTGTGTATATACACATGCAGAAGTTTTCATTATACAGATGTACCATACGTGTGGAGGTGATAAACTGCAGAGCCACATGGAACACTGTGGAATGACATTCACCACTCTTAGTACAGCCTTCCCAAACTTGTGCTGATAAAGCTTGCATATTACATAACATGCATTTTATCTGTAGGTAGAAATTATACATAAACGTTACTCATATACTCTTTATGTACATCCCTTTCTCATAGATTTCAGTGCAAGTTAAATAGAAGTTGGGTGTGAAAATCTTTGTACCGTCTGGATGTCAGTGATCAATTTAGTGCTTTTATGACTCTACAGCTAGGTTGTGGAAGTTGTCATATGACCACAGTCACTTTTATTTTTTAGGTCCCCTAACAGTTGGAGTTTGCCCCATATGTTCAGGATAGCCAGAAGACAACACAGACTGGTTTTAATATCAGAACAGAATATCCCAGTTTGGCTAGACATGTTACAGACATGACATTTGGAGCAAAGTAGTTCTAGTTTTATATTATTTGATGCAAAATGTGGGGAAAAACACACAAAATTGTCCTCAAATTTCATAAAGAAGCAGTGTCCTAAAGTAACAAGATTTTTCCAAACATAATTTAGACATTTTTCCTCAGGAAATTTCAAAATCAAAAATAAAAAAATCAATTCATTTTTCTCAAAGCTCTGCAGCATCTAGAGATCTTTGAACATAAGAATCCAAAAAATTGTGTACAGCTGTTGTAAGCATAGATCTTCCCATACCAATTTCTGCCAGAGAAGTAGCTCACGTGCACGTAGTTTTGTGCAAGGAAATTTCATATCGCATCAGCAGAGGCAACCCCATAGAGCTTTCATTTCCCTGCTGGGAGTGCTCAGATGCACCCCAGTCATATACACCACAGTCCTAAGAAGGTATGACCAACAGTATCAACACACAGAATACTCCAGGTGTTTGGGGATTGTTTCATATTCTCTGTGTGTATATAAAGTCTGCTGCAGTTTCCACGGTATGCATCCGATGAAGTGAGCTGTAGCTCATGAAAGCTTATGCTCAAATAAATTGGTTAGTCTCTAAGGTGCCACAAGTACTCCTTTTCTTTTTGCGAATACAGACTAACACGGCTGTTACTCTG
The DNA here is from genome assembly GCF_965152235.1 of Eretmochelys imbricata. Classification (NCBI taxonomy): domain Eukaryota; kingdom Metazoa; phylum Chordata; order Testudines; family Cheloniidae; genus Eretmochelys; species Eretmochelys imbricata. Next base: position 42,738,020 of record NC_135580.1, read on the forward strand.
AAACCTGTCATTTTGAAACTGGTTGCTGCTTCTGCCAAGCCAGCAAGTGCTTTTAACTCTTAGTAAATTTTATCTAGAGCTGGTTGAAAAACAGGAACCTATTTTCATAAAAAAAAATGTACAGCTTTGTTGTTCTGAAGCATTTGAAACAGACATTTTTCTTCTCCTCCAAGAATTAATAAAAAAACATTTTTAATCAGAATTTTTAATTTTACCAAAGAGACCTATGGATAAATGAATAGTTTCAATTTTCAATAGCATTTAAGAAGAGTTATTGGGGTGGGGGAGGGGAGTAGATGCCTCGTCCTTATTGACTTTCAATGGGATGAACACATCTGACTGCCATTGTGCCTTTGAAAATCTTCCCCAAAGCCCTATCTTGCAAATAGCTCTCTTAGGAAGGCCCAGCACTGAAGTCAATGGGGCTCAATTTAAGTGGAGGGATCTGCCCATGTGGATTCCACTGCAATATCAGGCCCAAGGTCATGCAAAATATCTGTAGCAGAATGAAAATTGAACCCAGTTCTCAAGACTCAGTCCAGTGCTACAAGACCATCCTTCCTTCTAATATAGTAGTGTACTAAGTTCGTAGTATACAAGGGGCTTTAGATAGGGGTTCTATAGAAAAGGTCTCTTTATAATAAGGCTGTAGAGTAATAAGCATTTTTTCAAATTTCACAAAGAAATGAGAGATCTTCTGTCCTTTGGCTAGAGAAGAATATTTTAAAGCAGCCAAGGCTGAGAGCTTCTTAACAAGGCTTTGATGCCTAATCCCTTTAGCACCCATTAACCCTTAACCAGGAGGTGGGGCTATCCAGGGAGAACAGGGGTTTCAAAAGTCCTTGGTGACAAGAGGAGCTAGCAAACAGGAGCTTTGTGAGGGAGTTGAAACAGGGAGTCTGAGAGATGGATATCTGATTAACATTCTCTAAACTTAGGCCAATAAACACATCCCACCCCCAAAAAACAAAACAAAAACCTGTCATAAATATAAAGGAAAGGTAAACCCCTTTAAAATCTCTCCTGGCCAGAGGAAAAATCCTCTCACCTGTAAAGGGTTAAGAAGCTAAAGGTAACCTCGCTGGCACCTGACCAAATGACCAATGAGGTACTTTCAAAAGCTGGGAGGAGGGAGAGAAACAAAGGGTCTGTGTCTGTCTGTATGCTGCTTTTGCCAGGGATAGAACAGGAATGGAGTCTTAGAACTTTAGTAAGTAATCTAGCTAGGTACGTGTTAGATTATGATTTCTTTAAATGGCTGAGAAAAGAACTGTGCTGAATAGAATGACTATTCCTGCCTGTGTACCTTTTTTGTAACTTAAGGTTTTGCCTAGAGGGATTCTCTATGTTTTGAATCTAATTACCCTGTAAGGTATCTACCATCCTGATTTTACAGAGGTGATTCCTTTACTTCTATTAAAAGTTTTCTTGTAAGAAAACTGAATGCTTTTTCATTGTTCTCAGATCTAAGGGTTTGGGTCTGTGGTCACCTATGCAAATTGGTGAGGATTTTTACCAAACCTTCCCCATGAAGTGGGGTGCAAGGGTTGGGAGGATTTTGGAGGGAAAGACGTGTCCAAACTACGTTTCCCAGTAAACCCAGTTAAAGTTTGGTGGTGGCAGTGGATCCAGGGGCAAAGGATAAAATTAATTTGTACTTTAGGGAAGTTTTAACCTAAGCTGGTGAAAGTAAGCTTAGGAGGTTTTCATGCAGGTCCCCACATCTGTACCCTAGAGTTCAGAGTGGGGAGGAACCTTGACAAAACCAAAAAAAGCTTCAGAAGTAAAAAGAATGCAGGCAGAAGGCCAGCAGCAGAATGGGGTCTATCCGATTTATTGCACTGAATGCAGGGGCAGATGGTGTATGTAGGGTGACCAGATAGCAAGGGTGAAAAATCGGGATGGGGGTTGATGGTAATAGGCACCATATAAGACAAAGCCCCAAATATTGGGACGGTCTCTATCAAAATCGGGACATCTGGTCAACCTAGGTATGTGTGCATTTGGTGCAAGAAGCTCATGGCCCTCAGAGACTGAGGATGGGCTCTGGAGACCAGAGTGGATGAGATGGAGTAGGGAGGAGGGGTTTAGGTTTATTAGGAACTGGGGAACCTTTTGGGAAAGGAGGAACCTATACAGGAAGGATGGGCTTCACCTAAACCAAAACAGAACCAGATTGCTGGCATGAAAAATTAAAAAGATTGCAGAGGAGTTTTTAAACTAAGAGCTGGGGGAAAGCCGACAGGTATGGAAGAGCACAGGGTTTGGACACAGACATCCCATATGGGAGGATCTATTAATGGAGATTCTCTATATTCTAGTAAAGAGGAGATGATTGAAGTTGATAAAATACAGGTAGGAACTGAAGAGAAACAGTCAAATGAAAAAGAGACCCATTCAAGTACATCACATAATGGCAGGCAGCTAAAAAGTGTCAAATTTTATAAATGCTTGTACACAAATGCTGAAAGTCTAAAAACTAAGATGGTTGAACTGGAGTGCCTGGTATTAAATGACAATATTTATATAACAGACATCAGAGAAACTTGGTGGAACGATGCAAATCAATAGGACACAGTAATAGCAGGGTACAAAATATATAGGAAAGACAGGGTAGGTCGTGCTGGTGGGGAAATGACACTATATGTGAAAGAAAACAGAGTTAAATATAGTGAAAATCTTAAATGAACCAAACTGTACCATAGAATCTCTATGCATAGAAATTCCATGCTTGAATAATAAGAATACAGCAGTAGGAATATACTACCGACACCTGACCAGGATGGTGAAGGTGAAATGCTCCTGAGATTACAGAGACTATAAAAATAGACAACACAATAAATAATGGGGGATTTCAACTATCCCCATATTGTCTGGGTACCTGTCACATCCGGTTTAGATGCAGAGATAAAGTTTTTAGACACCATAAATGACTGTTTCTTGAAGCAGCTAGTTCTTGAACCCACCAGGAAAGAGGCAATTCTTGATTTAGTCCTAAGTGGAGCACAGGATCTGGTCCAGAAGGTGAATATAGCCAAACCACTCGGTAACGGTGATCATAATAATAATTAAATTTAACACAATTGGGGGGCAGAAGAGAACACCAAAGCAGCCTGCCAAAGTAACATTTAACTTCAGAAAGGAGAACTACACAAAAATAAGGAAGCTGGTTATACAGAAATTAAATGGTACAATCACAAGGGTGAAATGCCTGAAAGCTGTATGGAAACTTTTAAAAAATCATCATAAGAGAGACTTAAATTAACTGAATACCACAAATTAAAAAACATAGTAAGAAGACCAAAAAAGTACCACCATGGCTAAACAACAAAGTAAAAGAAGCGGTTAAAGGCAAACAGGCATCATTTAAAAATTGAAAGTCAAATCGTACTGAGGAAAATAGAAAGGAGCACAAACTCTTGCAAAGCAGGTGTAAAAGTATACTTAGGCAGGACAAAAAAGAATTTGAAGAGCAACTAGCAAAAGACTCAAAAACAGCAACAGTTTTTTAAATACCTGAGAAGCAAGAAGCCTGCCAAAAATCAGTGAGGCCACTGGATGATCAAGGTGCGAAAGGAAAACTCAAGGACAATAAGGCCATTGCAGAGAAGCTAAATGAATTATTTGCATCAGTCTTCACTGCAGAGGACTTGAGGGAGATTCTCACACCTAAATCATTCTTTTTAGGTGACAAATCTGAGGAAATGTCCCAGGCTGAAGTGTGAATAAAGGTGGTTTTGGAACAAACTAATAAATTAAACAGAAGTAAGTCACCAGGACCAGATAGTATTCACCCAAGAGTTATGAAGGAACTAAAAAATGAAATTGCAGAACTCCTAACCCATAACTTAACCTATCACTTAAATCAGCTTCTGTACCAGATGACTGGAAAATAGCCAATGTGATGCCAATTTTTAAAAACGGCTCCAGAGGCAATCCTGGCAATTACAGGCCATTAACTCTAACTTTGGCACCAGGCAAACTGGTCGAACCTATAGAAAAGAACAGAATTATCAGACACATAGATGAACATGATTTGTTGGGGGAAAGAGTCAACAAGGCTTTTGTAAAGTTAAATCATGCCTTACTAATTTCTTAGACTTCTTTGAGGGGGTCAAACATACATGTGGACAAGGGTGATCCAGTGGATAAAATGTACTTGGACTTTCAGAAAGCCTTGACAGGGTCTCTCACTTGTCCTTTCTGAATGCCCCATGGTTTTTCCATGACGAGGGGAGGTAATTTGTATAAACAGAATGTCAAGGAAACTGAGCCCCCAAGACAGATGATGGAATCTCCAGTGAAGGGTGAATCTGGGCTATAAATACCCTCGCTTGGCACAGGAGCTACAAGAATGTCAGTTAGGAGGTTAGGGAGTAACAGCAGTGACTCAGGGGCCAGCGGGAGGCTGCAGTGCCCAAGGGCTGACAAATGAAGGAAGCAGGGAACCAGAGAACAGCCAAATGTGGTCCTTGCAGGAGCCAGGTCTCTAGGGGCTTAGGAGACATAAATAATTAAGTGATGAGACATTTGTTAATAGCTGCAGAGGTGGAAATAAAGGATGTGACTGAGTAATAAACATTCTGAGCTGTGACCACAGAACAGCACAATTCCTGGCTCAGAAGAATCTTTTCACTTAAGAGCAGTGAGCCAGATTCTCTTCTGGAATAAATTCATTTACTTCAATGGAGCTGTGCTAACTGAAACCTTCTGAGGCTCGGTCCCAGTGACTGTAACCAGCACTAGCAAATCAAGTCACAAATTTGCTGTGTAACACCTATATTGGCCATATTCAGCCAGGGAAATATTTCCAGATATCAGTGGGACAATATTTAGCTGCCTGGTGTTATTTTATTCATGCACCTTAGTTTCTGGCTGACAACATCTATTTGGTACTGTCAGCAGTGCCAAGTTAGAGGCACTGTGCAACACTCCACCTGCTCCAGCAGCCTTACAGCCCAAACCTGTTACCAGCATTGTTTGAGGCACTTAACCACCAATCCCCTGCCTGCTGGGGAGGTAGGAACAGATGAGTCTCCTGACCCTCCTCTATGGGATAGCAGAGAACATCTTTATCAGTGCTGGTCTTCACTGACTTGCAGGAAGTAGACTCCCACCAGTTCTGACCTCGTTAAATTTATTAATCTGCAGTATTCCAAATTAGGACTATATACTATATGCATTTTAATGATTTTTTAAACCAAACTTGCTACTTTTGGATAATTTAAGCATTATACCCAGATGAATAGAAACTTTTTCATTGATCCACGTCTTAGATAATTTTCACATAAGCCGTAATAAAAAAATTTCTTATCACTATAATGTTTGATTTGTCCATGAGAACACAATACAACTCTCCTCTTACACAGGGATGGTATCTATGATCTAACAGGTCTTCTCATCTCTGAAGTAGGAGGTCAGAGAGTAGCAAATCTATTCTAATGTTTCCAGGGAAGAATGTTGCGGCCAGTACAGATGTGATAATTATTTTGCATCTTAACCAACATAAAGCAAAACATTTTAACTCATTGGAGTCTATTATTTTTAAGAGAAACAGCAACAGTATTTCATCTCATTAAATGTGAAATAAACAGCATTATCAAGAAATAATCAGTGTTACCGAGACTTCAGGGTATTAAAATGGCTAAACCTGGATAATAGTTAAAATGAATGTCACTGAAGTTAAGAAGTTATGCACATCTTGTAAGTGATTCTCCACCGTGGAGTGGCACTACACAATGGTCTACCATACAGGTAAAGCTTGTTTGGCAGGAGATGGGGGTCAGTCCAGGAGTGCAGACTGCACTCCTTCAGGATCCAAGAATCACCACAGATCTTGTAAATTTCTGTTCCAAGTGCAAGATGCTTCTTTGATTTTGCCTTCGCTAAAGCATACATAAAACTTTAAAATAAGAACTTATTTAAAAAAATAAGTCCACACAATTTTTCCTTCTGGGGAGAGGAAGAGAGATAGAATGAACCACAAGTGACAGATGCCAGGCACATCGTGTAGACCCCCAGGTTCAGCACAGCACTTAAGATTGTGCATAAGTGCATTGCTGAAACGGAATGGTTTGCTGAATCAGAGCCACAAGATGCTACTGGAAAGTGCTTAGATACACAGTGATGGGCATGGTATAAGAACCTCAACAGACCAGAATGGAATAGCTGTCAGCACCATGGAGTTCACCCGAAGACCTTTCATTCAAGATTGCAATCCTTAGAACGTGACTAACTATTTCTACAGTAGAAAAAGGCAAGGTCAACCCTGATGATAGACACACTTCATAACACAGCTGTATGGCTTTGAAGAAGTTTGAAATGAAAACCATGTACTGATGATAAAGAAAGGGATTTAAGACTAAACAACCCAGCACTACAGCGACCTTAAGCTGCACAGACAGCACTGAGTCAGCACATTACCATAGGCCTCCATGATCTTGACAGGCCTGCAGGGGTCATATTTTCACATGGATGATCCGATAATGAACACTTTTCTTCTGAGTACTAAGCACAAACAAGCTTTCCTTTAACATTAGTCATGCAACGATGCAGAGTTATGAGCAATCCCATCACCAAGCACCATGCATGGTCATAAAAGCAGAGGACCTAATGGCAGCAGTAATCTGAAGGGGCAGTGTCAGAGGCATCTACACAAGCATGCTGTGTACTGTCCAAGAATCCAAGCAGCTCCAGTGCACAGCACGGGTAGGATCTGCCCCTGTATGATGGCACACAGTGTAAATTGCCTATACATTCACCCCTTGCAGAGTCAGGACAGGGAATCTCTCATGATCATACAGGAAATTCACACTTAGGGAACGTCTATACTGCGAAAAAATATGTGTTCTTAATTCAGGTCAAACTACTCCCTTTAGCCTGCAATTGCTGTTTATATTGAAAATTGAACTGCACCTTGGCTAAGAATCAACACTAAGGGCCAAATCTTCAACTGATGTAAATCTGGCAGCTCCATTAAAGTCAAGTGAGCTATGCTAATTTACCCAGCTGAGGATCAGGCTCTAGAACTAGAGCCGACTGAAATCATCACAGACATCACTGGTTACAAACTTAGTCACTTTTTTGTTGTTTTCATGAACCAACCCTGATTTCAAGGAGTTGGCTATTCATAAATGCATATAAAAATAGCTTGGATGAATAGTTTCTAGGCTCTTGTTTACTCTGGCTATTTGCTATTTGGTGGTGTTTCCACTTCTGAGTGGATGACATTGTAAAAATAAGAGGAGACTAACAAATGGTAAGTAGAAAGTAATACACAGAGACACAGACATGCTCACTCTCCTGGGGTTAATTATTTCATGAATAATAATTCGTGTCACAATTCATGAGATATATGAATATGTAGTAATTGTCCAATATTCAAGTACAACAAATAAGCCCAGATGGTAGACCCTGCATTTGTATTCATGAAAATACTTAAAGCTCTAGTGAATGTCAGTTCATTCTGGTTTACTTGAGGACTGGTTTTCTTGTGACTTTTGGTGAAATTTTGGTGAAACAGTGAGCTACACAGAGCTGAGCCAGAATTTGGACCATATTCACATCTCATATACAGCATTATAAGTCCAGGGTAATGCTTTTGAATGCAGCTGGATTTACACTGCAGTAACATAGATCGAAATATGGGCTACTTTTAAAAAAAGAGTATCTTTTTTTAGCTTGTAAGTAATATTGTGCCAGCAAGTGAAATTGAGACTTCTTATACTTTCCATTTCAAACCTATTAAGATGTTTATTTCATGATTTACTAAAAATCAATCCAATGAGCCTTTGTTTGTTCCCAGTCTCTCTCTCCTCCTTTCCCCCTGCCCCAGAAGGCATGGTTGATTTGGTTGGACTGATTCTCTATAATTGAATACAATGGTTTGTTCTCCATAAACTGTGACTGCACTTTAGCACCCTGATTTTACCCAAGACAGTCTGTTTGCATTGGCTTTGAGTGAGCTCTATTGTTAATTATTCCTTTGGACCACCCAAAACTTCAAGAGGAAGCACTATTTAGAGGAACATCATCCAGATCAGAATCAGATCTTTAAAATTAATGTTGAAAACTTAGTATTTTGTACTAGCACCACCTTAAATGCTCTCAAACAGGTTTAACAACTTGCAAAATGAGCTGATTTTACAGCAGTTTTGAAGAAAGGTTTAGTATGAATGTGAGAGGAGAATATTTTTTTAAAAAAATAAAACCTTAATATTTGAACCCTGACTGGTTCATGTGCACTAAAGCCCCAGTTCAAGAAAAGAACTTGTTCATTGTTAAGTTCTTCTCTGTCTGACAAAGGGCTTAAGATCCAATTCAAAGCCCACTAAACTCAGTTGAAGGACACATATTGATGTCAACCAGGCTTTGGATCAGGCTCTCAAATATGTTCTTAAGTCCCATTAATTTTTTCCATTAGTATTGTTCTGTTCACTGACCTCTGAGCATATTAAAATTACAGCTGAAAAATATTAATGTCATATAATGGTACTGTTAGTATTTCTGATATTTATATTACAAGACCACCTAGAACACTATCAGGTCAGGGCCCTACTGTGCCTGGGATTGGACATATAGTAAAATATATCCTCTTCCAGAGAATGTATAGTCTAAAACCCCAAGCCTAAAACCATTTATCTTTGTCTAACCTTACTCATGCAGGGCCAGATTAAGGCATAAGCAGTATAGGCCTGTGGATAGGTCCCCAGCTCTCGGAGTATGAGATTACATCAGAATCTGAGTTTTCATAAAAATAAGATCATCAGTTCTTTAGTGAAATATTTGAAAAACATTTCTCATTCTGTTCAGAGTGTCAGGAATTTTGTTCCCCCCAACCTCCAACCCATTGGGGGAGGGGGGGAGAAATCAAAATTTTAAACTATTTTTTGGGTTCCCCTCCCCCTCACTTTTTTACTTTGCAAATTCCCCACTGGAAAGAAGGGAGAGAAAGTGGATTTCCATCCCACACACTTATTTACTTCTTGTCACTGAAAAAAGTTACGAAAGTAAGTGTTACTTTTTCTCACATACATACATTGCCAATAGAATGGAGGCCAAAAAAAGTTCCCCCCCATTTGGATATATGGAGCAGGAAAAGCACTATTTTCCCACCATTCCAAACTGAAAATCTCTAGAGATTTGCTAGAATTGTTTTTTGTATTTTACATTTTGTCAAAACCCAATTTTTTATGGAAGTGATGTTTCTGTGAGAAGTGGCGTTATCACTAAAGTCCCATTTTTTTTAACAGATCTACAGATTTTTAGCACTCTGGGAAGCAAGGTAAACAATGACCTAAGTGTGATGCATGTCTGCCCAAGCCTGCAGACTGTTTGAAGCAATAGCTCCAAGACATACAAGCTGGCCCACTTATCTTAAATCAGGAATCTACTGCCACTATTGAGAAAGGTAAGGCAATAGCATGAGTGGGAGCCGTGGGACACCCATGTGGGGTTTGCCTAGGGCATTGGTTTGCATTAATGCAGCCCCATTTATTGTGTAAAGATAAATTACATGCCCAGGTGATTGCAAGATTGGGGCACAGTGATCTGTATTTTCATGCACAGTGGGTAAAGTTCACTTTAGCGCACAGGACTCGCTGTACCATTTCAGTGCACAAGTAAAGCAGGGCTGAATATTTTTTTATTGTTGAAAGTCAAAATCTGATGTATTAATTCTTTTATACAAGTCATGGCAAAGCTTCCTTAAGTGTCCCCATTTTAAAAAGGCATTTAAACCTATACATTAGCCCAGGTCAAAGTGTCATCAAATAACATTTCCCCAATATGGAGTCCGAAACTCAGATTTTTTTTTTTAAACCTGAGAAAATTGTTTTCATTATTGCAGAATTTTCTTACATAACAGCTTCACCTGCTGTAGTGTCACTGTGACTCAGCTTGGATGGGAACGTGCATTATTAATAACCCTTTTGTCACAAAGTGTGTCCATTAGCAAAGTGGGCTCTGGGAATCAAAAGCCATTTATTCTGAGCAGTGTGTGACAAGCTAATCAGTTCATACGTGCTGTCTAAAGAAACCTAGCACATAAATGAACGTCAGCTGCTTCTCCCCCTTACCTGTTCTTTTGATTGTAGCCTGTATAATTGCAACAAGATCTCTTTCAATCCTTTTCTAAGGTCTCATCTACATCAACCCGAATTAACTAAAGGTGTGAATGTAAATCAGATTAGTTAAATTGCATAAAACCCCTAAATTGACACATACATTCAGAATTAGAGTAGCTTGAATTTAGTTTAGCTTAATTCATTTTAGAAATGAATTCAGGACACTTTAATTCTGAATAAGAATGTATGCACAAAGATTTCATGTTGTTTAACTACTCTGCTTTAAATTGGTAGCATTTGTTAATTCAGTGTCCCCATCCAGACAAGCCCTATGTTTTGGACAGAAGGCTGCAGGTGAAGCCATGAACCCAGCTCTAATGTCCTGTAGCATTTTTAATTGATTCCTAATATTGTCAGAATAAGAGGAAGTTGGAAGCCTTAAAACAACCCACACTCACTCTCAAATGCCTTCCATCTTGCCTAGACATGAAAGCTGTGAAGGACTCGGGGAAAGAATTCTGTTAAGTGAGTTTGAAGTTCTTTTCAATCCAACTGCCAGTAAATTACTTGACCCTAACTTTTAAAACATTTGCATTTGTCTTGAAAGAGAATGCACATCGATTAGTGAAGAGTGGAAATACGCTATGAAGCACCTGATCCGGTTTATGATCTGGCATTCATGTATATATCCAATGTTCCCAATCCCATCAGCTTTGCAGTGGGTCCAGAGAGAACCAGAAGGCAACATTCTTACATTTCCCATTTACTATCTATGCTTAATTATAAAAAAAGTCTGAAATTAAGCACTACCAAAAGCCCCACCATTTACTTGCAGCATAATTTTTTGATTTTGGAGGCTCTGAAAGTAAGTTTATTTCACTGCTGTCTATCTGGTCTGATCAAACCTTCAGTAGCAGAGAAACTTCTGGTAAGTCTCAAGATCAGTAAGAGCAACAACTCATCTGTACATCATGCACCTGCCACGCAGTCATAGCATGTGCAGAAAATAAGCGGGATTCCCAGAATGGAGAACAGTAATTAAGAGTCTCAATAAGCAACAGAATGTATCTATCATGGGATCTTCCCTGATCTTTCCGCTTATTTTATTGGACCTCAGTGACTCATTTGATTCTGTTGACCAAGGCATCAATTTTAATTACTGGGTTAGGGTGCTGAAGATTCAGGGCTGGTCTACAATATGGAGTTAGATTGACATAACAGATGGTGAAAGCCCAAGCATGATAAGTAGCAGTCAGAGCATACCAATGGCCTAATCATTGTCCATCTATTGTGGGTTTTTATTTTTTAAAACTAATTCTCACTATCCTCATGTTGGAGACCCCAGGGCATGGCCACTAGTTAAGTCAAGGGGATGGAAGGCCATAAGGGTCGAGAAGATCTCCCTGCTGAAGGCCTAAGGGCTTCTTCTTAACCCCCCTTAATAGAATTCAGGCCTGGCTGGTTTGAATAAGCTCTTTTGCTCTTAAAACAATGTTGCAGCCGCGGATAATGCCTTATAGTGTAAGGTTTGCTGACGCCAAGTTAAAGATAATAGGAGATAGTTACAAGGCCAGACAAAATGTGCTGGTTGTTTAAGTTGCTAGGAATGCTTGTTAGAGGTTGCAGGAAATAAACATTGTAGTAACCCATATAAGGGAGGCAGAGTATTTGTGTAAAGTTTTGATTGGCTAATGTGTAGTGCAGTAGCATTAAGGAATATAAAAGTGTGTGTAATGACCTGCTCTGGTGTGCAGATTTGAGATTCTATTCTCCCTGTACCTTGTTTGCAGCTGCAAATAAACTTTTCTGCTTCTCCACCCCGTTGTGATTATTGAGTGAAGCACACCGGGTAACGAACCCCTGCTGCTGTTTTGCCTTTCGGCACTGGGTGCCGGCAACACTCAGATCCTATTTCACAAATCCATTTTTGCCCCAAGAATTCAGAGGTCTGTAAACTTACTTTGTATGATCACCTCTGAAGCACTGTTCACGTTCTACAATGGCTTGATGTCTGCTGAAGTCTATTCCTTCCCTTTATCTTCTATCTTGACTGGAACTGAAGAGACAGTTCATCACAATTAATGTGAGGAAATAATTAATTTTTTGGTTCAGTGGCCAAACCAAACACACACATCCCAAAAAGAAAAAGAAAAAAAATCTATAAAAGTATTTGGTTCATTTCGAACTGAAACGGAATGATTTTTCCTCACCAAAATGAAAAACTGAAGTTTCATTTGAATCAATTTGAAATGTCAATTCAAAATGAAATGTTATAACAAACCCATTTGACTTTTTTGAATTTTTTTCCTCTTGTTTTATTTGGCCAAAACTATTTGCTGAATTGGACCCAAATTTGCAAATAGTTTTCGTTGCCTCAAAACTGATTTTTGGGCAAATTTACTATTCACAAAACAAAACCACACCTGCCCAGCTCTAATACCAATGAACTTATTCTACAAAATGAGATTTTTTTTCCCTATTCAAACATGCCCCCTCCATGTCTGGATTAGTCTTGGTCAGCCCTTTTGCATACCCCCTCTGTAGAGGGATTCATTCAGCTTCAGCCAACCCATTCCTGCCCAGTGGCCCATCACATCTCCTGAAAGCTACTGAGACAGCATTCTCTCAGGGTGGTAAGCTCCCACACTTCCAGCTATCTCCACCCATTGGAGCCACAACAGTCCCAATCCCTGGGGAGCCTCTGCATCCATGGAGAGTGCTGAATTTTGGCCACGTTAGGTAGCTTTGCATCTTACAAGCCTAATTCAAGAGTGTTACAGCCGGTAACTCTTTGATTACCAATTCCTCCTTCACTGTAGTACATCGGTTTTATTTTTCCTTCCTACTGATGAAATTTGCTCTTGGTATAATTGGAGGCAAAATCCACAATCCCACACACAGGGTTCTTCTGCCAACCCACTCTGTTAGCAGGAGTTAGAATTTCTGAGAGCTTCGCTATGTTCTGCTGACCTGATTCTGGCAGTTGTGGCTTGTTAACCTTACAGGGCCTAAGAGAACACTGCATTTCCATTGTAATATGCTGAGCTGCAGGGTTTCCAAGGTTTCTTATCAGACAATCAGCTCCCTGCCTCCCACTGCATGAACTTAAACATCACCAGAGCAAGTTATCCGACCATGTCTTTGAGGACTAGATACACCTTAGTTATTCAGCTAACTTTTTAACATTTTTCATGCCAAGGTTGGTAAAGCAACAGCTAATTCATATTTTGCAACATGTTTGCAGAGGAATTAATTGAAGTTCAAGAAATTCCTGACCCTCAAATCAGTTTCTTGGGACAGACTGTTCCTATCAAGGAAGACAGCTGCCCTGTGTGCTCAATAGGACCTCAATTCACTCAGAAGACTGAAAAATCAATTCATAGGTCAGCCATTGGTGCCATCACAGGATTTAAGACCCTACTTTTGTTGTAATATACTATTTATTTTATATATAAAATACAGTATCATGAGACAAGTATATAAACCAGACTGCAGAAATCAAAGGGTCAGAAGTTCACATGTTCTTGGTTCAGTACTTCTATCACTTTATATAAATGCCTTGGGAAAAATGTAAAGTACATTCTCTAGATATATAAATTGTAAAATGGACCTACAATTACTTTTCAGATCTTTAGAGCAAACTACTGATATACTGATTGACTTCATCTTCATAGAAAGATTCTTCCCTCACCCCCAACCTGTGAGCAAAATAGATTTGAGTAAGATAGACCATACTTAACACAGAAAAATCCATTCACAAGTAACTTCTGCAGCGTGAGATTGTATATATCTTTCTTAGCCCTAACTTTTCTCTTCATCTTCTCTAACAAAAGTCTCTTAGCGCATTCAGATGTTTCTGAAGTTCAGTAAAATGAATCAGTATTAAGCTAGATCCTGCTCACCAAGTATGAAAAAAAATAGCACCTTAATACTACAACTATTGATGCATTATAAATACCAGAGGAAGAGAAATAGAAAACTGGTTACACCCAAATAGTAGTTTTTAAATCAACAAACATTATTTGTTCTGTTTGTTACTTGCTATATATTGCAAGTTTTTTGGAGCACAGAGTTCTATGGTCTATAAAATTCCATGCAACAATTCGGAGAGAAACAAATTCTGTAGTGAGTATATATTTATACACACTGCATGCTGATTTCTAATCATACCGCTACTTCCCTTTATGAAAATAATGAGCAGCATACAGAACATATATGAAAAGGAAATACTTTGTATGCAAGATATAATTAGATGACAGCACTTGCTGTTACAAGGTTTATTCTTTCGAATCTGGCTAGCAGTCTTTTGAATAAGAGCAGGAGTTACAGTTACATTAGCTGGGGTAGATTTTACAACTACTGGCAACGCTAATGGATCTGAGCATTAGCTGCCTACTGGCTATGTTCAGGAAGACGTTTTTTCCCAGTGATATAGCATTGCAGTGTTAAGTTTCAATTAAAGAGCAGCAGGTACCAGGCCCTCTGAAAATCAAGCCAAATTAAGCACTTACAATCCATATTTTAACCCCAAATTCCTAAAGTAGGTATCTAAATCAGTATATAAATGCCTAACAACAGATTTAGGTTCCTCAGCATTGGCAGCTGACTTTGAAAACTGGGTCATTAAATGACTGTTTGGTCACCAAGGCAAAAGGCATAATTTATTAGCTGGCAAATGGTTGAACACTTAGATTGGCCATTATATTGATAAAATAAGTGTTTGGGGCTTAGTGCCATATTTAGATAATCATTTATGTAAATATTCCATATTCACGTTAGCCAGTCTCTAATAGACATACTCTAGGAAAGTAATGAGACGACAGCTGTGAAAAATCCAGAGTCAAAGATTTGGAAAACTGTTCATGTTTTTTAAAAAGCTTTTAGATATTTGTGCTGAAATTGTTTTCCATGGTTGTGAAATAAACAAATCTACATATGACTCTTGCTGCTGCCTTCCCATAGCCTGCTATTGACAAGTGGCAGTGGAAGAAGACTTAATGCAGCTCCTGCTGTTAAGCTAAATGACTTTGGATTGGAGCCAAGTTAGTTCTCTTTGCACCAGTAATGGTCATTGGACTGGCCTTTCACCTCTGAATACCTCCGTGCTACACTAATAGGTGCACTATGTTTACCTAAGCTAGATAGAAAGAACTGGCTTCATGTTCTAGTTTCCATTTCCAGAGAAATGAAGACTGATCGTTGTAGTTTCTCAACCTTGTCCTCTTGTACTCACGAACACCGTACATTTAGACAACATATGTGACGCTCTACATTGAGGTGCACTGGTAGGACCATTTATGGAGAAGCTAACCCAGCAACTACCCATGTTATGTCTGGATAAAGATAGTGCAACTAATAGTTCCTTGTTTTCAGGAGCACTACATCCCATTGCAAGTTTACCCCAAAATGTTTAAAGCAGAATACTCAGCAAATGTTCAACCAGCTGTAAGCTAAGCACTGTGATTCCAGATGGGTTTTTACAATATAAACTATTTAAACTACAATTTACTGGCGCACTCAGCAGATTACCATTCTTGCTATCCTGGTGGATGATGCACTCGTAGTCTCTGGGTGTAAGAGGCCATGATATTTCTAGCTCTATCAGTGAGCACAATTAAAAGGAATGTTCTTCAGTACGTTAAATCAACTCCAGCCTTTGATGACAACTCTTTCTAGTCTGATGGTGAATGCTGCAGAGCACTGAGATTCTTAATCTTAACATTTCCTTCTCTTTTGTTCATCAGGTACAAAAACAGTTAATGAAGTTTTGTTCTCTTCAAGACCTTTGTAGTCTACGTTTGATTTTAATCTTCATCAACTGAGTTACATGGTATTCACTGTAAATGAAGACTGATATCTGAGACTAGCGAAGGCTGGAATTCAAAACAAGTGTTAGTGAAGAACAGTGGTTAATGTTTTTCTGTAGAATGTAGCCCATAATTATGAAGAGGGGAAAAAGTCTAACAATCTGTATTAGCTGAACTGTATCATTGAAAAATTGTAGTGACTTATTTAGTACAGTAGGAGGAGAAACTAGAAAAACACACACAAATCTCATTAGTCTCTCTCCTGTCTCCAAATCATAACCTAGTCACTGTAGGCATTTTCTCTAGTTGATGAATGTCTCTTCAATTCTTTGTAAAATGCAGAAGATATTGTCATAACAACATTTTTATAGGAAAAACTCTAGAGTGCAGACTTCAGACTATGGCAGATGACTGTCTGACAAGTTTCTGAATCTTTGAAAACAAGATTTGCTCTTCTCTTCAGTCTCTTCTCAGCCTCTTGATTAATGGTTTTAGCACTAATTAAAAAAAGTGGGGGATTAACAGTACTGTCTTGAACCAGGCATCATTTGGGTTGGTACTGAGCAACATCCCTGGCGCTGTTCTGCCAGAGTAACTCAATCTTATTAATCTTCACCCCCCACCTACCGCCCCCATAAGTATTACCTCCTGGTTCTCTCATTGCACTGAATCTTGCTATTGAAGTCATCGGCAAACCTCCAGCGTGAGCTGGACTAGACCCTGAACAGAGTGCTAGAATGTCCAATATGCACAAATGGAGGCAACAAAGAAACCGCCTAAGTAATTTGCACTTGTGCCTCAAGTCTTCATTGGGGACAGAAATTAATGCTTTGTAATCCCTTCCCAGATGACAAACCAGGAGGTAGAAAATCATTAGAGTCAGTAAAACCTGGAGGAATGAGCACAGGTGGGAGGGTTTGAGTTCTAATTCCAATTCTGACACTAGGAGGACTTGTGGCACCTTAGAGATTAACCAATTTATTTGAGCATAAGCTTTCGTGAGCTACAGCTCACTTCATCGGATGCATACTGTGGAAAATACAGAAGATGTTTTTATACACACAAATCATGAAAAAATGGATGTTAATCACTACAAAAGGTTTTCTTTCCCCCCACCCCACTCTCCTGCTGGTAATAGCTTATGTAAAGTGATCACTCTCCTTACAATGTGTATGATACTCAAGGTGGGCCATTTCCAGCACAAATCCAGGGTTTAACAAGAATGTCTGAGGAAGGGGGGTGGGCGGGGTGTTAGGTTACCTTGCATAATGACTTAGCCACTCCCAGTCTCTATTCAAGCCTAAGTTAATTGTATCTAATTTGCAAATGAATTCCAATTCAGCAGTCTCTTGCTGGAGTCTGGATTTGAAGTTTTACTGTTGTAATATCGCAACTTTCATGTCTGTAATCGCGTGATCAGAGAGATTGAAGTGTTCTCCAACTGGTTTATGAATGTTATAATTCTTGACATCTGATTTGTGTCCATTTATTCTTTTACGTAGAGACTGTCCAGTTTGACCAATGTACATGGCAGAGGGGCATTGCTGGCACATGATGGCATATATCACATTGGTAGATGTGCAGGTGAACGAGCCTCTGATAGTGTGGCTGATGTTATTAGGCCCTGTGATGGTGTCCCCTGAATAGATATGTGGGCACAGTTGGCAACGGGCTTTGTTCCTGGGTTAGCGGTTCTGTTGTGTGTACCCATAGCAGTGCCACTGATTTGAAGGTATACATTGTCCCCAAATGTAAAATAGTTATAGGTAAGGATAATGTCACGGCTAACCTGGTGGCTGAACTTTGTGACTTTGTCCTTACCCATAACTATTTTACATTTGGGGACAATGTATATCTTCAAATCAGCGGCACTGCTATGGGTACCCGCATGGCCCCACAGTATGCCAACATTTTTATGGCTGACTTAGGTGACAAGAGCTGAGGAAGCGTTGTTCTAACGCCCCACTCTACTTGCGCTATATTGATGACATCTTCATCATCTGGACCCATGGAAAAGAAGCTCTTGAGGAATTCCACCATGATTTCAACAATTTCCATCCCACCATCAACCTCAGCCTGGTCCAGTCCACACAAGAGATCCACTTCCTGGACACTACAGTGCTAATAAACGATGGTCACATAAACACCACCCTATACTGGAAACCTACTGACCGCTATTCCTACCTACATGTCTCCAGCTTTCACCCTGACCACACCACACGATCCATTGTCTACAGCCAAGCTCTGCGATACAACTGCATTTGCTCCAACCCCTCAGACAGAGACAAACACCTACAAGATCTCTATCAAGCATTCTTACAAGTACAATACCCACCTGCGGAAGTGAAGAAACAGATTGATAGAGCCAGAAGAGTTCCCAGAAGTCACCTACTACAGGACAGGCCTAACAAAGAAAATAACAGAATGCCACTAGCCGTCACCTTCAGCCCCCAACTAAAACCCCTCCAACGCATTATCAAGGATCTACAACCTATCCTGAAGGATGACCCAACACTCTCACAAATCTTGGGAGACAGGCCAGTCCTTGCCTACAGACAGCCCCCCAACCTCTCTCTAAGTCTCTAAGGTGCCACAAGTACTCCTTTTCTTTTTGCGAATACAGACTAACATGGCTGTTACTCTGAATTCTGACACTGTCTCACTTAAACAAATCACTTCACTTTCTGTCTCCTTCCCCCCATATATAAATGGGATAAAATGACCGACTTTAAGTCAGTGATTTGGATTAATTATTCCTTCAAGGAAAGCAAAAGATAAAGAGAATGGGGCTTCTGTTACTACACTAAACCTTTGTCCGACCTCATTTTATAACATGACAGGCATAGTATTGGAAAGTGCAGAGTCCAGTCCATTTCTCCATTTAGGGTATGTCTCCATTGCAGCCACTGGTGTGAATGGCAGCTCATGTAGATGTACCCATGCTAGCTGTACTCTAGCTAGCTCACTAAATAGAAAAGAGGATGTTGTATATATTAGTGGAAATAAGTTTCATACACACTAGCAAAAACATAGAATTTGCCCCCTTAGGCTGAGTATAGTGGGTGAAATCCATTTCCAGTTCAACTCCACTGAAGCCAGTGGAGTTCATAGAATCTCAGGGTTGGAAGGGACCTCAGGAGGTCATCTAGTCCAACCCCCTGCTCAAAGCAGGACCAATCCCCAATTTTTGCCCCTGATCCCTAAATGGCCCCCTCAAGGATTGAACTCACAAGCCTGGGTTTAGCAGGCCAATGCTCAAACCACTGAGCTATCTCTCTTCCCCTTTCCCCCCCCACAAAAAAAAATTGCACCAGGGATTCTTTTGACTTTATTAGCTGGTGTTACACAGATGAAGATTGGTCCTGTGGTTAAAATTTGATAGGGACTCAGGTCTGGGTTCAATTCCCAACTGTCACAGAACTCCTTTTTCTCCTGACAGAAGTCATTGAATCTGCTACCCTATGTAACTCAGGTCCCTTCAAAATGGGGACAATACTTCCTTTCTCCTCACCTTTGTTTTGTCTGTTTGGACTGAAAGTTCCTACTTACAAGGATCATCTTATTATGTGTACGTACAGTACCTAGCACAACAGGACCCTGATCTCAGTTGTTGCCTCTAGGCACAACTGTAATACATATAAAATAAATAAATAAATAAGTAAATAAAATGGTCAGAAGACTATACAACACATGGAAATGAAACTGAATGATCCCCCAGTGCCTTGATACATATTATTATAGCATATAAATATAAATTCAAATAGATAACTACTTTTTTAAAGTGAAAATCGTATCAGAGACTCCATTAATACAGAAATACCAATACTCATTACCACAGGTCTGACCCTGCATCCCTTCACAGGTGACTCCCCTGACCTTGACAGGAGTTTTCCTTGTATCAGGAATGCACAACCAGCACAATCATACTTGAGATGAAAGATGGCAGGCAGATCAAGAACATATAGCAGTGCAGCTATTGTGAATTCTCCAGCGCCTATTTAATCCAACCAATAATGGTGAAAAACGTATATTGTTCGAGTGTCATCAGTATGTTTGGCGCTGAAAAAGATAAAGAAAAACTAGTCTTTTTATGGCTGTCTTTCTGCTGTGTCTCTGAGATGCGGTAACCAGAATTAGACATTCATTGTGAGATGTACCATTGATTATTTAAGGGAATTATAACATTTTCAGTACTAGACCACTGCCTCAAAGAAGTCCCTCTGAATTTCCACCAGTTAACTGAAAGCAGATTTCAGAGTAACGGCCATGTTAGTCTGTATTCGCAAAAAGAAAAGGAGTACTTGTGGCACCTTAGAGACTAACCAATTTATTTGAGCATGAGCTTTCATGAGCTACAGCTCACTTCATTGGATGCATACTGCGGAAACTACAGAAGACATTATATACACAGAGACCATGAAACAATACCTCCTCCCACCCCACTCTCCTGCTGGTACTATAAGATCAAGGTGTGAATAAAAACAGGTTCTAAAGAAATGGAGACCCTCTAGTTATACCTACTGGAAGCGGTAAGAACTGGCTAGTTTGAAATTAAAAGTCAGGCGAACCCTGTTAGTACTGAAAGCCATCATGGAGTGAGAGAACATTTCACACACAACAGAAACCAGCTGAGACAGAAACAAGACAACTATGAAAGAACAGCTCTCAACAATAAAGAGGTCCTAAGGTATTGAAGCTTATCTGTGTTTTGTTTTTGGAAAAAGAACACTGATCACTCCAGATATAGTGACCATCAAAAGAAAATGAGAGGTTCAGAAAGAAATGAGAATCACATAGAAAAGAATCTCCACTAAGCCCATTAAAAATCAATGGGACTACTCAAGTGAGTGTGACATTATCTAGCAATTAGAAAAGTGACTTTATGAAAAATGATGGTGGGAGAAAGAATTACACACAACTTTATAAATATATATATTTTCTTATGAGCCTATAGTACTTGCAACTATATTACAACATTCTTGTGATGTGCTAGATATATATTTTTTGGTTATGGGACTTTAAATGTACCTTACATCTAAGAAAGAACAGACTGTCTTATAGTTCATAAAATGCACTTTGAACAGATAATCTTTGCAATAACTAAAATTTTCCTGCAGATTTGCATATGTGTTTGTGGTAAACAGTACCTGATATTGACAGTGGAAGAAATATTTTGCACGATTTACTCAAAAATATGTTCCCCACTTAGATCATTTGTCTAAAGATGTTTGAATCAAGTAAAACAGTGTATGAAATTATAAAAACCAATAGCTTGGCACTACATAAAACCTATTCTAAAAATTGCAAGCAGAATCCATTGATAAGGCTTCTGACCATAAACTTATAAAAAAGACAGATACGCTTTCTCTTTTAAAAGAGAAAGCGTAAGTACATTTTTAATACTAGAATAAAGTGGAGAGGACCCAGCAGTAAGGTCAAAAAGTAGAACAAAGATGGCTTTTTGAATTAAGAACATTTTTTTCCCCAAGAAAGCTATAACATAATTTTATTTGGATTAAAACTGACGTTTGTTTTGAGCTATTCCATCAAAAAACTGGAAGATTTCAAGAAAGTATATTTAGAAAATAAAACTTTGTTTTGTTCAAAGTTGTTACATGGAAAAGTATTCTCATTTTTCAATCAGTAGTACCCGGCAGTTCTTTTATATATTTATATCTAATATAAAATGTAACAGTGAGCAAAATCTCTGAAACACTCAGGGGAATAGAAAGCACCTTTTACATACATTATCTGCATTTCCAGAGGGGAGACAGTGTGATATATCCTCTAAAGACAGGAGCACAAAAAGTTAGGAAAAAATTGGAAAGAAAATTGAAACAAACAGAAGATGCAGGCTTGTTTTGGAAGAGTCAATAAAAGATCTATAAAGGAGAAAAGTCTGGTTGGTATTATTTTTTTTTTTCTGACAAAATATTCAGTGTGGCTGCAAGTCTTGTATTATGACACTACAAATATACCAGGAGGGATCCTGATCAGGAAAAGGAGGCCCAGTCCAGATCCTGTTGGGGTCAATGGACAGAGTCCCATCAATTCCAATAGGAGCTGGATCAGGTACAGAGGACACCAGTGGTTCTCAAACTAGGGCCACCGCTTGTTCAAGGAAAGCCCCTGGTGGGCCAGACTGGTTTGTTTACCTGCTGCTTCCGCAGGTTCGGCAGATTGCGCCTCCCACAGGCCGCGGTTTGCCACTCCAGACCAATGGGGGCTGTGGGAAGGGCGCCCAGCACATCCGTCGGCCCGTGCCGCTTCCCGCAGCCCCCATTGGCCTGGAGCAGCGAACCACATCCAGTGGGAGTCCGATCGGCCGAACCTGCTGACACAGCAGGTAAACAAACCTGCCCGACCCTGCAGGGGCTTTCCCTGAAGAAGTGGCAGCCCTACTTTTAGAACCACTTATTTAGACCATATTTAAGCCATTGTATGTGTTATGTGTCCCTCTCTGTGCCCAATCTAGAGAAGATACAAGCCTATTACAGATCTCAACTTGAGAGCCTGGCTCTTTAGCTCAACCTATGGAGGACTCATACTTTCAGCTCCAGAAATCCAAGCTTGAATCCCGTGTCAGCCATTTTGATTGTTTCACACACACACACACACTCACTCAATCCTGCCCGCCACCCTGGTCCATGGACTTGCCAGAGTATGCAGGAGGGGAGCCAGACACACCAATTACTAGGGATTAATAAATTCTCATTTTCTATTTTAAGGACCAATTTCCAATATAGTCTAGCATCCAGCACTACAACATTATTCCCTTCAAAAATCCCATGTATGTGTGACGCTACATAACAGAGTTAAAACACAAATTTATAAGCTTGGCATAGATTTACACAAACATTTCTGCAAACCACAGAACACTAAATAGTTCAATCTTTCCTACAATCAACCATTCTTCTACTCCACCAGCACACTACCTTGAGAACTCAGCCTCAATGTAGTGCACCTGGGGATTTCATTCCTTTCAGAGTCTTCACTATACATTTCATAAACATATGAAATCAACAGTACACACCTAAGAGTACATTTCCCTTACAGAACAAAGGCAGGTAATTAAGCTTGGGTGGTCAGTAAAAATTGAGAGACGTGAAGGATAATGACAACAGGGAGCTGCCTGAACCTCTTCATTGTTCATTTCCAGGCATTCTAACTGGGCAATTTTTGAAGAGTTGCTGAATTTTTATATGGCAGATGTAATATTTTGGGGTATTAGCTAGACTTCAGTGACACACACTTTCACTATTATAGCTACCATTGCAGTAGCCCTACATAAGGCCCTATTGTGCTTTGTGCCCTTAAGAATTTATAATCTAAACAGAGAAAAGGTGGGAGGAAAAGTGACTTAAAATCACCAGAAGAGCCAGGAATAGAACCCAGGTCTCTTGAAATCCCAAGCCAGTGCCTCTCATCACTGGACCACACTGCCTTTCAGCCTTAATCTTTGGTGGCTGCTCACAGTTCAGCTTTCTATGAAGCAAATGCCTCTGGCATTTCATCCATCTGATCATTAAGAAATCATGCAGCTTGCTTTCTCCCCTGCCCCTCAGGACTCCTCCATCCTTCTGCCACTTCTCCCAGGAGATTAAATGTACTGTATTACCTTGACCTGTCAATATTACATATGAAAGTTGCTGCAGGGTGATCATGTGTCTTGGAACTGGCATCTGTTGTCCAATATCCAAGCAAATGCTGATCAAGACATCTATGCAACCCAGTTTGCAAAATACAAGAAAATCTATCTCAATTTCATGATATAAATATTTCTATGCAATTTCAAACTATTAAATCAAAGTGGGGCAGAGAAGGCAGTAATGCAGAAGCCAACGCTCTTCTTCGGACATATTCAATTCCTTTAAGCTTTGCAGACATACCCTTCCCAAGCTCTGCACCATACCCAGTGCGGTTCCTAAGGGTATTAATTATAAATAGCTTGCAAGAAGAGGAACTGCCAATCATGTCAATTCTTTCTATCTTAGATATTTATATGGCCCCTTTACTATTGTGTTTAAGTGACTCATTTATCTTCACACTACCCCTGTGAGATTGGGGATAAATAGCACTGCCCTCTTACAGAAGGAGAATGAGGTACAGAGAGGCTAAGTTACTTGCCTGAGGTTACACACAAAGTTTGTGACCGAGTAGAGAAGTGAACTTGAGTCCCAGGCTAGCACCCTAACTGCTGGACCACCCTTCCTCTCTAAAATGTGACCTCTCTGAATTTGCTTCGAAATTCTGATCTCCCACAGGACAGGACTGTTATACTGCTTCTGTGCTAGGAGGCTCAGTGCAGCAACCAGGATGCTTTGAACACAAGAATTGTTGTGATTCTGCAGACACAGGACCCAGCTAAACACTGAAGTGTTCCAATAGCCACATATACTAAGCCAACCTATATTGGAATCAATGGTGGCTTCTCTGCCACAAGTACAGACCACCCCCTAAATAAACTTTTCAAGGTTCCACTTGTGAAATTATTAGAAATGACAGCAACACTTTTTGCAGTAGGAAAGAGGTGTGTTTTGGGAACCCCTGAATAGACTATGCATCCCAACTTCTGTCTATCTCACTCATATTTTTCGTCTCCTGTGAACGGAGGCTCTGTCTGTATACATGCCATGGACATTTCTGAATCTGTATGAATCGGTGTGATTTGACCCCCAAAAGGCATTTAGCAAAAGGGTTAAATGCTTTACATGCCTATCTTAATTAACAGGCACTGAATGAATCAGTAGATTTGTGGAATTACTCTTACATATGCTGTTCTTTCAAACCAACCAACCAACCAAAAGGTTCTGGATGCTAAAAGTGAGGAAAGGTTCAGAATTGTAACTTGCAAAGTAGACAAGAACCCCTTTTCCCTTCCTTCTCTCACCTGACTATTGTGTCTGCTAATGTGGGTGTGATGCATTATCTCAGTTATGTTACCTGCTGAGTAGGAGATCTAGTAAACATTTAAAACAAGACTGTTCAGCATAATATCCAAGTTCATCACCTTTGCCACTTTCATAATACCCATGGAAGGGATCTGTTCTTCCACAAGAAATGTGCTCTATATCTCTCACAATGCCCTATGGCCAAGGATTTTGATGCACTGCAGCAGCTCTGCAAGAGGGGAGACCATGTGCAGCATGTGATCTGTACCAGGGAGCCCTGCCCCTAGAGAAAAAAGGGGGTGTAAGGCACCGTGGTGGCATTTCCAAATTGAAATTTTCAGTTTTCAGTCAAACCTTTTGGTTTTCTTCCTCCACCCCCCCCCCAATCCCATGGGGAAAAAAGTGTTTCCAACCAGTTCTACACCTTGATTCCAGTTGTTCTTGTTTCTTGCCTCTCCCCAGTGAATTTTGATAGTGAGGTCACACATCAAGGGTAGCTATCAGCAGGAGGCAGCTCTAGAGCAACAGTAGTCACTGAGGACAGAGGGTGAGAGGGAAGGGAGAAGAAAAAAGGAGGGAGAGACCTTATTTTAATTCCTGATCTAAGAGCTCAAAAACCAGAAAAGAAATTAAAAATAATGAATGATGGGTTCTTTTAAAGTCTTGTTATTTTTAAGCCAATCTTGTGATTTTTTTAAAGTTTTTTTTTAGCAGGTTGAGTGGGAATGTTTGAATGCTTTTGGCTGGCAATACTGAGAGTACCAAGCACCTTCCTTCCCTTTTACACTTACACAGGGACAATTGCAGTCCTTATCCTGTCCTGGAGACAGAGCCTACTCACTGATGTTGCCCTTAAAATTTGGGCTTTAAGGGGAGATTTTCAAAGAGACAAAAAGGAGTCTGCTGCCCAAAGAGGGAAATCTCGCCCTTGATTCTGGATTTCCTGTATGTATAACAGAACTAAATTGCAAAATAACAAATCTTTGGCTGACACTGCAGGGTCCAAAGAGCTTAGCCAATCTCCATATATGAGATATGGAAATGTTCTACACTGTAATTATTCCCAGTGTGGTATTTGGGACTGCTAGAATCAGAAAATTTAAAAGCACTGCAGAAAAATACACCCGATGAATATAGATAGCAACGTATTTTGGCAAAGCAATTTCCACTATGGTGTGTTCTCCCATCTGTCACAGATGAAAAAACTACATACATGGCTTGTGGTAGTCAAAGGGTTGTGTCCCTAAACCAACACATAAAAGGGTCAGTTTCACATGATGTCCCCAAGTGCTAGTTATAAGATCTATTTATAACACCCTTGCAGCCAGAGGTGAGTCCCCGACAGGTTATCTGCCATGTGATGAATACTACACATGCTTCAGGGCCCAACAGAAGGCCATTGTTGTAATAGTATCACGTCTCATCCCAGTTTCTCTGGTGAAGGAAGGGAACATCTACCAACCAAGTGGAAAGCTGGGACTCAGAAGAGTTCATTCAAGAACTCAAGGAGACAGTACAGCAAAGAAGGCAGGAGGACTGTTGCTAGGAGAAAACTGCTCGTCCACTCTTTAAGGGATTATCTCCAGGTCTTTACTGTTTGCTTATTTTGCTCTATGACCCTGGTTTGAATAAGCAGCCTGAGGAGCTAAGGGTCTTTATGAAGAGATTTTTATGTTGGCTCTAGAATAATTAACCAGGTCACTTCCCCAGAAAGAGGGGGGTTTACTACTTCTGTGCTATAAAGGCTTTTCTGATGTTTTTGGGGAGGACTTTGGAGCTGGTCTCAGTCCTGTTCTAGAAGACAGACTCTTATGCAAATGTTATTCTAGCAAGCACTAGCAGGTTCTTGTACTCAATAGACTGCCTCCAAATCGCTATGTTTCATAGAATCATAGAATCATAGAATATCAGGGTTGGAAGGGACCCCTGAAGGTCATCTAGTCCAACCCCCTGCTCAAAGCAGGACCAATTCCCAGTTAAATCATCCCAGCCAGGGCTTTGTCAAGCCTGACCTTAAAAACTTCCAAGGAAGGAGATTCCACCACCTCCCTAGGCAACGCATTCCAGTGTTTCACCACCCTCTTAGTGAAAAAGTTTTTCCTAATATCCAATCTAAACCTCCCCCACTGCAACTTGAAGCCATTACTCCTCGTTCTGTCATCTGCTACCATTGAGAACAGTCTAGAGCCATCCTCTTTGGAACCCCCTTTCAGGTAGTTGAAAGCAGCTATCAAATCCCCCCTCATTCTTCTCTTCTGCAGGCTAAACAATCCCAGCTCCCTCAGCCTCTCCTCATAAGTCATGTGTTCTAGACCCCTAATCATTTTTGTTGCCCTTCGCTGGACTCTCTCCAATTTATCCACATCCTTCTTGTAGTGTGGGGCCCAAAACTGGACACAGTACTCCAGATGAGGCCTCACCAATGTCGAATAGAGGGGGACGATCACGTCCCTCGATCTGCTCGCTATGCCCCTACTTATACATCCCAAAATGCCATTGGCCTTCTTGGCAACAAGGGCACACTGCTGACTCATATCCAGCTTCTCGTCCACTGTCACCCCTAGGTCCTTTTCCGCAGAACTGCTGCCTAGCCATTCGGTCCCTAGTCTGTAGCGGTGCATTGGATTCTTCCGTCCTAAGTGCAGGACCCTGCACTTATCCTTATTGAACCTCATCAGATTTCTTTTGGCCCAATCCTCCATTTGTCATCTGACAGGCGCACCAAATAACCCCTTATGAAAAGATTAACTTCCTCCACTCCAGCTGCAGCCCTTTACTCACGCTACATTCACAATGACTTCTGTGGGAATTACACGCATGGCAGGATGGCAGTCAAAAATCACAACCTGTACCCACTTCTGCCTCCCGTGAATTTAGATGTTCTATCCCACATACTAGCTAAACATAGCCCTATACTCTATGCTACCATTCTGCCATTTCTCTGGGTGTGCAGTCTAAATAAAGTATTTCCAGGAACATTAATATTGGATTATGAAATCAAAGACAGCCAAGTTTCGGACAATTTTAAGTTATCGGGATATGGGATGAATATCTAACCTACACCACTTAATCTTCCTATCTAAACATCAGAGACTGCAGGAATATTGGTAGATCCTCAATAAATCAGCATTGTAATCCTCTTTGTAAACAAATGTGTGGAAGATTAAATGCCATCACTCACTCTGCATCTAGCTGGTACAGAAATATGTTACAATGGAAGGATCTCACCATTGTACTTTGCAACAAATGTGCAACAGACAGCGACAACGACAGGATAAATCACACATGCCTCAGCAAAGCCAGGAATAGAAAATTGACACTTTAGCTCCAAAACCATAAGCCTCATGCACTTGAGCTAAAGGTGAGCTCCCTCAACTAACAGTCTTGATTCATCTCTTATTCTTTCAGTTGGTCATGAGATAGCACACACAATATCTGAATGCTCAACATTCAGGATTATAAATATACAGACAGTTGTCAATAATACAACAGAGAAACCAAAGCTATCATAACAAACATATAAGGTCTCTTAGATGTTAAATATTTAAACATATTGCTTACAAAAGGGAATAATACACAAAGAGAAATGGTTTAATTGCCTGTTATTTTTACTCAAGTCATCATCATTTTTTGCATTTATGTTGGCTTTTTAGTTTAGTTACCTATGCAAATACATGGTTATGTGGTGCACACCTAACTCTGTGGCAGACCGAAGGGAGAAGTGGTTGCAGGTTATGATTTAGAACTCTATACTAATGTAACCCTTCTGCCTGTCAGAGTTGGCAGCAACAAGGGCCGAGTTCAGTATCTAGGGGTTCCATTCTAATAACACAATGCAAAACCGGCTCGAGCCCCCACCCAGTGACCTGGGACAAATATATACCACCTCCGCTGGTTGCCTCCAAGAGGCAATACTTCCCCTCTCGCAAGCAAAAAGCCTTTTAATAACAGAGAGAAACAATGTGGCATTATGTTGGGGAAACACCACCTACAGGATTCATAACACAACCCAAGAGCAAAACCCACCCCAAGCAAATTGGGGCATGTCCTTTCCCTTTGTTTCTGGAGTCCAGCAACCCAAAATCACCCAAAGTCCCAAAATCACCCAAAGTCCCAAAAGTCTCTGTCCTTGGTCAGGGCAGCCCCAGAGTTCAAAAGCTTATCTGCAGAGTTTTTACCTCCCAACCTGGGTGGAGATTGGGGGGGGGGTGTTAAGGGGCACTTTACGTGGTCCAACACTGATGGCCCCACCTCTCCATGGAGCTCCGCTCCGCTTGCCATCCCGCAAACTGCTCTGCTCCGCCAGCCACTCCGCTCGCCGTCCCGCAAACTGCTCCGCCAGCCACTCCGCTCACCGTGCTGCAAACGGCTCTACCATATAGCTTCAGGCTCCCCCACTACGTAACACAACACTCAGTGATTTCAGCTCTTTTGTGATTTCAGCTTGCAGTAGGGGAGCCACAGTGCTGGTGCACCATTAGCCCAAAGTGAATTCAGCTCAGCAGCCTGTAACTCGACTCCTAATAGAATCAAAATTAGCTCTGATATTCCACAGTGGAGACAGGAGGAAGTGCAATTAGCATGTAAGGCCCTCACCAGGGAGCCCATACCACCAGATACTAATACCCATTCCCAGCCTCTCTCTCAATTCACAGAGTTTTGGAACCCATGTCCCTTGCCTAGCGAGTGCTACTTAGTTGATGGCGAGTCCCTCCATCATAACAAAAGGCCAAGTACAGTTCCACTGTCCTTGATTCCCATAATCAGGGTAATAACAATTTATTCTTCCTGCCCCAATAACAGAGACACTGGGGATCCCACAGCAGCCAAAGTGACCATTTGGGCAGCTATGGCCCCATTCTAGGTGGGGTGGGTGTGCCTATGCAAATGAGATCAGCCCCTGAAGTTCTTTTCTACAACTTGCCACATCTTACCACCAGATGTCAGGGTGGAGCTCATCCTGACTCTGCTTACACTAGTTAGGCAAAAATCCCACTGGCTTCCAATGTTTCCTCGTTGTACATCAGAACATAGGCATTAAAGGAGTAATCTTACCTTTGCTGTCCAAGATTCAATTATGGAAGACACACAACTGCAGGCCAATCCATCTGCTCACCATTTGCTTTATCACCTCTACACCAAGCTCCTTTGTTAATCTTCTGTGGTTTTCAGGGGTTCCAAATGAACAAGCGTGGCAACAAGCTATTGCCTCCATGAAGTGGAAAAAAGTGATATTAAATCTCTGAAAATTTTATCAAGTGGTCCTTAATACTGGATTTGGCACAAAGCTCAGTCAAATGGCAGAACAACCATAGTCTCATTTGACACAATCCACTGTGGTAATACACAGTATTAGCCTGGGAGATGGCCACCACACCAGAACTGATGCCACTGGTGCAAGAGTCTGGGAAATGTATTTGCAGTGGGCTGGGAGAAAAGGAGGTTTTGGAGGGTAAACTTTTAAAACTACTGTTCAATAGTCAATATACTTGCTCTGCTCTCCCATCCTTTAGTACAACTGCAAGGAGAAGCAGATGAGAGTGCCCATCTGCCGCCACCTGCCCATACACTTCTCTTTGGCAATCTGCAACCATTGGATCACATGTGGAAGGGGCATCCTATTACCAGAAGATCCCCTTTCCCTATGAGTCAAAAGGCTCTGGGTAAATTGAAATGAAGAGAGCTAGAGGATGTCCAGAAGGGGGGCTTGGATGGAATAAGAAAGGATTGGTGGGGCAAAGGAAGGAGAGAATGTGAAAGGGGATGAGAGAAGCAAAGAGACTGACGAAAAAGCTGGGACGGAAATGGCAGAAAAAAGTCATAACATTTCTTCACCTCAAAAAACCCCCAAACACTCCTCTCTCCCACACAATATAATTTACCTGTGATAGGACTCTATATAGAGTTGCTGAGCACACCTGCTGACTCACTTGGACAGCCAGACCAGGTTAGGATTAGTAACTCCAATACTGTAATAATGGGTCCTCTAATCTAGTAATATGATTCAATAGTATTTTAAAAAAAACTTAAAAAAAAACAAAGTCACTCCCCTCTGCAAAACACTCACTGGGACAAGGAACACCTGTAACTGTAAAAGATGTCCTGTGGATATTGCAGTGCTACAGTAGTGGTAAGCTGCTAAAGAGCTGAGCCCTGCTCCATGGATGGAATAATTTTCTGGGTGTGTCTGCTTTTCCTGCCTCAGGGAAACTGCACAACAGCAGCACCTACAGTGGGAGGAAGGATCTGCCTTTGTAATTTTTGGTTTAATTTGTGTTCACAGCTGTCATTCTGGAAATGTTGTCTCAGCCTGCACATTAATAGACCATGAGATCACATAACAATGCCATGTGACTGCAATGACAAGTACCACACCATAACTCACAGATGGGAAATTGTTGGTCCATACTCTTCAGCAAATACTTATGAATAACATATAGACCTGGGTGATTTTTTTATCAGCAAATAATAAGTTTGCCAAAAAAGCATTTTAGGGGGGCACCAAAACAATTAGAGTATTTGGGTCAAAATTTGGTGAATAGTTTTAGCTGAAAAAACAGAACATATTTTTGCAGGAAGTGTCAGAAGATTTTGAAGTGCTGAATGAAATTTTTGTTTTCATTTTCATTTTGATAAGAAAAACCACGAAAATTCAGTTTGGAACACTTCTTTTCCCACCTACCCCTGATTTGTTGCTTCAGCCAATGAATCAGAAAAAAACAATTATTCACTCAGCTCTAATAATATATTCTGAAAAATCCAGATCAGGTCATGAATGATTTGCAAAGAGAAAAAAATTCACAAAGAACATGCTTCGCAGTGAAGAATGTAACCAGCTCTAATCCACAGCAAACTTTGATGTTATTGTGACAGGTTCAGACACAGAGACCCCCTTGGGACTGTCACTTGATGTGCTGAGACTACCTCTGAACCTGTCTTCCCTGCCAACTTGGGACTTCACAACCCTGCCTTGTTGAGCCAGATATGCTAATCTGCTGCAACACAGACCCAGGGTCTGAACCACGCAGCCCAAAGCTGCAGACTTAACTGAAAACAGCTGAAGAAGTGCCCCTATCTCCAGCACCCAGACATCCAATTCCCAGTGGGATCCAAACCCCAAATAAATCCGTTTGACCCTGTATAAAGCTTAAACAGGGTAAACTCATAAATTATCTGCCCTCTATAACACTGATAGAGAGATATGCACAGCTGTTTGCCCTCCTCCCAGGTATTAATTGCTTACTCTGGGTTAATTAATAAGCAAAAGTGATTTTATTAAGTATAAAAAGTAGTTATGTTTAAGTGGTTCCAAGTAATATAGACAGAACAAAATAAGTTAAGCAAAATAAAACAAAACACGCAAGTCTAAACCTAATACAGTAGGAAACTGATTACAGATAAATCTCACCCTCAGAGATGTCCCAATAAGCTTCTTTCACAGACTAGACTCCTTCCTAGTCTGGGCCCAATCCTTTTCAGACTAATGTTGTGTCTTATAGCCTGGGTCCAGCAATCACTCCCCACTCCCCGTAGTTACAGACCTTCATTCCAGTTTCTTTCAGGCATCTCTTGGGGTGGATAGGCCATCTCTTGAGCCAGCTGAAGACAAAATGGAGAGGCTTCCAAGGCCTTTTATATTCTCTCTCTTGTGGGTAGAAACCCCTTTGTTCTTCTGTGCAAAAATCACAGCAACAAGATGGAGTTTGTAGCCACCTGGGCAAGTCACATGTCCATGAATGATTCAGCTTTTTGCAGGCCAATGCCATTGTTTACATGTTAGTTTGAATATTCCCAGGAAAGCTCAGATGTGGATTGGCGTCTCCCAAAGTCCATTGTCAGTTAAGTATTTCTTGATTGGGCACTTACTGAGAATAATCCTTTTTCAAGAAGCTGACCAAATGCTTCACTAAGGCTACTTAGAATCAAACACATTGAGATACGAGTACATAGCCAAAATTAATAACTTCAAATACAAAAATGATACACACATACAGACAGCATAATCAGAAGCAGCAAATTACAACCTTTCCATAAACACCTTACTCGACCTCCTTTGTACAAGATTTGGTGCAACTATAGGACCTTGGTTGCAACAATGATCTATACGGTCACAGTTCACGTCATTAACGTCACAGTTATCTCCCACTGTTTTCATTTGTTTTAGGAAGCTCCCTGAGACCTTAATCCTACATTATCTTGTGCACATGAATAACTTTATGAAAGTGAGTAGAACCATTGTCTTCAATGGGGTTACTCATATGGGTAAAGATACCTGTGTGGGTAAAAGTTTGCTGAATCAGGGCCAGTTCTAGGGACAACCAAGCAGCCATTTTGGCAACTCTTAGCTGTTGACAGGAGCCATTTTACCATGCGGAGTACCTTGCCGCCGCGAAAAAAAGCACAGAGGTACAGTGCCCCTTTGAAATTGGCTGCTTGGTTGTCCCTAGAACTGGCCCTGATTCAGCAAACATTTACCCACACAGGTATCTTTACCCATATGAGTAACCCCATTGAAGACAATTGTACCGCTGTGCTTTTTTTCGCAGTGGGAAGGTACTCTGGCTGGTAAAATGGGTCCTGTCAACAGCTAAGAGTTGCCAAAATGATATAGAAACAGCAACAGAAATAGGCGATCCTACAACAGGGACAGAAGCCTGGGGGTGGGGGAAGCAGCTCCCTTGAGTCTCTTTCAGACCCTCTTTGAGCTGTTTGCAGTGTCCTTGCCCTCAGTTCATAGCATGGGGTGGGGAGTGTTCCCTAAGTAAAACAAACGGACAGAAAAAAGGTCCTCGCCCCTCTCTTTCCCTTACGAGAGAGGGAAATCCAAGTGAAAGCAAAGAAAGGCAAAAGGTGGCCTGGGGCTCAGGCAGTCTTCTAGGATTCAGTTCTTTAGACCTGGCCTATCAGCAGGACTATTGTCTTTTACTGGGATCTACCTCCAGCCCCTCCTCTTGGGGCATCCTGCTTTGCAGCTGGTCCATATAACTTAAGGACCCAACAGGCCTATAACTGTCTCCCTCTCAGCTAACCTGTCTCTGTTGTCAACCATCTCTGATATGTGTTAGGGGGCTTATTCCTTCACCCGCTTACTTCCCTGGTCCTTCTCGCATGAACAGAGAGCAACAATACCCGAAGTCCAAAGGTGCAAACAATTCAATGTTTATTGGGGTGAACTTCCAGCAAGCATGATTCCAGTTTCCTTCCTTAGTGTCCCTCTTCCCAGCTCTGACACCACAGAGCCTTATCTGTGTCCCTGTTCCCATTTCCTCCCTTAGCAAAATATGATTCCAATTTCCCCACCCCCATTCCCTGTTCCAATTTCCCCCCTTAGCAAAACACGATTCCAATTTTCCCACCCCCATTCCCTGTTCCCATTCCCCCCTTACTTCCTGATTGACTGCAGACTATATAGTAAACCTTGAGTTCTGCTTAGCTATACCTTAACCAATCATTTTACTGAAATTTAACAAATCAATCATAACATATTGTAACATGATTATTTAACCAATTATATCCCACCACCTTAATTAGTTTACACACAGCAAAAGTAATTATACAGCAGACAGAAACAATCACAGAACCAGACAGAGATTATACAGACAAACAATAGGGAAATGGGGACTACAGTGATAGAACAACAAAGAAATGAGGATTTCACATCCCAGCTATTGATAAGTGAGTTCTTTCCAGACAGGATGCTATCAAACTAAGTTTCCTTTTACATCTGGCTCAGACCACAACTGAAACCCCCCCCCCAACATTACTGTGCGCCCCTCTTGGAGGGATACCCCACAGTTTGGGGACCTCTGCTCTATGGCATCAAACAAAACTATTTGTCTTCATTTTCAAACACTTTATGTCATTCCCCTCCCCCATCTATTATCTATAATTTATTATTACGTTAACTTTTGAAATTATGTTAAATGTCCATCGCCCACGTGTAAACTTTTCAAAGAAGCAGTTTCTTACTTTCTCTGCAAAAGATTGCACTCACCACTGGTGTGCCCCCTTGTGGCTAGGAAGAGCATAGGAAGATCTTTGTTGTCTGGTGCACTGTGTAAACAGCAAGTCTGGCCTTGTAGCCGTCTCTCTTCCCATAACTTGGCCCTGCAGCTAGGCCACGTTTAAGAGCACCCTTCTGGCATAACAAAAATCACACAAGCAGGCCATTGCCTGTACAACAGGCCTTTGGACCAAACTCTGGGCCCCATGGTCTGTGCAGCCTCTTGGCTCAGTGCTTTGAATGTCTTTATCCCCTTTTATTGGGCATCGGACTTCATAACACCTTTTCCAGTGGCTGGGATGGGAATCCAGGCCCTCCCAGTCCTCTGGGTCCCAGACTAGGAACCCTGTGGTGACCAGGCAAGCTCTGTCTATCTGACCTGCCCCTTCTACCTTACTGGGCTTCTTCCTACTGTGGCCTTTTCCCCACAACCTCTCTAGGTTTACTCAGTGCCAGGATTCTCAGGGTCCATTACCCCTCAGTCCCTCAATAAATCCCAGAGCAAAAACACAATCTTAAAACCAAGTTCTGCCCTCCTCAGACATGATCTTTTGTTCCTCAACTGAATGCCTACCAGGGCTCTCTCCCTGGAAGTCTGAGTCCTGCCCTTATATCAGGACTCACTATTGGAGCCTGCTCCACCTTAGTGGCCACTTCTAGTCTCTCTTGGCCCCTTGCCAGACTTCTCTACTTATGACAAAAAGAAAAAGAGTACTTGTGGCACCTTAGAGACTAACCAATTTATTTGAGCATAAGCTTTCGTGAGCTACAGCTCACTTCATATCCGATGAAGTGAGCTGTAGCTCACGAAAGCTTATGCTCAAATAAATTGGTTAGTCTTTAAGGTGCCACAAGTACTCCTTTTCTTTTTGCGAATACAGACTAACACGGCTGTTACTCTGAAACCTACTTATGACAGGACCCCAGGGCCAACTCTCCCCCTAGGCTTCACACCCAATCCTGGTCTCCCCATTCTCTTGTCCCATAGAAGTGACTGCAGAGTTCTTCACTCTCTCCCTGCAGCCCCCTTCTGCTCTAAACTTCTCCTATATGTAGTCCTCTCCGAGTCCCTCCACAGCTGGGCTGCATCATCAGTTAAGCATGACCCACCCTCTAAGTACAGCCCAGTATGTTAACTGGTCTCTCGGGCTCACATTAACTCATTTCTTGCCTGTGTGGGGTATGCACACCATCACACTCCCATGCTGGCCCTCATGTTTGGGAAGAGCAACATGTAAACATCTGCAAAGGTACCTCATCAGCCTCCTTCAAATCCATGCTTAAAATTCTCCATTGCCATGATGCCTACAAAAAAACCCTGGGCAACAGTTGGGCCTCTGATGTCCTAACACCACTACTGATCATGTTAACCAATACTGTTTCACTGTTTCCTTTGTCTGCTCCATTGGTCTTTCTGTATCCACCTCTTTTCTCTTGTCTAACACTTAGATTGAAAGCGCTTGAGGGCAGGAATGGTGTCATAAATATAAAGGGAAGGGTAACCACCTTTCTGTATACAGAACTATAAAATCCCTCCTGGTCAGAGGCAAAACCCTTTCACCTGTAAAGGGTTAAGAAGCTAGGATAACCTCGCTGGTACCTGACCAAAATGACCAATGAGGAGATAAGTTACTTTCAAAGCTGGAGGTGTGGGGGAAACAAAAGGTCTGTCTGTCTGTGGGATGCTTTTGCCGGAAACAATTGTACAGAATTGTTTCCTCTCTATTAAAAACAAAATTCAATGTTAGAAACATAAAAAAATTACCTTTGACAGTGTCCTTTCAACACCAATTGCTTGTAGACAGGAAGCTGCATGAAGTTTGCCATATTTTCATACCTTTTTAATGGTTGGAGAATACCCACTCCTATTTAAAATAAAAACAATTTCCTCAAACTTGATATAAATCATTTAGGACTGCATGCTAAGCAATAAGCATGAGCCACATATTCTCCTTTTGGATGGATCTGGATATGATAACAACCTGGATACTCATTAACAAGCTCCTCTCTGTACTTTCAGAGATCAAAACTCATTGTGAAAACATTTGTTGTATTTGTGTCAAACAGTTCATACTTTAACTCCTGCTGATTATTAATAAGGACTAGGTCACTGATCAATCAGTTTTCTTTAGGACTTTGATTTACATATTACAAACATTTTTCCAAAGGAAAAAAATGCCTTACAGTAGTCCATGTTACAGCTACGTGCATTTTGTATTATATAGCTCTGTGACAGTGGTACATTTCAGCTGGCACTTAAATGCTAAAGACTTTCCTGGGACTTATCATTCTAGCTTCTTTTTTATTCCCCAGATGTTGCAATTTATAGAACTCTTTGAAAACTGGTTTGATACTGTAACGATCCAGAGTACTGTCACCTCCCCATTAAGATTTAAAAAAATAAAAGACAGCAGGCACGTATACACATACACACAATGGAAGAAGAATAAAACAGGCACCTAATTCACTCCCTCATTTTTGCATGGTAAGTAGTCTGTTGGTCTTCTGGGTTAGGATCAGCCCCTTTCTGTGTACGTTTTCCTGACCTACATTTTATTATCAGGTAGCTGCGGTTACATTTTTTTATTTCATACTCTACACCAGGCACAAATGAGGAAGACAGAAAGAGCCAGCTCCTAACAGCCACATGGTGGAGCATTAAAGAAAGAAACAAATGCTTGCTACATTTAACTCATTGATGTTGCAGTTTTACCTAAGTAGAAACTATTATATATTTTTATATATATACACACACATGTAAGAGAGTGAGGGCTTTTTAGTGGGTTGTGGGTGTGTTGGTATGTGCATAAGAGATTTTACTCTGCTGGTATTGCAATGCTTAGCCAAGCAGCTGGAGCAGATCTGGAAAGAGACCTACTGAGATGACCGTGCCTAACATCAGCCACAGTTGCAGTGGTGTTAACAGTGTTTGGTGCAGCAACAGCAGCAACCAGAGACATGGACAAGAGCAGAATTTGAGTCCCACTGGCCACCTGATCACTGCCATCTGCCTTGGCATCATCGGGACCCTGGGCTTCCTCAATAATCTCTTGGTCCTGATACTTTTCTGCCGGAATAAAGTGCTACAGTCTCCGATTAACCTGCTGCTGATGAACATCTCTGTGAGCGACATGATGGTGTGCATCATGGGCACCCCGTTCAGCTTTGCCGCCAGCACTCAGGGACACTGGCTCATCGGGCCAGGTGGCTGCATCTGGTACGGCTTCATCAATACCCTCTTTGGTAAGTGGCATCCTCCTGCTTCTGGTGTGCGCCCAGCATGCCACCTCCCCTCCTGCATGGTTTAGAGCCTCTCCCAGGCCTGTGCACACAGGGAAGCGCTAGGGCACCTCACCACACAATTCACCCCCCACAGCCTCCCCAGCTAGAGCTCCCAGCACTGAACATGGTTTGCATAGAAAGCCCTGCACTCCTTGCCCCCCTTCAAATAGAGGTGCTGAGCTGCTGCCCACATCTAACTCCACACACCAGGTAGCAGCGAGCCCATTCACTACCTGTGCCCTGGCTCACTGCTTTCCTGTCAGACTTTATGCCCCTCACTGCAGTGTGGAAAAGGAAGTGACAGAGAGCACCAGCACAGACCTCCCCACCCAGACATGACAGGCTCACATTAGGGTGATGTGTGGGGAAGGTGTGTGTGCGGGGGGGAGGTGAAGGGCTGTGGGGCTATATGTGTGTGTTGGGGATGAGTGCGGGGGGGGGAAGAGCAAAGGGCTCCATATGTTTACCGCACACACTAAGCCTGGGCTCTGACTTAGTCTGAACCCAAGCCCCGCTTCCATCCACACACAAATCAGTCTGACTTGGGTCAGCAAGCACTCGGCACCCGGGTCCCAGAACCTTGCTAGGGAGCTGAGTCCTGCTGCAACTTGGGTCCAAGCCCTGTCATGTTGTAATTTGAACACACTTCAAGCCATAGATCTGAGTGCAGTATGGACACGGTAGCACAGCTGAGAGACCCAGGTCAAGCAATTGTAAACCCAGGTTACTATGCAGTGTGAGTTCTCAAGCCTTGCTTGGAAACACTGAGTCTTCAGGACCAGGTCCCACAGACCTAAGCTTTTCAATGCAGCTAAGAGATATTCTTTGTGTCTGGGGGGAGGGGGAGGAGCTGAAGGATTGTGGGTCTGTATATGTCTCTGTAAAGGATATGTGAAAGGCTGTGGGACTGTGTGTATGTGTGGTGAAGAGCTATGGGACAATATGTGTGGGGGTGAAAAGCTGTGGAACTTTACATGTGTGGTGAGGGAACTGAAAGGCTATGGGACATTTGCATGGGGCAGAACAACAGTGTGACTGCATGTGTCTTTGGAGTAGACGTGAAAAGTTGT